>NC_048224.1:84468236-84640175 GCF_002007445.2 Ailuropoda melanoleuca | reverse complement strand
GGCGGTGGAGGGGTCTGTGAGCCAAGTGGGTAGCTGAGAACACAGAGGTGGATTTTGTGGTGTGATTTCAGGGAGTCAGAATCACTAAGGCATCCCCTCCATATCCTCCATGATGCCTGACATTCTATAATTAAAACCCAACTCCTTCACTTAAGGCTTTGTTTCTTGATGAATAAATAAATCCCCCACCCCCACCCATGGGCACCGTGGTTCTATCCCGGAGCCCTGGCAAGAACACACTCGGTCTCAGGTGATACTGAGTGTCATGGAGAGCATTCCAGCGAGCAGCTGCCTATGCTGCTTGGAACCCACAGTCACCACTTTTCTGGAAGAAGGAATAATCTGCATTCTCCCAGCCTGGCTCCTGAGCATCTTAGTTTTTTGGTTGGTTGGTTGGTTGGTTTTTGTTGTCTACACAGACTCACTTTATTTTTTTTTCCTTTTTTTTCTTTTTTTTAATTTAAATTCAATTAATTAACATATAGTGTATTATTAGTTTCAGAGGTAGAGTTCAGTGATTCATCAGTTGTATATAACACCCAGTGCTCATTGTGTCATGTGCCCTCCTTAATGCCCATTACCCAGTTACCCCAAGCCTCCACCGCTCTCCCCTCCAGGAACCCTCACTTTGTTTCCTATGGTTAAGAGTCTCCTATGGTTTGTCTCCCTCTTTGATAATTTCTTGTTTTATTTTGCCCTCCTTTCCTCCATGTGCCTCTGTTTTGTTTCTTCAATTTCACATATGAGTGAAATCATATGATAGTTTTCTTTCTGATTGACTTATTTCGCTTAACATAATGCCCTCTAGTTCCATCTACATCATTGAAAATGGCAAGATTTCATTTTTTGATGGTTGAGTAGTATTCCAGTGTGTGTGTGTGTGTGTGTGTGTGTGTGTGTGTGTGTATACCACATCTTCTTTATCCATTCATCTGCCGAAGGACATCTGGGCTCTTTCCGTAGTTTGGCTATTGTGGACATTGCTGCTATGAACATTGGGGTGCCCTTCAGATCACTGTATTTGTACACAATACAATATACCTAGTCGTGCAATTGCTGGGTCTTAGGGTAGCTCTGTTTTTAACTTTTAAGGAATCTCCATACTGTTTTCCAGAGTGGCTGTGCCAGCTTGCATTCCTACCAGCAGTGTAAAAGGGTTCATTCTAAGCAGGAATTCCAAACACGATCCAGTAACTCTCTCTCTAGGCCCGGAAGGAGTTGTCTTGTTATAAACTGACCTTGTTCTTCCCTTTTGTGACTTGGTTAGGAGCATGAACCCATCTAAAACTGCTATCCAAGCCTTTGTCCCAGGAGTGGCCCTGTCTTCAGTTACTGTTTTCCCTCTATTAGAAAACTACTTTCAGGGCGCCTGGGTGGCGTAGTCGTTAAGCATCTGCCTTCGGCTCAGGGCGTGATCCCAGGGTCCTGGGATCCAGCTCCACATCAGGCTCCTCTGCTGGGAGCCTGCTTCTTCCTCTCCCACTCCACCTGCCTGTGCTCCCTCTCTCGCTGGCTGTCTCTCTCTCTCTGTTAAGTAAATAAATAAAATCTTAAGGGGAAAAAAAAAAGAAAACTACTTTCATGAAAAAGGAGTCTTGCCGGCATAGCACATACAGTGGACTCTGCACAGTCCAAGTGTAAGCAAAACCTTTGACTCTCCTGAGTCAGACCGTCATTACTCTTATGTGTTGGCAAGGAAGCAAACTAGTCCATGGGCCTGCCTATTTTCTTGAGTGGTCACTCCACTGCTCTGAGGTTTTAATAACCTGTGGTAGTTTCCCTGGAGTTTTCCACCGAATTCCTGTTTCCTCTTGTTGTTTTGCCCTTTCTCCTGTACAGCAGATTGTCTTCTGATCAGTACCGCTCACTGTTCTCCAGCAAACTGCGACATTAGAGGTGCGATGACCACCTTTAATGTAAATGAGGATCTGAAGGCAAATTTACCGTTATCTGATTGTTACCTTATTATGACTAGAGGCTGGCCTAGCCCAGTGCAAGAGTTCCAGGGGCTGGAACTGCAATGGGAGTAGGAACCTGAGGCAAAGGCTGAAGAGTGAACATATTAAATAAACAAAAAAACCCCCAAAACAATGGGCTTCTAGAAGTGGGATCCTGAGGGTCTAGAGAAATGCTGGCCAGTAGAGCTTTCTAAGATGATGTAAATGTTCTATAACATTCTGTGTTGTCCACTACAGTCGTCACCAGCCGCATGTGGTGACTGAGCCCTTGTGATGTGACTAGTATAACCGAAGAACTGCATTTTTAATTTATGTTTAACTAACGTTAATTTAAGTAGCTACATGTGGATAGTGGTACATATTGTAAAGCTTATGTCTAGAGGAAGATAGAACAACTTCCAAAGAGGTCAGAGGGAGGACTGAAGCCAGATACAGATTCTGGAGTGGGGAGCCAGGAGCAGATTATACTCAAAGACAAATGGAGCAAGAGTAAAGAGAAAAAGGGGCGTGGGAAGAAATCATTACAAGTATTTTTCTACAAAACTGGCCTTTACTTTTGTGTTCCAACATTTCCTCCTCAAGAGATCAGTCAACTTTCTCTGAAAAATCATCTAAAGCTCACATTACATGATGATCAACATTATAGCTTTCACTCTTACAAATCAACAATTTAGCTTTGATTTCAATTACTGTTGTTTGTTCATAGTTTAGAAGTGTTTCTTTTTGATATTGAATGTTTCCAAAGGAATCTATAGGGATTTATTATTGAAAAATGCATCTTACCCTTGTTTAGAGATTGTAGGGCACTCATTTTAGACAGATCACCTAGGGAGAAATCTGATAAAATGAGTTCAGGGGTAAGATCAGGTATGATCTCACACAAAGGCAGGCCTGGAAGCCACAGCAGGATATAGAAGCTTCTAGGAGAGTAGCAGCCATTATCATGCTGTACATTTACATAAAACAGAATCTAAGATTAATAAGCAGAAAAGGAATTTATTATTTGTTCATTTAACAAATATTTCACATGCCCAGTACTGTTCTCGGGGCTGGGGAGAGAGGAAATATAAAACAGATGTATCCCCTGCTCATAGGGAGGGAGATAACAGGTAATTAACAAATAGCAAATCTATAATGAATATATAAATAAAATGTCAGGTATTGATACATTTAATAAGAACAAAGAAAGATTTTTAAAAATAGCTAGGCTGTAGAGTATTTTATTTGGGTGTTCAGAGAAAGCATCATAAGACAATATTTGATCACAGACTAGAAGAAAGTGAGAGCAGTAGCCTTGTGCACATTGGAGGAAGACCCTTTGAGACCAAAGAAGCAGTAAGTGCGTGCAAAGTCCCTGAGATCTGAGCACACATGTCATATTCAAGGAATAGTGTGGAATATTAGAGAGGCTTGAGAAAGGGAGACCAGTTAGAAGCCTATTATAGTGGCTCACTGCTGAGAGGACAGCAAGGGTAAGGGCCAGGGCAGTAAGGGTGAGGAGTGGGGCAGACTGAAAGAGGCTATGGTGATGCTTGGATTTAGGGAAAGAGAAAGATGAGTTAAGGCTCTGTATTCATGATTAATATACAGAAGGACTAGGGGTTGGAATAGATAAATCACAGCATGGAAGAAAAGCACAAATTTAAGGAATATCAAGATAAATAGACTAATAAATTAGGGGTTTTTTTTTGCATAACTTGAGTTTGTGCTAGTGGAAATATTTGGGTAGAGGTATTCAATACATAGGGAAAAGGTGTGCCTGAAATCAAGGAGAGAAGTGGTGCTAAAGATACCGATGTGAGAGTGTTGGTAGCTGATACCATGGATATGGACAGGTTGACTTAAGGAAGATGTGTAATGGGATTAAGAAAAGGCAGCAAGGACTGAAATCTAGAGCACACAGCATTTTGAGAGGGTCAGGCAGACAACAGTTTTGTGACTGGGTGGGGAAGTGACCAAGTTTATGTAGATCTTCTTTGCTCCCAATTATTAGTTTTCTCCTCACTCTTATCATGCCCCCCACCAAGCACAGTGGATAAAGTATCCTCCTTTGCTTAAGCCAATGGTTGTTAGCAAGCATAACAAATACCACATCTGAGCAAAAGCTTTAATTAATGTGCATGGAATGCCTGTTTCTTTTGTTTCTGTCCCCCACTATGAGAACAACACAGACCAGATGGTAGCTAATCATCATGTGTCCTACCCTGCAACCCTTATGTATTGTGAGCAAGAGATAAATATGCTTTATAAGCCATTGATTTTGGCAGTTGGTTGTTGGTGCAGCCAAAGCTGACCGATATGGTGAAATTGAGTTCTTGTGGGGAGAGAGATGGTAAGATGGCATGAAAAAAGGTGTCACACAACAGATGTCACAGAGCATGGGAATTGGAAGAAGGTATTGAATATGGTATGCTCTAAATACATGAATACTATAAGATGCTTAACATGTATCCAGGATCAGGACTTAACCTTGGCTAGATAATGAAGTTTATTTCAGACACACCCCCTCTTAGTTATCCAATCCCTCCCTGTTATTTTCCTGTCCTCCTGTCTCCTGATAGCCCTCAGAAAGAGCATGCTTTTCTTTACTCAGCTGTCCTTTGTATTAGGGTCTCCTGGGGGTCCAACAGACTTTGAACCTAAAGGATGTTCAGATTCTGCGAAAGACAGTGGGTGGATACCGGTGCCCACCCAGAAGGATGTTCTTCTCTTGGTAGAAGTCCTTATTACTGGGGCGCCTGGGTGGCACAGCGGTTAAGCGTCTGCCTTCGCCTCAGGGCGTGATCCCGGCCGTTACGGGATCGAGCCCCACATCGGGCTCTTCTGCTATGAGCCTGCTTCTTCCTCTCCCACTCCCCCTGCTTGTGTTCCCTCTCTCGCTGGCTGTCTCTATCTCTGTCCAATAAATAAATAAAATCTTAAAAAAAAAATAGAAGTCCTTATTACTTATCGTTCCTTACTCTTTTGAGCTAATGGGGTCTTTTTTTTTTCATATCTAAAATAGTACAAAATCTGAAGGGTCAGCTAAGCTGTATACATTTTGTCTAACCACTTCTAAAGAAATGAGTGCTCAAATTCTTTAAGCGGGGCATGCTAACATGAAGGTCAGCGCCTTGGACGGTGATTGTAAACTTAAGCTTTGGAGTTAGATTTGAGCTCAGCAAATTCCTAGATTTGTGAATGTGGATGTGTTATTTGACTCTCTGTACTTTAATGTTTTTTAATGGTCAAACAGAATAGATTTTGCATAGTGTTTGATAGTAGTCAAAGCAGAAATTGCTTCCAAAGCATTTAGCACGGTGCTTTGTAGCTAGCTCTCAATAAATATTAGCTGTTATTATATTGATGATACTATTATTATTACTGCCCTGTTTCTTAAATTTACTTCTTCATATATGTAGTAGAAGTCCTGACTTATCTCTAAACTGGGATTTAACTGTGTTTGGATAGGAACTAGCAGGGCTGCTGCCAGGGGTTAATTTGAATGAGGATTTTTAGGTGAAAGGAGAATGAGAGAGAATATTGCTGTAATGACAAATGTGTAAAGGAAGATATCTTGGCATCTTCTTCCTCAGAGTAGTTCTTCATCGTGACCCAGCCTGGCCAAGCCCAAATGACTCAATTCCAAGAATGGAGGACTGATATCTATAGAGAGGTAGCTATACTCTAAATCAGTGTAGCTTCTCATGAGGCATTGTTCTTACAGGGGATTCTTCTGGATATGAGAGTGCAACAACGGTGTTCACTCAAGAATCTGCCCCCATAAGTAGGAGGGTCTTTCTCCACCCTTCTATCTGGAACAGCAGCTCCAACCTAGAGAACATTCTGCTAGTGACTCCACACTGACACCTCAAGGCACGCGGGCAGCTTGTAAGGACAGCATCCTGGGCAGGAATGCCACCCTCTTCGGTGTGACTGGCTGCAAAGGTAAGTCTTGCTTCACGTAGTTTCTCAGGCAATGAACACCAGTGATGAGGAGAATCAAGGAGAGGAGTATGAAAAGACTACTTGATAATTCCTGCAAGACTCCTCGGAGATAAATATGGGTAAGTCTCATGAATTAACCACATTTTACTTTCTATCTGCTATAGCCTAAGACCATTTAGGACCCAGGCTTGGAGCCATGTAGTTGAAAAGAGGGCTGGCCTTAAAAACACAACTGTATTCCCTCTTGGTAGATTGGTTGAGTTCCCAATATCTCAAAATTTCCTTCACCTCTTTCAGTGTCTGTATGAAATACCGTGTAACAGTTACATCTCTTTATTTCTGGGGTTAAAAATATATGTTTCCTAGGGGAAAAAACTAACTGTTACTAGAAGTAATTTTGAGTATGTGACAATGATAAAAGATTTTCAAAAGGTGGCAAGTGAGAAGAATGTGAATATAAATATTTGGTTTATGAAGTAGGTTGGAGAGCAGCTGATAGTGGGCATAGGAAGATGGGAAAGTCACAGGATAAAAGTTGAAAACAAATTCCGTGAACTTCACAGCTCTGTTCAGACCCTGCATTAACTCTCAGTTTAATGAAGTAGGAATATTCATTATAGTGTGTGATCACTAGAGACTTTTTCATTCAAATGTTAAGCATGTGTAAAGTTTGTATGTGTGTGTGTGTTAAATAATACAACTAGTTGCTGTAACAGGTAAACCTTAAAGTTAAAATTGTTCAGTATAAAGAGTGGAAGGTAGGGATGCTGGGCTGGATTATGGATTAGCTTGTGACTTGGAAGGTCACTCTTTGTGGTGGATACGGAGATGAACCATCCAGATCCCCCTTCAAAGAAGGATGTAGTGCTCCACCTGTTGGATGTGCTTTCAGATGTTACCCTCTTTAGGGACAGCCTCAGCTGGATAGAGCTGCCTGACCAGGGTCACTTTCTAGAGTAGCCCACATCCAGAAAATGACTGAAGTAGATACACTAGTCATTTCAGCTCAACCCGAACTGACTTTCTTGGGCTGTTTTAACTCCTGAGATCCCACAGGGTCAGTCACGGCTGCATCAGGCTTGCTTCATAGCTCGACTTGTCCCCCTACCCACTCCTGCTGGCCCCTCCCTTCCACAGGTATTGGTCCCTAGTCCCAAGCTAATATACATGTAGCTCAGTTTCTGCTTGCTACAGATTCCAACCCGAGAAACTGAGAATTGGCTTGCAGCCTTCAGAGAAGACACAGGAGGTCACCCACAAAAGGTTTGATTTGAAAGGGACACACATCCCTTCCACTCACAGCATGAGCTAAAACACAGTCATCTGGTCAAGTCCTTCAGCTTCTCATTCTATGAAGAATCAGAGATACCCAGAAATGTTGGATGTCTTACCCAAGGTGATACAACTAATTTTATAATTCAGGTCATTGGATTCCCTGTCCTTCTCAAGAAATAGTATGGTTTTATTTTTCCCTTTAGATGAGAACTATGTCACTGTCCATCTCTTTTGTCTTTGTTTCAGGAAGTTCAGAAACAACTTCAGAAATAAATTATAGCAAGTGTGTAATCCCTTACAGAATACATTTCTTTGTTTTCCACGATGTAATGACCTGCTCTTCTAATTTATCTTTGCCCTGAACTGTGTTTTTCCCTTTTCATTTATATTTTATCATGTTATTATGTTTCTGTTGCAAATCACCGCAAATTCTTTTTTTAGAATGAGTCAGAGTGTATGTAAATAAGTGAATAAATAAATACATAGAAGCATGATTCAGTATTCTTTATACCAGAGCATCCTATTACAAACCCTTCCATTACAGTTGGGCATCATTATAGGAACATTTCCATCTCATTATAAAATGAATTGACTAAACATACAGAAGGTCTGCTTTGAATAAACATTATGTGTGAGGCACCTGTTAAATGGCTACTGCCTATTAGAATTTCTCATTTCCAGACAGGAAATGGCAATGCAATTTATGATTTATGATTCACTTGTGAACTTTTCTTTAAGAGTGACTACCTATCTGGCAGATAAAGTTTAATCATCCTTTAAGGAACTTTCTTTTTTTGGCTGCTACTGCTGTCATGTGTTATAATCCTCCATTTTATGGTTGACAATATTGGGTGTAGAGAGGTAGCTCTTAGCTCCACACCTAGGGAGTGGCAGCATTGTCCTCCTGGTCTATTTTTTCATTAAACTCTCTGTCTAACTTAGGAAAAACTGCCATTGTAAAAAGAACGTGGTAGCCAGTGTCTATGCATTCCCATCCTAACTCCCTTTGGTATATTATCCATGGCTCAGGCCTTTCTCTTGAATTACAAGCTTTGACGTCTGAAACAGTTATGACTCTGGCTCCTTCTCTCTTCTCTGTCCATAGTCCTGTGAACGTTCTTCTCTCAAAATTTTGTCCCCCTTTGCCCTTTCTCATAATACCCTCAAGCCCACACCCTGTGATCATCTTCATGGCTCATGCTTAAGGCAGACAGTGGGTCTTGTCCAATTCAGCTCTCTAAATTAAAGTTTGGTGTGTGCGTGTGCGCGCGCGCATGCGTGCGTGCGCTGCCCAGTGATGAGAGCCCCAAAAATATCCCAGGAGGCCCTAAAAAAAGGTGCAGGTCCTTCTGCAGCTAAACCCAAGCTTGAGGCTCAGAGACCTCATCCAAGGGGAACTGTTCCTTGACGAGCCTTTGGTGTCTAATGCTTCCTGATCTTTCAAGGGCAGCCTGTATTTCCCTGGAAGTTGGTTATTAGGCAATTTAGTTGGTGTTTTGGTTTTTTTTTAATCATTACAATTAAAACCATATGTCTGGGAGACCACAGACTCCAGCTGGGCTCTGGAAGAGGTAACACGTTGATCTATATTCCCAGTTGAGAGTTCAGTTCTGGCCTCCATTGAGAAGTTATTTCTGTGCGGTGATCTAGAGCTTTCTAAAACTTCTGTGCACGGTGTATCAGCCCTACCTGCCTTTCAAAGGTATCTCACTTCTTCCTAGTGAGGCAGATATTCTTCCCAACATGAGAAGCTGTGGTTGTGGTTCCCTATGTAATTTATTCCCATTGTAATAAATACTGTTCCTTCATTCATTTCCTAATCATTCATGTATTTATTCAATAAACATTATGTGAGGATCTACTAAGAGCTAAGCGCTAGAATGTAAACTCCATGATGTCAGGGGCCCTGGCAGTTAGTTTATGGCTACCTCCCTAAGACTTAATCCAGTGGCTATTACTGAATAAATTTTTAGTAAATTTAATATAGTACTGGTTGTGGCAGAGGCTACTGGTTGTCTACTTCAGCACCCCCTCTTTCCTTCCTCCTTAGCTAACAGAACTCTGATTTTGAGCTAAGCCCACTGTCACTTAACTTTTTTTGCAGCTCATTCTGTGGTTTTGTTCAGGCCTGGGCATTCAAAGTACCTGCTCTGTGATATTAAAGGGAACTGCTCAAAGGGGGTTGGTTCAGCTAGGAAGAGTTCTGTTTATCGGTCCCTTTATCTCCTCTTCTAGCTTGCAACATAGGTTTTTCCCACTGTTATGACTGAGGAGTCGTTTACATGGAGGAAGGTGCACACATCTTAATCATGTAGATTAATGGAATTTTATATGTATATACATTTCTGAAACCATTATCCAGATTAAAATGTAAAATATTCCCAGAACCCCAGAAAACTCCCTTATGACTGTCCTAGTCAATAAACTTCCCAGAGGTAACCACTATCACCATAGATTAGTTTTGCCTAATTTTGAATTTCACGTAAGTGGACTCACAGAGTCAACAGACAGGGTCGCATTAGAGGATGGAAACCACACCGGTAATTGTTAACAGTGAAAATTTAGTATAATGAATTATTAATGACTTAAAGTTAACCACTAAAATTGGTAAAAGGATTCTCATAACAATATAAAATACAAAATACTAGTACAAAAATAGCACATACAGATGGCAGCTACTACTTCTGGGGCTTAGAGTGATCAAGGAAGATGATAGGAATTTCAAGGCGACTCCACCCTCACCCCTGAGGTTTGGACCTGGTTGGAGAGGCTCTGGTAGGAACAGGCAGCCTGCTGGGGGCTAGGAAACTTGCTGGAAGTTATAGTCTACCTGCTGGTGGAGAACACAGGCCTATGTGAGTCTGTGAGGGCTGCCAGGGTGAGTGCCATGAGGACACCCACATGCCAATCTGCCAGCTACCATGCATACCAAAAAGAGTGTTCTGGAATTAGGAGGAGGAGCTCCTTCTTTCTCCTACAGATTTGCAGTGTTCCTGCAAAACCATTTACTGATAAGACCAATACTGAATGAACTGACCAAGGGGAATATTTACAGGGTCAAGACTCAGTATCAAAAAGCGGATTTGGAGCTGAGAGGCAATAAATTGACAACTGCCACATATAACATACGATCTTTTGTGTTTGCCTTTCTTTCATCTGTAATTATATGCATACTGGTTTTGATAGCTTAAGCTCTTGCAGCCATCCAAAACCATGATGTAGCCTTGGAAATGGAAGCCATGAACTAGGATAGTGAGCGGAATGTTAAGAAGCCGGAGTCTCTGATGACATCTGTGAAGCTGCTATCCCAGCCCGGGACTCTTTTCTTTTCTTTTCTTTTCTTTTCTTTTCTTTTCTTTTCTTTTCTTTTCTTTTCTTTTCTTTCTTTTCTTATCTTTTCTTTTCTATTCTTTTGTTTTCTTTTCTTTTTTCCCCTTTCCTTTCCTTTCCTTTCCTTTCTTTCTTTCCTTTTCTTTCCTTTCCTTTCCTTTCCTTTCCTTTCCTTTCCTTTCCTTTCCTTTCCTTTCCTTTTCTTTCTTTTTTTTTCTTTCTTTCTCTTTCTTTTTGAGGATTTTACTTATTTATTCGAGAGAGAGAGCATAGAGAGAGAGCAAGCACACAAGTGGTGGGGAGGGGCAGAGGGAGAAGGAGAAGCAGACTCCCTGCTGAGAAGGGAGCCCAGTGTGGGGCTCAGTCCAGGACCCTAAGATCATGACCTGAGCTGAAGGCAGATGCTTAACTGACTGAGCTACCCAGGTGCACTGGCCTGGGATTTCTTAAACTTGGTTATTTTTTAATGTGAAAGAGAAATAATACTTTCCCTTGTTTAAGCCATGTGATATTTGTTCCCCTGATATATGCAGTGCAATTAAATGATAACTAATACACCTGCTTCAAACTGTTCACAACCAGACTGAGACCATCATGGTAAACAAAACCATTATCAGAATGAGAAAGATAAGCGAAAGAACTAGAATGGGTAATTTTCTTTGCGCCAACGCCTCACCATGCTAGATACTTGGGATTCTTGGGATAGTCACATCGTTCTGTCATTGAATTTTGTGTCCAAGTGTCCTATCAGCTATCACAGATAAATTTGGGGTCTAGGTTTTGTGACTTCTAGTTTAGTGCTTTATTATTTAATAACCCAAATGTCAGCTTTGATCACCTTGCCTCTGAAGAACTAAAAAAAAGGTTTTCTGCATATCCAGTTTTGCCCTTCCCCTTCTTTCCTTGAAGTCTAAATCCTTTCCTAAAATTTGTCAGTTTAAAAGTTAGTGATGGAGAAGGGCAAAAGTGGGTGTGTAATCTGTTCAAGTTCTTACAATTATCCCTGGTTATGAACTGCTTCTTCAGGTCTTGGGTCAATTTTCTGTCCTAGTAGTTCATGTATTAATTTCAAACTGTGTCAGCTCAGCTATGAAACTCACAACATTTATCAATTTCTACAAAAATACCCACTCACACAAGTCAGAATTTATGTGTAATCATCTTTTTTGAAGCATTACCAAACAGTAGCCCGGGTAATCACTATTTTTAAAATTTTTTATTTTAGTAAGCCTTTTGAAAATATAATATATTTAGATGATTCTAAAAAAAATATCAAAGTGGGAAATGGTAAATAGATGACCCAATTTTTCTATTGGGTTGCTGGTCTTTATTGGTTGGTAGGAGCTCTTAATATGTTAAATGAGTCCTTTGTGATAAGATTGCAAATCTCAGTTTGTCATTTTTCTTTTGACTTTTCTTATAGTGATTTTGCAATGAATATTTCTAATCTTTATAGTCATTCTTTTCCATCTTTTATTTTCTTTTAAATCTTCAGAATATTGTCTTTTAATTAGAAAAGTTTTTCATGCTCCATGGTTATAAATAATTCTCTCAAGGTTTTTTTCCCCCTAGAAATTTTAGGGCTGCTTTTTTATATATACATTTAAATCATTGATTCATTTGGAATTTATTTTTGTCTAAAGTGTTGTTGGTTTAGATCTAATTTATATTTTTCTAGATGGCTATACAATTATCCCAATACCATGTACTACTTAATATTTTCCCCTTGATTTGAGATACCACTTTTATTATTTACTGAATTACTACTCGCATTTGTTTGTATTAGTGGATTCTATTTTGTTCATCAGTGTCTATGCTTAAACGTGTATCATGTTCCTTTAACTAAGTTGCCTATGTTTTAATAACCAATGGAGCTAATTCTCTTCATTCCTCTTATTTTTCATAATGTTTCTGACTATTCTTGACTTGTTGATATTTTCACATGATTTTATAACACCTTATCTAGTGCAAGAACAAAATCCTGTGGGTATTTTTAAGTGAATCATGTTAGAGCTACAGACTGACTTTGGAGAATTTAAATCCTTTTGGTATGAAGTCTTCCTAATGCACCAATCGTGCTTTTCCATTTTTTGTGACTTATGTTGTCCTTCAGGAATGTTTTTTAGTTTTGTTTCTATAGATCTTTTTTTAAAATATTTTATTAATTTATTTCACAGAGAGAAAGACAGCCAACGAGAGAGGGAACACAAGCAGGGGGAGTGGGAGATGAAGAAGCAGGCTCCCAGTGGAGGAGCCTGATGTGGGGCTCCATCCCAGAACGCTGGGATCACGCCCTGAGCCGAAGGCAGATGCTTAACGACTGAGCCACCCAGGTGCCCCTCCATAGATCTTATACATTTCTTGTTTTTCAGTTGCTTCTCTTGAGTATCGCAGTGTATTTCATGTTATCTGTAACTAACAATAACTTTGCATCCTCTTTAAATTACCCAGTCCCATGTTTCAGCAGCACTGATGTTGAAAACCCTCGCACTACACTATATTGCCTTCCATCCATACCAGCCTTCTTGTTCTTCAAATATACCAAACTTCCCCCTTCTGAGGACCTTTGCACTTGTTGTTTCCTCCCCCAGAAATACTTTTGTTGTCTCCAGATTTTTACCTGGCTTTCTCCTTCTCATCATTCAGGTAGCAGCTTAAATACCTCTTTAGACAGGCCTTCAACAGTTCCTTTACAGAACTCATCATTTCTGCTTTCTTAAAAATAAATTGGATCTCAGTGACTTTTTCTGTTGTTATTTACCAGTGAATCTCTAGTGCCTAGAAAAATTCAGGGTTCATTGTATTAATTTATTAATAGCTGTTCTTTCCCTCAGCCCCTCTACATTTTCCCCCATTCTGTCTCTGATACCACACTGCACTCCTGGCCATCAACCCCTAGGTTTAGGAAAATCTCCTCCTAACAAGTAGAGAGCCCCTGCAGCTCAAACGAGAGGATGGAATGAGGCCCAGTGCACAAGGTCATGCTGGAGTCCCCCCTGTCTTGCTAGGTAAAGTCCAAGTTCTTGACATGTCACACTGTCTACAACTGGGGAGGGAGCCTGCCACAGCCTCTGTCCCACAGTCAGCAAGTTCTTTCTCCTCTTCTAAATGACTACCTTGAAGAAAGATACAATTCATTGGCATATGTAGCTTGACTGTTCTGGGGCTAGTTCACAACTTCAAAGGAGGAGCTGCAGGGTCTGGAGCCCAAGGGTCTAGAACATAGGGCCTCACACCACCAGAATTTTCTTCTCTCCTCCATGCAGCTTCCTGTCAGCCTGGCCCTGTTCAGCTTCATTCTGCACAAAGACTTTTCCTGGTCAGTGGAAAGATACAATCTGACTGCCTCTCAGTTGAAGTAGCTGTGGCATAACAGAGCTTCCTTTTTCCAAAGGTCTTGTTAAAGCAAAAGACCTCTATTGGCCCCTCATGGATCCCGTGTCCACCACTACCCCATACTCAGGAATGAATGGGGAACTCTGATTGGCCAGGCTCTGCTCATGTTCCTTTGGTGACCAGAGTGCCTATTTCCAAATCTCCTGGGGGTTGGGTTGGGGAGAAATGCATGGACAGGTAAAAAAGTAGTTACCAAAATCCCCCACAAGGATTTACTTTAAAAGTCACTGGAATTGGAAACTTTCCCATTGTGTGTGTATTATTTAAAAGATGATTTATATAAGAACTGAAGTATGTAAGAAAAGGCATTCAAATAATAATAGTTGCAGTTTGTGCTTTGATATGCTTGTAGTTAACACTTTGTTGTTGTTCCTGATATTTGAGAATTTGACCTAGATTTCAGTATTGTTTATCTTTACTCAAATTTTGTTACTCTGTTATTACAGTTCAAAATCACAGTTGTTTTAGATTCATTGAATAACCATGGGTTTTTTTTCTGTGTTCTTTATACTGTTCTATTGATCTAAGTCTTTGTGTGCCTGTACCATACTGTTTTAATTACTACAGCTTTGTAGTATATCTCAAAATCTGGAATTGTGATACTTCCAGCTTTTTCTTTCTCAAGATTGTTTTGGCTATTTGGGATCCTTTGTGGTTCCATACAAATTTTAGTATTATTTGTTCTAGTTTTGTAAAAAATACTTTTGGTATTTTGATAGGGATTCCATTGAATTTGTAGGTTGCTTTGGGTGATATGGACATTTTAACAATCTTAATTCTTCCAACCTATACATGTATAAACTTGTCTAATCACTATGTTTTACACCTGAAACTAATGTAAACTTGCATGTCAAATATGCTCAAAAAAAAAAAAAAATTCCCAGTCGTTGAGCCCATTCCTCTCCCAGAGGGGTTAGTTCTGTATGGATGAAGTCATGTGGCCTTATCTCTCTCATCAGGGGCTATGAGATTGCCAACCTGATGGTAACGTGGTGTGAGTTAGGAAGAAGTGTGTTTATTGGTCTCAAAGCTCAAATCCCAACTTTGGAACCAAACCATAGAAGAAAATTCACATGAAATTTCTAAAATATAATTGAGAAAAGATGTGGCTGCATTTGGACTCCACAGGATCTGGGTTCTACTACAGACTCTACCATTATTCCCTATAAAACTTTGGGAAAGCACATAAACTCAGACTCTCATCTATCTTCATGTCACAAATGAAGATTTTATTGCCGATTTCACAGAACTGTGAGAATAATATATACGTGAATTCACTCTATAAGTTGCAAAACACTATTTGTCTATTTAAAATAATGATAATCAGATGCATTAAATCTCTCACGTAACAAAATGGGTGATGATAAATACCATGATCATGAGCAAATAAAGTCCTAACAAAATGCAATACATTTATAATCTGAACCATTCATTTTTTTTGGAATGATTAATTTCATAAAATAGCCAGAAATGCTTTGCACATTCCCCATTTCATATATGTAGAACTTGTGCTCTCTGAAAGTGTTTCTTTGAAGAAAAAAACAACTTTCCATATACCTTTCAGAAAACCACTGCAATGCCTGCCACAGAGCAATATACCTAGAAGGCATTCCATAAATGCATACAGTATTAAGTTATGGGGTTGAATCATGGGGCAAGTGAAAATGGGGTTGAGGAATTTGATGAGGCGAAGCCTGGAAGTGGCATTGGAAATGGAGCCTTTGGTTCCTGAATTCATAAATCTGAAAGCAAGTTTAAACAGATCTAGAATTGACTTTCCTTTCTGAGTCCTGCCAAATAATGCTTGCCTTCAGATTCTGACAGACATTAAATAAAGATAGACAGCTGGGGGAAGTGGGGAAAAGAATGAGTTTTTCAGGACTTTCTGGAGTGACCAGAGTGGGGTATGCAGAGGGGCTTCCTTCCCACCAAACCCTTAGAAACCTCATAGCCTTGATTTGCTCAGGTTCATGTAGTTGAGCTTAAGCTGGACTGGCCCCGTCAGTTAGGACAGCCTCAAAAAATCGGCTGCATCTGGACTCCTCTACGATGTATTAGTTTCCTATTGCTGCTGTAACAAATGACCACAAATTTAGTGGCTTAAAACAACACACATTTTTTATCTTACATTTCTGGAAGTCAGAAAATTAAAATCAGTCTCTGTGAACTAAAATCAAGGTGTTGGTAGGGCTAGTTCCTTCTGGAAGCTCTAGGGCAGAATCCATGTCCTTGTTTTTTTTTCTAGCTCCTAGGGGCCCTCCACATTTCTTGCCACCCCACATCTCCCTCTGATACCATCATCATGTCCCTTTCTCTCTGATTTTGAATGTCTTGCTCTCTCTCAGACCCCTGTGATTACATTGTATATACCCAGATAATCCTAGGTAATTTTCCTATCTCAAGATCTTTATCTTAGGGCACCTGGGGAGGCTCGGTGGGTTAGGGAACTACCTTCGGCCCAGGTCTTTGTCCCAGGGTCCTGGGATCAAGTCCTGCGTTGGGCTCACTGCTCATCAGTGTGTCTGGTTCTCCCTCTGCTCCTCCTCCCACTCGTGCTCTCTCTTTCATTCTCTCTCTCTCTCACTCATATAAACAAATAAAATCTAAAAAGAGATCTTAATCACATCTTCAAAGTCTCTTTTGTCATGTAAAATAAGATTCACAGGTTCTAAGGATTAGGACTTGGACTTTTGGGTTCCAAAAAATGGCTCTGCCTACAACAGTGGTCTCAGAACTCAAAAGAGAAGGACCAGGTGCTGTCTGAGATTTAATGTAATGCCCCACCTCTTATTTCTTGTGGTCCAATGATTGTCAGGCTTTTCCCCAAGTGTTACTAATCAAATTAACCACTTGCCCTGAGGGGAAAGTCCAGGTGATGGTAGAGAGGATCTGTGAAATAGCTCTCTACTGTTCCCTCCTGAGGAAAAAGGTACGTATCCCCTCAGGGGGAAATACAGTGATTAGAGATTGTTCGCTAGCGGAATGAGGGAAGAAGATGCTGAATCCCATGATTGCCTTTTTTTTCATCTCTAGAGCCAACTTCAAAAATGGTGACATATATACACAAAATGAAGACCACGAACCGCAGAGCACTTCCCACTTCATCATCCTCCTTTCTCCCTCCCATTAAACACCATCTGCTTTCTCTTTATTTCAAATCTCAGGGAGAGAAATAGAACAAAGAAGGAAGAATTAGCAACAAAGATCAAAATAACAAAGAAGCAGAAATGATAAGGAACATGGAAAAGAGAGTGAAAAGAAGAGTTGTTTAGGGGAGAAGTAGAGAAAGAAGCTTTCAGCTCCCAGAGGGATCAGTGCTGTCCAATAGAAGTATGTTGCAAGCCACAAATGTGACCTCTGCATGGTGTTTTAAATTTTCTAGTAGATATATTAAAAAAGTAAGACACCCATTATACCAAGATGTTATCATTTTAATATGCAATTGATATAAACACTTGTTAATGAGCTACTTTACATTATTTTTCCTGTGTTAAATACTTGGAATTTGATGTGTATTTTATATTTGTAGCACATCTTAATTGGGTTAGCCACATCTCAAGTGCTCAGAGGCCACACATGACTAGTGGCTGCTCTGTTGGACAACATAGCTCTAGGAGATTCCACTTCTCTTTGATAATAGTTTTTGGGGAGGTTAATTAATTCGTCAGAAAAATCAATGAGGATTGATGAACAAAACTTTGACTCAGAGAGTTAGATAGAAACTAGAATTCTAATTCTGGTTTCCCCCATAGTCTACTGGGCAAATCATCTCTCAGTCTCCTGTAAAGAAAGGTAATTCTGATACTTAAGGTTTACATTTCCCACAGTGAGATCAGCAGCAATGAGAATAGATTCTGAAAGGCATTTTGTACTTCCTGGAAACAGATGTTGCATTAGGTATACTTAGGTGGATCTGTTTATTGTGTTGGCTTGCTAAATGCAATGTTATGTTAATACCTCCTCTGCGTTTCAGTACTTGATACTGGTTATGCCACTTGATGTTGACTAAAGATATAAGAAAGGAGACTTAATGTGTTGCTACGGCAATAGATTCTCATGGAAGTGAGGAACGGGAATAAGTAGCAAGACTTTATTTTCTTGCAATACTATATTCACATTTGCTGTGTGGTACCTCCTTTTATCTCGTCTTATTTGCCCTACTTATTTACCAGTCATGACATGAAATTTTAATTGTGGTGTAGCTGGCTGTTTCCATGTTAAAGATACATAAAAACAGGCCAGTGGGGCAGTCAGCCAGAAACTCTTCTCTTAGGTGATGCCCACTAAAGCAAATGAAGATGCCAAGCAATTATCTGGTGAGTGAGATCAATGTAGATATAGTGAAATCAGATTATTCGTTCCTTGCTACACAATCTTTTCCCATTATGGAACCAAAATCACCAGTGAAAGTTGCAAAATCTTCAGTTCATGCTATTCCTATAGGTTCTGTGTAGTCCTGACTCATGCTTTTAGGACCCAAAGACTCTCTTTTGTCTTTACCATGTCCCATCACCTCTTGGCATCAGAAGTAAAAGGATATTTCTCATGCTAGTCAGGGACAGCACAGCATTTTGATTGTAAACTATTTAAAGTTTATCAAAATTATTACTAAATATGTTTTATAGTAGGTCCAACACATATTTGGCTATGTAACAAGATGTCCCAGATTTATAGTTAAGGCCCCATACTGAGGATATAAACTGGTATGTGCATCTTTAATGAGACTGGTCAGTAAGCCAGCAACAGTGGCTGCCACCTCACTGTACATCAGTATAATGAGAGACAGAGAAAGGAGGAGGGACACCATATTAGTGGGAAGTGCTATGCTAATAGAGAAGCTACTAATAATTTTGTGTGGGGGAAGGGAAGGTGTACTTTCCCCTTCTGGAGTTGAGTTGACTAAAAGGAGACTGGCATCTGCTTTCTGGCTGTATTCTTGTTGAGCTGTCCAAAGTACTTCCCATACTTGTGCTGCCACCTGAGTGGGATCTGGTAAGAGAGCTCCAGGGAGAGCTACTGGGTTTCAGGAGCAGGACTGCATGTGGTCAAGCAGCATGTATGGAGCACACCTCCAGGTGTTCAGCTCACATTAGAGATGTCTGTTGTTATTCCTTTTCCTTTCTGTGGGGAAGGAGGGACTTGCTATGTATCCTCTGAAGTTTGAGGGTATACCTGACCAAGACAATAAGCCTCCTTCTAGACTGGACATTTCTGAAGATGAAAGACCTGTTGTCTCCCAGTCTTCCACAGGCTTCAAGGGTCTGCACAGTAATATTACTGAGAAGAAAGTGGAGTCAGCCTCTACGCATTCCAGTTCTCTGGTCTCCCACTGAGAATATGTGAAAGGGAAACCATCCATTCCAGGATCCACACAGAGGTTGGAGGAGAGGTCGTAACCTCAAAGCTGTACTGTTGGGCCAAATAAAGGATGCTTTATCCAGGAGAATCAATGAGGGTGGGTCCCAGTATTGGATTGAAAGGAATCATGGTGGCCCCTATTTTTAGGAGTAGGAGGAGTTTTAACATGACCCCAGGAAAACCGTTGACAACATTTATGTGGAAGCCAACACTCCAGCAGAGGCCTTAATGTCTAAATCAACCAGGGCACCTTTCCAAATACCAACCATTGGGCAGTTCTGGTAGTGAATATGTTAGGAAGTGCATCAGTCAGGATTCTCCAGAAAAAGAGTCAATAGGATATATATATATATATATATATATATATATATATATATATATATGTATGTATGTATTTATGTCACATCCACAAAATATATTTACAGCTATAAATAGACTAATGTCTGACCAAACAAATGGGTACCATATCCTAGCCAAATTGACAAATAAAATTAACCATCACAGGAGGTAATCATTGGAAAAAAAATATCAGGCTGACATGTTGACACTCCTTGATAAACTGGTTGCATATCTAAAATGAGAAGTAGGAGGAAGAGAATGAGAGAGATGAAAAGTGCTGCTTCCCCTAAACAAAGTTATTCCAATAAACAAAATTGTTTATAGGTACGTGGAGGAGTTTGTATGTTTGCATATATGTGAAACAAAAGATACAAGGAAGAATTATATATGTTTCTTTTTCTGTGGCTATTTCCTTGGGAAACATGGCAAAGCTGTGCAGATCCATTAAGGGTCTGGGTATTCTAGGTCTGGTTTGCGCCACTGATTCATATTCAGGCATAGGATGGAGCAATGAATGGGACTGTTGGTCACTGAAAACCTAGCAAGGTGGTAATGACTGGGAAAACAGTACCTGGGGAAAGAAAAGAATCTTTGCTTAGGGTGTCTGGGTGGCTCAGTTGGTTGCGTGTCTGACTCTCGATTTCAGCTCAGGCCATGGTCCTCAGGGTTGTTAGATCGAGCCCTGCATTAGGCTCCATGCTTAGCCTGGAGTCTGCTTGAGATTCTCTGTCCCATGCTCTGCGTATGTGCATGTGCTCCCTCTCTCTCTCTCAAATAAATACAATCTTAAAAAAATAAAAAAGAATCTTTGCTTGAATTCAGACCAAGTAGGGTTTTAATTACAAAAACAAAAAGAAATAACAGTAATATAATCAGGCTTTTTATTGTAATACTGAGGGTATAAGACCTAATTTTAATATTAAATTTTAGAGTTGTATGACCCAGGTGCATTTGTGAAAAAACAATGTAATTGTGTGTGTGTGTGTGTGTGTGTGTACACACATGTGAAAAAATAATTAACCTTTATGTTAACCCAGATGACTTCCCAATCTGGGATTCCCTCTCTCCTCTCCCCCCACCCCTTGAATTTGGGACTGGGGCACTTCTTATGGCCACTTTTGCATGCACATACTTTAATGACTTCCTGCTATGAATTATCTGATTCCATCACTGTTACTGTCATTAATATCCAGTGAGTTCTCGTTCTGTTCGAGTTTAATCTCTGGTTTGTTAATGGGCTTTAGTGGCTGTTTACAGAGGATAGCTCACAAAGCGTCCCCTAACTATGTAGATCTGTGAAGCCAAATTTAGAGAATGAGATTAAATACCTTCCTTAAAATTATTTGCCCCGTGAAAGACTGCCCACTTTACTCTTCCAATCCGGAGACCACCCAGCAGGGAGGCTGTAATATGATTATCCTTTTTTTTTAAAGATTTTATTTATTTATTTGACAGAGAGACCACAGGCAGGGGAAGCGGGAGCAGGAGCGGGAGAGGGAGAAGCAGGCCCCCTGCTAAGCAGGGAGCCTGATGATGTGTGCCAGAACACAAAAAGGTGAGTGGTTTTCTTAACTGTCCCTATTTTCAGGGAGCACAAGGCTCAAAGTTGAGTATTGTTGATGCTAAGCAGCTATAGATATGGAGATTCTCACATGGCAGATGGAGAAAAGGAGTCTAACAGAGATCCACAAAGTCTACAGGATAAGGTTGTATTGAAAAAGAAAAAAATGCAGGCTCTCTTGCATTTGGTCCTGACGTGTAGGATAGTGGAAGTGGGCAGGTAGATCACATAGAAAGTAGTCATTAAATCCAGAGTGAGTGGGGAGGACTGAGAGGCAGTAAAGTTTGTTAGGATGAGTGCTGCATTACATATAATGAAGGGAAGGGGTGGATGAAGATATCTAGCTGTAAGAAAAGAAGGGGAGGGTAAGTTGATAAAGCAGGTGTTTGGGAAAGGAGAAAAGAAGGTAATTTGTTTTTGGAAATAAGCAAAAGCCTATGAAAAGAAGCAACCGAGCAAAAATACGTTTAGCAAGATTTTCTCAATCTACTTTGAGATTCTGATGCTATACACTGTTTAGTAGGAAAATGATTGATACTTAGTAACGGTGCTTGTGTCATCAAAAATTGGAATTTGTTGTTGTTGACTGTTATTCATGCAGTTGTTGAAGACTTAAGTGAAGAATTTTGGTAGTCTGAGTCACAGTGAAGATATCTGATGTAGTGAAAGGCTCACTAGACTTGGAATCAGAGGGTGTGGGCTTACAACTTGCTCACAAGTTGTGTGATCTTGGGTAAACCACTAAATCTCTCTGAGTGAGCTGTGCCTTGAAAAGAGGGATAATGTCTTTTCTATCAATCAGAAGAAATAGCATGCTAAATGAATTTTCACAACATAAATGCTCTGTAAATGCAAATCTTTTTTCCCCTTTATTCTCTTTGCATTTACTGCCAGACTACAGCTGTATAAAGAGTAGAAGGATCAAATAAACCTATATAATAATTGTGGTAACTTCTATTTCTTGAACACTCACTATGTGCCAGTCACTGTGCTATATACATTTTATACATCATTCTCGTAGTAACACTAAGGAACAGGTATTATTTTTAGCATAATTTTCCAGTAGGAAATTGAGGTAAGAGGGAATGAAAAAATCACACAGCAATGGTGAAGCCAGAATATAAACCCATATCTGTCCTACTTTAAAGATTGGGCTCTTAACATTATACCCAATTGCCTTTCAGAAATCAAATAGAAAAATCAAAGTAGGGCAGGAATTAAATGAAAATGGTACCAGATATAAGGTTATACAAATTTCACAACTTAGAGTCCTGTACATGTGCTGTCAGCAAGGTACAAATTAGGCTGTGGACATTATATGGAAAAGAACATACAATTGTTACACAATTTAGAGTGTCAAGATACAATCAGATTGCTGGGCTTTCTTTGAATGTATTTCAACATCTGTGGGAGAAAAGGTTTCCTCAACCTCAGTATACTCAGTAACACTTCCACCAGTGAACCAGGTCTGGTATTGTGAAAGGTACTTTCTTTTGGTCCTGAGGTACTTTCCAGTGGAAAACCATCACACAGACCTCAGGGAGTTTTGGACTGAAAGGAGGTTCTAGACATCTGTCCTGGATCTTTATAACTTTGGGTAAAACACATATTCCTTCTCCTGGCCTTTCATTTCCTCCATTTGGACCTGAAACATGAGCTATCTTTTTCTTATAATATCTCAGGGAATCTAGTCCATTAACTGGTACTTCTTAAAGTGCTTGGTAATTGATTAAACTTTTACTTGAAAGGGATATGTGGAGATGCGTCTTTCAGTTGGAAAAGCATGATTGAAATCTAATCACAAAGCTTTCCAGTAACAGTATGTTTTTCCCCAGATCATAGAAAAAGTAACATCTCCCGTCCTTACCACTTTGCTCTGCTATTTCCGGAAGTCCTCTGGGCAGGCTAGTATGTTCTCTTTACTGAAGTTCTCCTGATTCTCCTGATCACCAAGGACATCTTTCTCCTCTTGGACTCTTGGCAACAGTCCCCTAGGTCTTGAGTTGGTTTGGATTTATACATTCAAAGAAAGCCCACCAATCTGAGTTTAATGGAGACCCTAAACAGTGTCCATCTGTCCACACTGCAGGATGACCTGGGGTCCATCCTTGGATTGTTGTTTTTAGAATTGGGTGTCTGCTGCTTTTTTACAGGTTGCAAAATCATGTTCTTGATTCTTCATTCACTTAGTCAAAGCAGCCATCTTCATTATTTTGACCTTTCTAATCCTTGGTAATTGAATTGGTTGGTTGGTCTATCTCCATTAAAGTCTGCCTTAGAGCAGAACCTTCACATAGGGCCAAATGAGAACTAAGAGTTCTTCTAAAGAAGCACTTTAACACTCATTTATTTTGTCTCTCATTGTAAGTCTTCTGCTCTATTTGCTGAGTTAGAACAGCCTGCCATTTGTGGAAGACACTTGGCTCTCTATTATCCAGGGCAATGACAGAGTTTATTGTTAAATCCTTCACTCTGGCTGAAGTGCATTTTTGTGCATACATCATGTTCCTGACATTCTGGGAAAACTCTCATCCCATTCCCCCTGTAATCTACAGACTTGACTTGAATAATCTGTCTGTTTACTGATTTCTGTCATTTCATATTTTTGCTTTTCACTGACATCACTGTTCAATATCCCCCTTTGTTTCTGGCCTGTAATTCACAGGAAACTGAGATTGTAATGAAGGTGAATTTTCATCACTGCCCAGTGTTACCCACATACCAGCAATGGGACTTAACTGTCTATACCACTGTCCTCTCTCAGAACACCAAGGATCTTGCCTTGTCTTTTCTCCAGCTCCCACCTCTCTCCCTCTCTCTTTTTAAAAATAGATGACCAAGCTGAACCATTCAAATGGGTTCAGGTGAGGCTCAGCAAAGTCTCGTTGTAGGTCACCTGTTAACAAACGCTTATTGGATGACCAGTGGGGGCTGGATAGGCAAACTTTCTCCTAGCTCAGCCTGGGGGGGGGGAATTTCATATTTCCTAACTTCTCAGTTTCTCTTCAGTCATACAAAACCAATGCTAGACATGACATTTGTATAATGTTTTTTAACTCTTCTAAAAAAATTATTTACATAATTGTTATCTTAGCAGAATTCTTGAGAGACAGAAAGGAAGAATCATTGGGACTGGGAGAGTCAGAAAACAGGATAGCCACTTGCTTAATTAAGCTCACAGAGTTTGTAAAATGAGAGCTGGGATAAGATTTATGTTCTAGCCACATGACCTGCCAGAGTTAATAATCCTATTCCTATCATCTGCAATGACAAAATATGAAACATACACTTTAAAAGAAGTGGGTTTTCCATTTTTGATAAGAAAAATTGGAAATATTAGAATAGTGGGTATTTGTCTTAGATGTTTGACAACTGAGAATTTCTGTAGCTTTCGTTAATAATTACAACAACATGGCTATATTCTCTGGGGTTCATAAGATGATGGAGAAAAGTCTATACATGTAGTAAGTTTGATCTGTCAAGTAATAACAGTCTTTGAATTCAATTTGCCATTTTCTTTTTTCTTTTTTTTTAAAGATTTTATTTATTTATTTGACAGAGAGAGACAGCCAGAGAGAAAGGGAACACAAGCAAGGGGAGCGGGAGAGGAAGAAGCAGGCTCCCAGTGCAGGAGCCCGACGCGGGGCTGGATCCCAGGATTCCAGGATCACGCCCTGAGTCGAAGGCAGACGCTTAGTGACTGAGCCACCCAGGCGCCCCCAGTTTGCCAATTGCAAGCACAGATTCTAAGAGGGCTTTGCTGCAGAAGAGCCCAGGAGCTGCTCTGTTTCCTTATCTTTTATTCCCTTTAGTATTTCCCCTTTAGTTTTAAGTTTTTCCTTCATTCATTGCCTGGAAATATAACACCTGATTCTTCCTTGCTTTCTTCTCTTGCATACAGTTCTCTGTCAAGATCTTTTTGGCCAACACACTGTTATATTAGAGTAGCTGTTGAGTGTTTCCAATGAGGGGTCTGCATTCTGAGACTTTTGTGACTTACATTGAGGGTTGCAGCCGATTTCCCTGTTGTGGCAATTTTTGATTTACTACGTGAGGTCTTAACACTGCACAGATGCAGGTAATCTGTCTTAAAAGGTTCTTATTTTTTTTTTATCATTATGGTTTAAGGATTCTTGAGGATTAATGTCAAACAGTATTTCCTTTGTTCCTCTATATCATGGTGCATGAACTGTTTTTTCCCTTATTGACTTTCTTATAATTATTAATTTTAATATGATTCTGATTCTCTCGAGTTTCTTCTGATATGGATCTGACCTGTGTTTGGTGTGTCCATTAACTTTATCTCTTTTTTCTTTTTCTAAATTATGTTTGGAGATTTATACTTGTGCCTCTTATTTATTAGTTATTAGTAAGAACACAGATTATCAAACCCTCAAAATAGATATTTTATCACACATTTAAGAATGCATGCAAGATATTAAAATGTAGAGTACTTAGGTATAGTCTGGTAACTTTTTGATTAATTTTCCACTGTTCTTATCAATTACTGCTAAATTTACCTTTAGTCTTCCTTATGCTAATTGGAAGAGAACATTTACATTTCTCAAGTGATTAAAAATAAAAGTTCACTGGAGTTCCCATTTGCTTGCTGCAGCCTAGTCAACTCAAGCTCGCTTTACCTCAGAAAAGCTACACCCCCATCTTTAACTATCTGCTTTAAAATTATCAGAAAACATTAAGTTCCTCTTCAACACTCCCAGTTAATTCAAGGTACCTGCTTCCCACTTTGCCTCCTCTGCGTGTAATTCTCGATTCACCAAGATAGGTCCCTGCTCACTCTGCCCAGCTCCCTCCGCCCCAGTCCTGGTGTGTTCTCTTCCTTGTGAGCAACACACATGTGCATGTGTGCACGTGCATACACACACACACATACACACAGACCTATGAAGACACAGAGTTATGGTGATATCTGAAATGAGACTCTGTTGTAATAACATCCTCCCAATTTGACCTCTCTAGGAGTTCCAGGAACTAAAGTTACATATTTGTTGTTTATCCTGAATTAAATGATTTGATCAGTGTGAACAAGAATCACATAGGGGGTAAGATTAGTGGGCTGAATCCCAGAGGTGCTAAACTGGGAGCTCTGAGTGGATAGAGAGATACCATTGTAAATAGGCAGTCATCTAATTGTAATGAAGGTGTTTTGGATCAATCTTTCAGAAACTCTACCTTATTTTTTCCCCAATAATTTTAAACGTGGATTCTCCTTCACTACTAAACAATTTCAAGTGTACTTGAATAGGTAAGAACATATTTTAAACACCAAAATAAGATTACTAAGGTAGTACACTGTTTGAAAAGTTAAACTAATGCCATTTCAAGCTTACAAATGTCTTCCCCATAACTTCTCTGTAACTTTCCTACACACTTCTCTGAAAACTACTTTTAGATAAGATGGTGTCTAATTACTTTTTAGTGATTAAAGTCATTTATTTATTTATTTGAGAACAGGTGTCTGGAGATCATAGGATACTTGCATTTATTTTAAGCAAATCCATCTGCACTTGGGTCAAGAATTCCTTGAATCCAATAAAACAAAGTATTTTACATAGGTTAAAAATTGCAGCAATTTTTCTGATTTTTATAATCCATATAGTATGTCCTTTTCCTATACTCAAAGTATTCATTGAAAGCTTTCATATAAAATTGTTATGTAGGCAAATTTATCATTATTAACCAAACAGAGAAATGGAACTCAGGGGAATAGGAATTGGGCAGAAGATAATGCTGAATAAAATAATCTATCATGAAATCCACATAGACGCAAGAGCAGATTTGTACTATAGTCCTTACCCCATCACTGGGTATCCTTAGGATGGTCAGAGTTTCTTTTAATATTTGCCTGTGTCACCTCTAGAATAAAGTTCCAAAAGTATGTTGGCTTCAGAGCAGGATTATTTTAATGATAGAGTGAGAAGATTTTCAACTTTTCTGAAAAATGTCGTTTTTAGCCATTCTCTTCAGAACTTACTGTGAGCCTTGCCTTACATTGATGAATATGAATATACCAGTGATCATCAACCAGTGTCATGACAAGCTGTGCGTTGTGATCAGTTCTGTTGTATTTGCTGTATGTAGCAAATAATTTATTATCAGAAGTAAAAAAAATCAAAGTTGGAAGTAATTTTCATTTTTAAACCAATTAGAGCAGAATCAAGATTTTTATTTTGGTAATAACATGTCTTCCAAATTTCATTACTTGCTTTGTGACATACTTTCTAAGTAGACATGAAGGACTTGAGCTTAAAGACATTATGGGAACTGATTATAATACATGCTGTATAATCCAGGCTGCAGCCTAAAATGAATTACCTTTCTTTTTTAGATTTAAATTCAATTAGCCAACATACAGTACATCATTAGTTTCAGATGTAGAGTTCAGTTATTCATCAGTTGCATATAACACCCAGTGCTCATCATATCACGTCGTCATGTGCCCTCCTTAATGCCCATCACCCAGTTATCCCATCCCCCCCACCTCCTTTCCAGCAATCTTCAGTTTGCTTCTTATAGTAAGAGTCTCTCATGGTTTATCTCCTCTGATTTCTCCCTATTCAGTTTACCCTCTCTTCCCCTGTGATTCTCTACACTGTTTCTTATATTCCACATATGAATGAAACCATATGATAATTATCTTCTCTGATTTACTTATTTCCTCAGCATAATATCTTCCATTTCCATCCATGTCTATGTAATGCTGCTATAAATATTGGGTTGCAGGTGCCCTATGGATCACTATATTTGTCTCACTCTTCGCAGATGACATGATACTTTATGTTGAAAACCCAAAAGACTCCACCCCAAAATTGCTGGAACTCATACAGCAATTCTGTAACGTGGCGGGATATAAAATTAACACACAGAAATCAGTTGCATTTCTATACACTAACAATGAGACAAAAATTAAGGAATCAATCCCACTTAATTGATGCACCAAAAACCATAAGATACCTAGGAATAAACCCAACCAAAGAGGTAAAGGATCTGTACTCTAAAAACTACAGAACATTTATGAAAGAAATCGAGGAAGGCACAAAGAAAGGGAAAATCATTTCATGCTCATGGATTGGAAAAACAAATATTGTTAAAATGTCTATGCTACCCAGAGCAATCTACACGTACAGTGCAATCCTCATCAAAATACCATCAACATTTTTCACAGAACTGGAACAAATAATCCTAAAATTTGTATGGAACCAGAAAAGACCTCTATAGCCAGAGGAATGTTGAAAAAGATCACGATGCCGGACTTCAAGCTATATTACAGTGCAGAAATCATCAAGATAGTATGGTACTGGCACAAAAACAGACACATAGATCAATGGAATAGAATAGAGAACCCAGAAATAGCCCCTCAACTCTATGGTCAAATAATCTTCAACAAAGCAGGAAAGAATATCCAGTAGAAAAAAAGACAGCTTCTTCAACAAATGGTGCTGGGAAAATTGGACAGCCACATGTAGAAGAATGAAGCTGGACCATTTTCTTACACCATACACAAAGATAAACTCCATAGTGTTTTAATACTTCCATACAAAGCCAGGTGCTCAGCACAACAAGTGCCCTTCTTAATCTCCATCACCTGTTTACATCCCCCAACCCACATCCCTTCTGGTAACCATGACATTGTTCTCTATAGTTGAGAGCCTATTTCCTGGTTTGCCTCTCTTTTTTTCCCATGGAACATAAGCAATAGCATGGAGGACCATAGGGGAAGGGAGGGAAATCTGAAGGGGGAGAAATCAGAGAAGGAGATGAGCCATGAGAGACTATGGACCCCAGGAAACAAACTGAGGGTTTCAGAGCGGGGGAGGGGTGGGGAGTAACAGGATGATGGGTATCAAGGAGGGCACGACACCTGCTGTGATGAGCACTGGGTGTTGTATGTAACTAATGAATCATTGAACGCTACATCAAAAACTAATGATGTACTATACAGTGGCTAACTGAACATAATAAAAAAATGAAAAATGAAAAAAAAACACTATATTGTATATCTGAAACTGATATTACACTGTTAACTAAATGGAATTTAAATTAAAACTTAAAAAAATATCTAAATGGACTAAATAATCTAAAAAAACACAAAGATATTCAGATCTTTGTGTGTTTTACAAGGGGCATAATGTAAATTCAAGACACAATATATAAAAATTCTGTTTTAGCTATTACTATAGTCATTAAACTTTCTTTTTTGGTTTTTGTTTGCATATCATATAATTTTACATCATTTTACTTATAATATTTTTTTGTCCACTGACTATTGTTGTTTCTTTGAGGATTTCATTTATTACTTTATTTATTTAATTGCCAAGGTAGGGAATGTGGGCAGGAAGGAAATAAAGATTATAACCATGAAAGTTTCCAATTAATCAAAATGAAAGTAAACATTATAGGTCACAATAGTTTTTTTGAGAATAAAACTTAGAAGGAAAGAATTTTGATTATATGAGTACTATAAATTCTCAAAATATTATTACTGATTAGCTTTTTGAGAAAGATAAGGAAAATAAGGCATGGAATATTAACATCTTGGGACCACAGGCGATCAATAAACACAGAGTACTGTGGGAGGATATATGGAGGAAAGGTCTCATTTAAATCTTGTTATGCTCTGCCTCTTATTTACTGAGAGAGGGCAAGTTTCCAAAAATATCTAATCTCCCAGAAATTTAACCTTCCATTTTAATTGGGATGCCCATGGAGTACATATTATTAATTTATTCTACATAATATATTGATGATAAAAATATGGATTTCTTTGCTTGCAGTGAAATAAAATCACCAGCCTTGTATTAGTTGATCCAACACAATATGAATAATGTGGACCTTTTGATACTCAGAAAACTGAGTCACTAGGATTCTTCTTCTTGCAGCCTTGCCCCAAATAAAATGGAACTGTAGGAGATTCCATTCCAAATTCAATAAGAAGCATGGTATCTTCAATTAAAAAAAAAAGAAGAGGGCTAAGGACTGAGACTAGAGAACATCTAATAGAGCCCAGGAGCAAGAAATGAACCCATTAAAGGCAATTGAGATTAGAAGCTATTGAGAAGGGAGAAAAAATTAGGTGAGTTTGATATGTTAGAAACCAAATAAAGAAATTTCTTTAATAAGGAATGAATGATTATTTCTGTTAAATGCTGCTGGTGGTTCAAATAAAATGAAAAATAAAAGTTGGCTATTGGATTTTGCAAGTTGGTAACATCATTAAATATAATCTTATTGGACTTCGGGGGCAACATTGTGCCTGGTATAGGTGGATGAGTGAATGAGTGCAAGGAAGTGGAGACATTGAATCTAGACAACTCTCAGAGGTTTGCTATAAAAGAAAGAGGCTAGGGAGTGGCAGAAGGGAGACATGGAGCCCAAGGAAGGTTAATGACTATTTATTATAGTATACTTGTATACTGTTGTGAATGTTACAGAAGAGAAAGAGAGAGGTTAATGACATAAAAGATTGAAAGGCTATGTTGTGTAAGACTGATGAATCACAGACCTGTACCCCTGCAACAAATAATACGTTATATGGTAATAATAAAAAAATGCAGAAAAAAAAGGCTATTTTAGGCGTCGTATCTTTTATAGGCAAGGGGACATGGGTTCAGTGTATAAATGAAGGGGTTTCCATTAGATTAAAGCTGGAACAGTTTGCTCATTGTGTTAGGAAAAGGGAAGAATCTGTGGGTATTCATATAGGCTGATAGATTTGGTGGTGGAGAAGTGAAGCAGTTTTCTTTTGATTACTTAAAAAGTTATCAATAGAAGGCAATCAAGATCTGAGAGTAAGAGGAAGTGATCTGAGAATAGAAGGCTTGAGGAAAGAAAAGGAGAGAAGGATCTGGAGAATAGAATTAATTAACCAAGACACCTAGTAATGTTGAGAGGCAGTGTCCACAGATGTTAGGCATGTTTCATTAAGCAAGAGAGAGAAAGAAACTTCAGAGAACAAGAAACTTTGTAGACCTGGTAAGAGATTGAAGATGAGATCAGATTAGAACTCTAGATGATGATGGTGTCCTGAGAGCCTTAGGACTCATGCTAATATCTATACCAATATAAGACTTTATGGGATTAGTTCTGGTAGTCTAGAAATATATCCAAGCCTTTGTGAAAGGTGATACAAAGTTAATACTGTAAATAGTGTGAGAATACTCTCCACATACTCTCTACTTAGAAAACAGTCAAACAAGATCCCTATCTCTCATCAGACACGTGAGTTCTAGATTGTGTAAAGACCTAAATTAGAAAAATGTTATACTATAAGAAAGAAATGTAGGAAAAGCCTTTGAGTCTTTGGAACTGGAAGGTATTGTTTAATCAGGTCACTAAAAGCACAACATATAAAGAAAAAGATTAATCAATTTGATGCCATTAAAGATAAGATTTAAGCCTGACAGTGGCATCATAAATAAAGTTAAAAGACAAAGGAAAGACTCCACGTCAATGTCTACCGCACACAAAAGGTAAGATTGATTTGTAGAGAAAGATAGTTTAAGTGGGCTGAGGAAATGAAGATGCAATCCACAGAAGAGGGAAACAGAATAGCTAGTAAACATCTGGAAAGACACCTACTTCCATTACCGGGAAATTAGAAATTGAAACAATATTTTTAAATACTATTAGGTGTGGAGAGAGAGAAGGACAGATGGAGATAATATGGAGGAAGAAATAGTCACATTCCTGATCTCTGCCATCTGTGACATATGGCTTGCATGGCAGTCGGATCTCTTGGGAATTTAATCAAGGGAGGTGGACATTTCCAACTGCAAGACCTGCTTCATATAGAATTTGGTTTTTGCACGTGCAGAAAGAATTGGTAGTCCCTCAATTCTAACTCAGGATAATATTAAGGAGAGGATGACTCATTCAAGACATACAGTTTCCTTCTTACTGAAATATTTTGAAGATGGAAGAAAAAAACTGATATCCCCAATAAGAGCACAAATTTCAAGGAGCACAGTATGCACATGGCTTCTTTATGTATGATTCAGAGCCTGTGTGTATGAGTGGTGTTAGATCACTTCATAAAGTTGTTTTCAAGAGGGCAGGAAGCATACCGGATGAACACTATGTGCTTTTTCTTTCTCTCCCCCTCGCACGCTGATATACTCCCCCCAATGTGGCGAAATCACAGCTTTTTAGAGTGTGCACCTGTATAAAATGACTCTCAGTACAAAGAGCTCTGAATTTCTTTTGTTTCCAAAACCACTGAAAGAAGGAAGGGTGAAATATCCTGAGATCAGGTCTGCAAATTTACCATTGCGGAGCCAGAATCTCCATCACTTCTAGGTTTAATTTTCTTTAATTTGCAAGTGGAGGGAAAATTACCTAGACAAACTATCTCATCCCCATGTCTTCTCATTAGACTAATGAGAAGCCGGAGCTGTGGTTCACTCTCTCCTTCCCCTGATAACCTGGCAGCAATGTGAATATGTGTGTATGCATGTCCATGAACTTTTGTTTGTGTGTTTTCAGGGAGGGAGAGTTGCTAATGTGGGAATGCGTAGTTGCAAAAATCTTCCTTTCTACTCTTCAGTCACTGTGAGATGCAGGCTCTCACCAGGGGCCTTCTTGGTAAATGCTGGTTATGGCTGGCCTTCCCACCACTGCAAAGGTCTGCTGGGTAGGACATCTTTTACCACACTGTGCTCACTGAGGTGTTCTTAGCCAAGGGAAATCGGTTTGTACGCTGCAAGTGTAAAAGGGCTATATCCTAGGCTAAAAACGCCTGAATTCAGAGCTAACATTTTTCTAATGCTTTACAATTTACCAAAGTGCTTCCATATAGGTTAACTTATTTAACAAAGATTTGCCATAGAAATACATTTTTCCCAAACTTTTCCTCTACCTTATCACTTGCATTTATTTACCTAGTGGTATTTTTGAGGACCTTAAGAATAGATGAAAAATCAAGAGATAAACAGAATCCATCCATTTGTCCCCAGGTAGGGCTTTGTTTTGGCAGAACCATCAACCAAGCAATAGCCTGCCTAGTACGGTGCCTTCCAAAGGAGTGAACATCCCCAAAATTGTTTTCTCACTAAGGCTAGAAGGAGGCCTTGTCACTAGTTTTATTTGACAGCTCAGACGGGAACCTAATGCCTCTGCCTTATCAACCACCCACAGTAATGCAGACAGATCAACAGAAGCTAACCTTTACGGCTTGCCTGCTGTGTTTTACTTCTCGTATATTTATTTAATTTACTTACACTAGCCAATAAAGACAGCTCTTATAATACTTTTTTCATAGTCGAGAATTTTATGTAACTTATTCAAGGCCACAGAACAGTAAGTGTTAGAGCTAACATTTGAACCTCTGTTTACCAGAATCAAAAACCGTGCTTTCTACATCACACTGTATTGTAATCAGCAGGGAACATTAGTCTATAATAGCTTTTTCCCTATAAGTAATAGCTTCAGAAAAAGAATATTCAGGTTTTTGGGGTGAGGCTCTACCTATAAACCCCAAATTCATTCTTGTCTCTAATCTAAAATATGGTTCTTTTCTATTCCTCTAACTTTAACAGAAATGAAACACATCTCCTTATTGCATTTCATACAATCCTCTGAAAGGGAATTATCTGAAAATGGAGGTTCTCTAAACATAATAAAGGAACGTGTTTAAGGGCACAGTCAGTGGCCAGAGCTTGCTTAAGAGCAGTAGGGAGCTATCTAAAAGCTACTCCATGCCTCCCTCAGTCAAGGACAAAATTCATTTTCCAATCCTCTAAGCAAAATACTTTATTACATAGTCTTTCTAGCATTAACCATTGCCAGGGGGCCAAATACAGTAAATGGATCGATAACCTGATGCTATTAAGCAGCTCCTATGAAGAAAAGAAATAACCTGCAGAGTCTCCTTGGCAATCAGACATCAGTACGAGACCTCCTCCAAGAAAGCTTCCCGAGCAGAGTGCCTACACATTTCCCTGATCAATAAAGCATTAAACAAGGGTAAGTGTACCAGCTTAGCAAACAGTGAACAGTCCTGAATCATCTGCATCCCCTCAAAATGAACCAAAGTTTAGAGCATGTGAAATGGAAGCTTTAATCATCAGACACAGATCCTGACATACCCTCATGCATGACTGACTAATAAGTTGTGCTCTTTGGTCAGCGCTAGAGGTCAAGTAGTCACTCATGCAGCACCTACCTTGACAACATTGACTAGCAGCTGTGGTAACAGTAGTAATAATGAGTAACAGGTAATAAGAGTAATAGATAATAAGAGTAAATGTTGCACATCTATTAACTTGTTTAATTCTCACAACAATGCTGTAATATAGGTACCATTACTGTGATCTCCCTTTTAAAGAAAGGAATGGAGACATCACCATGATAGGGACATAGGCCCCTGAAGTTCCTTCCTCCCACAGACACAGAGTATGCATATAGCTGCGCAGGTTCAGTTCCCTCTGAGAAAAAGCCAGAAACTAAATGGGTGGCTCCTATATGTCAGGCAACTGAGAAAATACCGATATTGAAGGTAGGAGAGGCCGAGATATATCCTCACCATAAACCCCGCATCCCACAGCACCTCACATTCAGGAAGAGAACTCCCAGCTTCTCTGAAAGGAGTGAAGGGTTTGGACCCCACTTCTAAAGTGCCACCTGCAGTACAGCCCTCAAATCACCTAGCTTTGAAAGCCAATGGGGCTTGTCTTCACGAGTTCCACAGGAGTTTAGCAAACACAGAAGTTTTTAAACGGATGTGCAGCCACTCCCTATGGCTGTACCCCTGAGCTCCGTGCAGTGGGAATAAGCAAAAAGACATCTCCCAGTTTCTCTCTGGAAGGGGTCTGACTGCATGCTTTCCCAGCTGCTTCTTCAGGGTCCAAGCTTCTGATCAGCCATAGAGCCCAAAGGAGCCAGTGGCACGCCCCCCACGTTCTCCCTCTGGCTCACCGCAACACTAAAGCCAAGTCTCTAATTTCTCCCTGAAAGAGGCTGGTATGCACATATTGTATGTCAACTTTTGTGGCTGCTATATGAAGGCCTCAAATCACCCAGCTATGAGATCCAGTGGGGCTTGGCATTTAGAAGTCCCTCAGGACCATATTGAACAAACAGAAAACCAGTTTCAAATGGGCATGCAAGCACATCCTGCAGCTATCCTCTTGGGCTCAGAAGAGGGAGCAGACAAAAATACTTATTTCTTAGTTTCTCCCTGGAAAAGATTTGAATTCATACTTTCCCAGCTGCTGCCTGAGGTTCTGGTCTTAATCAGCCTGCATGTGGAAGCTGACAGGGATCCTACTGGTTGCCTGATACAGCTGATGGTCACATCTCCCTCTGTGTCCCCATGGCTCCATCCAGTAGGCACAGCAAGTCTCCAGATTGTCCGTAGAAGGAGCCTGTGCACACATCTAGTACCCTAATTGTTACGGCTGCCACCCAAAGGACTGGCACTCAACTCACCCAGCTCTGGTATCTAAGAGGTTCAACATTCATGAGTCTGCCAGGACCACACAGTGGTCACAGAATTTGGATGGATGTAAGAAGTGTGGGACATCATTTGATGCCAGGATCTGCCAATGGTATATGTCAACTACGTTTCTTAGACATTAAATAATCTCACACCCCTATGCATTTGTATTTTAAAATATAAGTAGATGCTGCTGTGGTTATTAAAATGCAAATTCATTGCATTAAAGTAATAGTTTATCTATAAAGCTCTTGAGAGGAGAGACTATGTTTATTAGGTATCATGCCTATCACATAATATACACTTAATACATAGTTTTAAATATATATCTTTGATATGGATATATCCTTTTTTTAAAAAAATGGGAGTTACTAAAAATAAAATTTTCAGAGGAATCAATTTTAAAATGTTCTCATAGCTTAAAGTTTGGGAACAGCTGGCTAAGACATCTAACCTTTGTTTGGGTTGACTCTTTCTCAACCATATATAGTTAGATGATATTGGACATACACATACTAATAGCATGGTCCTAGTACTGCATGGAAAATGTAAACCGAACTGTTCTTCATACCTCTGCAAGACAGAAACTGCCTTTTCTCTTTGTATAAAAACCATCAAGCTTATGATAAAATTTTAGACACCCAGTGGGCATTAGAAAATGTCAGTTGGGTGCTGACATTGACTTTGCTGCTCTTATGCAGCCCTGACATCTGTCTCTGTGTTAGAGCTTCCTTTCATGAAAAATAGAGATGCTAAGCTAGATCTGAGTATAAATTTAAGTCATTTTTTGTAAAGCAAAGAGTTACATAATGAGCCATGAGTGGTGTGTGCAACTTTGGAATGAAGCATGACCTTCTAGATATATTTAACCAAACAATATCAGTCCTTAATATGTGGGCTTGGAACAGACTCCTTGTTGACTCCTCAACCTAACATTTACAGAGGTTTTTCCCCTGCCTATTTCTATTTTTCCTAAGGACAGTTATCTCAGATGGCAGTGACATCACTATGAACTTGACATTCTCCTATTAAGTCAGCAAAGTGCTTTGGAAGAAAACCACATACAGGTTCTCAGTAAATAGATGGAGGAGGAGACATTTCAGGAATCTCCTTGTCAAGCAGTAAATTATTATTTGACTCAGAATTAGGTAATACTACAGTGTCTCCTTCTAATATGCATTTGGTAACCTTCAACTCTCGGTCCAGATGTTCTAATACTCAACACAGAAGCGAACAGACATGATGGAGTCCTGTGAATTGACACTGAGTCTGTCATGGGAAAGGGCTTCCTTAAGGAAGGAACTTGAACACTAAACCTTACTTTAGAGTTCCTTCAGTTTTCAGGCAAAACAGAAAAAATTAAATACAAATCAACTGCTTTATTCCTTATTTTTATTTTTTAAAGCACTACTACACCCAGAGAAATGTTAAAATATGTACTAGATACTTAACCACTAGTCATATTTAGCATTTTGGGGGTTAAAGATTTTAGTATCTCTAAAGGAAGGTGCTTATAAACACAAATAAATTATGGGTATCACTAAGTTTGCAGGATACATTTTTTTCTTTCATATTTAATGTTATGCTTATTTCAAAGAAGCTCAGATGAACTCATGATGAGAATCCACAGTCACCAACTGTTTTTTCAGCTGGTATTACTTCATTTTTTTCCCCCTAAGAGAAGAGTATTTAATTTCATTTTAAAATAAGAGAAAGTCATTGTGGTGGTATTACTTGTAATACACATATAGGGAACAAACCTACTCAATTCATATTAAATGAATTATTTTGGAATTCTAAAAATGAAGTGAATGTGGAAGGGACCTTAACTCATTTACTGCCTCTAAGGATGGCGGTAATACCCTCCCAAGGCAGAAACAATCTCCTGCCAAGAAGTTATATTGCTGCTTCTAAAGATATAAATAAAAGCATTGCCTGAGAAGGGTTCCTTCTGGCTCTAAGATACTTCCACCTCGCAGATCTCAAATAGCTTCTCTCAGGTGAATAAGCTACATCAAAATGCCAGGTACACTCTTTGGTAGGCACCTTAACTTAATGGGAGTACTTGGAGGAAGTTAATGAGTATAATTAGGGCACAATTTAATAAATGAGTCTGTAGCTTGAGTACTTCTAAATGTTATCTTATTCTTAGGAAATAGCTACTTTACCTGAAAAGATTGAAGATATGTCAGGACTTGTTTGGACAAGTCCATTTACTCTTGTCCCTTTCTTGGTAATTGTGGTAACTGTGGCAGAGGTGGTGGAAGCAGGGTGGGGGGTGGGAGCATGGAAGGGAGGAAGAGAGAGAGGGAGGGAGCAAGAAGCTTCCTTCAGGGTGACTGGAGCTAGCATATAAACTTACCCTGTGAACAGCAACCACTTTGTCCCATTAAGACTGGGAAACAGGGCAATCTATGCTTGGAGAATGGCAGCAGATCTACAGAGCGGAGCAGGGCTGAGACGATGGTTCAGAAGACTTCCAGTTACTTCCTACAATGCTCCAGGCAGAAACCCAGTTGGGATGCCCAGCATCATTCCAAAAAGTTTCCTTTATCAGCTTAAGTTAGTTTGAGTTTAAATTACTTGGAATCAAGAGGGTCTTAACGAGCATCATCATCAAAAATGGAAGCAGCGAGATATAGTGAGAGGAAAGTATCTTGTTCAGAAATACACCAAGGACCAGAGTAGATTCCTGTTCTCTTGTCTACTACCACTTAACTGTCCTTGTAGTATAAAGAAAAACCATCTTATTGGTACTATGATCAATATTTCTCCACTATTTAAAATATTCTCTTTTTTACAGTTCTTTATCACAAAGCACTTTAAAACTTTAAGCAAGCTTCTGTATTTACCATTAAGTAAAATGGGTAAAAGCTGTTATTGATTCAGTATACATGGGTGTTAGAAGGATGGAATTCAATGTTTGGGTCTGGACATCAGAACAAAAAAAATCAAATTTTTGAATGTAATTCTCAAACCAGGAGAACACAAAGATATAACCTGGGCACCAATTCCTTTATTTCCTAACTAAGCTTCCTCATGCACTGTTTCCCTCATGTATCATACGCATCACCAAAAACTGGCTCTCCTCCCTCTGGGTAGATCATTCTCATCTACCAATCATCTGACTTTTGAAGGAAGCATATGGAAGAGTGAGTGAAGGAGAAGTCACCTTAATGACCCATCAAATAATCTTTAGTGGCTTAGATGACACCTGTTACAGCCACATAATTCTCACCTCCAACACTTCACTTTACTAAGGTTGGTCTATAGGAGATATTTAAGATAAGGCAGCACAGTAGGAGAAGGAAAGGAAGAATGAAGGGGGGGTAAACAGAAGGGGGAATGAACCACGAGAGACTATGGATTCTGAGAAACAAACTGAGGGCTTCAGAGGGGAGGCGGTGGGAGATTGCTCTAGGTCACTGATGGGTATTAAGGAGGGCATGTATTGCATGGAACACTCGGTGCTATACGCAAAAAATGAATCATGGAACATTACATCAAAAACTAATGATGTACTGTATGGTGACTAACATAACATAATAAAAAATTTAAAAAAAAAGATAAGGCAGCATAACAAAATAGAATGGGTGGTAGTTCAGAAATCCCCTTAGTGTGATCGAGATAGAAGTTTTTGAAATCAAGATGGAATATAGTAAATAAAAAGGAGAAATCAGTCTAAAGATCATGAATATGTGTAAGCTGAAAATGGTATCTCACCCCTCATCTCAAACACCACTTAATGTCCAGCCGCATGAAGCAAGGAGGAAAGTGAACCAAACCTACTAGCTTGCACCACATTTGGCACATGACAATTGGGAGAAAAAACATACTTCCCCTTTCTCCTTTCCTATTGCCTGACTCCCAGATTAAGTCATTTGGGAAAGTTTGAGTAATATCTAGAGTCCACAAGTTGTTCTCTCTTTGTTGCTGTTACTACAACCACACCATAATTCTCAAAATACTACCCCATATTTGTCTATATTCAATACTCATTCCCTGGCAAAATGGCAGTTTAAGCCAGGCAGAAGATTACATTTATCAGGTACCTAACTTGGCTCCATTAACAATTCTTAATTCTAGTATAATCTGAATTAACATTCAGGTATATGATCTATATTAAAGAGCTATCCAATAGTTGGCATTTGGATATTATAGACCATTTTCACAGGTATGTCTCAAGTATGACAGCATTTCTCAATGTTCTTAGACTTAATGAAATTCATGTTAAATATTCATGAGTCATTGAGCTGTCTCCTGGCCTCTTGATTAAATTTTTCCTTAACTGGTCTAAACACCAGGATGTCTGTTAAGTATGTTTATCTTCTCTTTATTTAAGCCAGTGTGTGTCACAGTAAAGTATTGCATTTGGAATGTTTCTTTTGACCCTCCAGTGTCTTTTCTCTAAATTACAAACAAGTTCCTGATGTTGGCTGGAAAAAATTAATTGGAAGGTGAAAGAGGCACTCCAACTAAATAATGTGAGGGCTCCACATTGTTTATACATCTTTAGAAAAAGAAATTCCATTAAAATAAAGCCAGTTGAAAATTTAATCTCGGAACACTTATTCTATTGACTTCAAGAGTCTGGTGCATAAAACTGTGATCAAAAATTGATTAAAATCAACTGAGTAATGGTTGTTCTTTGTTCATTAAAGGTACTGGGCTGTCCAACAAGATACCAACACCAATAAACCATTCTTTTTGTGCACAAGCTGATAATCTAATGGGGAAAACAAGAATATAGGCAATTATCACATGGTAGATGGGGATAAATATTAAACAAGGGCATAAGAACCAAGCCATGGAGACTTAAAGGGTACAGAAAGTAATTTCTGACTGGGAGAAGCAGGAGTTACAGAAGTCTTGCAGAGAGTGTAAGATTTAACTGAGTGCTGAAGACTACGATTACTGAATAGGTGTATAATAGGGGTGGAAAGTACATTCTATATTGAAGAAACAGCAGGGACAAAGTCTTTGGTGTCTGAATGATGTGGAATGTTTGGGAAATGGAATAGTTTGTGGCAAATAGAAGATGTTGTTGAGGAAGAAATTAGAAAAGTAGTTTGGATGCAGATTATAAAAGATCTTGACTACCCATGTGAGTCAAATGGCCTTTCAATAGAAAGCCTTTGGGGCTTTTTCAGCAGAGGAGCTCCATAATCAGAATTGTGCTTTTATTTTTTTTATTTTCTTATTTTTTTTTATTATGTTCAGTCAGCCGGCATATAGTACATCATTAGTTTCTGATGTAGTGTTCAACAACAGAATTGCGCTTTTAAAAATAGCCAGGGGCAATGTGGAGAGCATACTGGAAAGGGTGGAGGCTATTTTAGTCTTCGCCAAAATAGGAAATCTTTGTGAAATTATTTTTCATTATAAATTGTGTGTTTAAAAATGGTCTTAAAAATTAGGAGGAAGCCTATATGTACAAACACAAAAAGTCCCATTTGAGGATAGATATTTCAATGCTTCTGCTAAACAAAGGGGATAGTATTATATCCTGGTACATGATCATAATCCTGGAAATTAGGTGCTTTGGCACATCCCTTGAGTCCGAGGCCTGATTTCCATGAGGCTGGTGCAGAAAGAGATTAAAAAACTGTTACACTCATCAGTTTGAACCATATACAGGATGACATAAACTAGGCCTGAAGTACTTTGAAGAGAATAGAGTCTGGTGGTGAAAGTGTGAGATTTGGAGTTAGCCATACATAGGTGCCTACCCCCAGCCTTAATGTTTACTGGTCTCAGCTCCCTAAACTGTAGAGTGGAAATAATAGGACTTATTCATTAGATTGTTTTAAGAATTACCTAAGATAATGCTTGTTAAATTACTGACATATCAAAGTATTTAATAGATTTAATTGTTGCTCTTCGCTATATCATTGTCTGCCTCATGGTAACATATTTTCATCAAAGATCACTTCTATTTAAGTGACAAGTATTTGTGCTAAATATTTTTCATGACATTTTTGTCCATTCATTCATTTATTCATTCATTCTTGAATTTACTGTATTCTTGGCACCAGGTATTTTCATTTTGATTATCTTCATCATAGCCTTTACACAGAAAGTTTAAGATGGAAGAGTATTCCTCTGCCAGGAATCATTAATATTTTTCATCTATACAAGCAAAATCTTCAATGCCTTCCTCAGGCTGCTCTCTTCACTGGCTTCCCAATTTATCTATCTATCTACACACACATATATATACATACATACGAATATACATATATATCTATTAATTCATTAGGTTGCTCCTCTTCCTTTCCTAGGAACCCAAACTACATAGCCCACAGTATATCCTGGGCCCTTCTGTAGTGAAGTATGAAAAGTTAGCATCTTTGGCATTAAAGAATTTATTTAGCTTTATTTATGTAGACCTTTATTTATTTTACACGAATTAAAATAATAAATTTCCAGTTCAGTTTGTCTTATGAATGGCCAAAATTATTTACATTGACATGGAAGGCCTACCTGACTTTCTCAACCTGTGTTCTCCATTTTGCATCCTGTGCTCCAATGAGTATTCATTTCTTATTTGCACTTATAATTCACTGACCTCTTCAAGCCCTTTTTGAGAAGGTTTTCTATGTGCAACATCTCCTCCTTGATATCATCTTCTCTCTACAACGCAATCATCCTTTAAGTCTCAGCTCCTTTCTACTACTTTTGTGAAATCTGTCCTGACCACCTGAATCCCAGGAGATCCTTCTCTAGCTTAAACAAGATACTTACGGTCTCCACCAAACAATTAAGCATTTTATTACATCTTTATTTGTTGAGTATCTCCTCTAATTTTAATTTCTTAAGAGTTCTCTCATCTTCCTTGGAGAAGGAGCTATGCCTTATAATTTAACTGTATTACCCTCAGTATTGAACACAGACTTTGACAGAAGCTGCTGAATTAATATTTTTAGCAGATAGATCAAATTCCATATCACAAATCATTATTCCCATTTTACATTACAACATAACTTCTTCACAAAATAATAGAAGTTGTGTGTGCAATATCTAGAAAATTATTTTTAATCAAAGATCAAAAAAAATGTGTTCAAACTGGGCCAACAGGGAGTAAAAACAACTTCGTAGTTTTACTACTCTGCTACAATAGATTGGCCAGAAGTTTTGCATGAGACCAAAAATATGATAAGCCTGCAAAGGAGAATGTAATGTGGGAGGTTGGTGAGTGACATATGTGCTGCATTTGTGCTTTTTTAATTCTGAAAGAATGAATTCACTTTTCTTTTCCACCTACATCTTTTGAATTAAATAAAATGTTTTCTTTTATTTGTAAATGTTAACAAGAATATTTTCGTTCAGCTCCAGGTGTGTGTATGTATGCTACACTTAGTATCCAAACTCAGGTTGTATTCTATTAGTATATCTTGGAAAATCACACCATGGAGAGGAAGAACAGTGACACATATGGTTGAGGGAGCCAAGAAGGTGGAAACTGGTTTTTCCTTTTAAGACTGTACTGTATCAGTGGCACAGAGATACTAATGTGCTTGTCAACTTTCCTAACTCATTCCCAGGGACCTGTCTCTGTCCTTGATACAAAGGTAAAGAAAAACCATAATTGACATATAATAATAGAATCAATAATAGAATAAACCTTACTACATGTCATTTAATCTTTAACTTCAGAAGGCAGACACTCTTTCCTCATTTAACAGATGAAGAAATTGAGGCAAAAAGAGGTTAAGTGATCTGTTCAAGGTCACACAGATAGGGACAAAGCCAGATTTTAAACACTAGCAGTCTGGCTCCAGGGCCCACCATTTAATTGCTATAGTATAAATGTCTCTTTGTCCATTATACTAATGATATTATGTTATTATTATAAAATATATTATTACTTGGAGAGATATAATTTCTGCAACATACCATGATAGAATAATTAGATTTTTATTCTCTTAAAATACACAAACACACATGCAATCTATCATACCATTCTGTTTTAAGTGATTAGCTACAATTTTATAAACTGAATGATTTGTAAGTTAATATGTCTATCACTAAAGAGGAAGTAATATTTTTAGGTTCTGTGTTAGTTTGCTAATACTGCAATAAAAAATCACCACAGGGGTGCTTGGGTGGCTCAGTTGGTTAAGCATCCAACTCTTGATTTTGGCCCAGGTCATGACCTCGGGATTGTGAGATGGAGCCTACCTTCTGGCTCATGCTTAGGGCTGAGTCTGCTTCTCTCCCTCTCCCTCTATCCCTCCCCACACTAGTGTGTTCTCTCTCAAACAAATAAATCTTAAAATCACCCACTGGGTGGCATAAAACAACAGAAATTTTATTTCCACATAGTTCTGAAGTTAAGAAGTCCAAAATCAAGATGTTGGCAGGATTGGTTCATTCTAGAGGTTTTGAGACAGAATCTGTTCCTTGTGTCTCTCGTAGCTTTTAAGACCAAAAAGGTTTCCTTTTTAGTTTGTGGCTTATTTAGTTAGTGTGCTTGTGTCCAGATTTTAAAAGTATCCCTTATTAAAGAGGGCATGTGTATAGATGAGCACTGGGTGTTATATGCAACTGATGAAATCACTGCGTTCCACTTGAGGAACAAATGATGAATCACCTAGGAGCAAGCTATAACCCAAAAGGAGTACTTACCACTGTTTTCCTTGTGCTAGCAAATGTCTGCTGTGTGCAAACAGTGTTTGTAAAGAATGTACAAGTGCCTCAGTCCTTGCTTTGGCCTAACATATATCTAATATTAACTCAGTCCTTACTTAGTAGTTTGCTGAGCACATTTCCTTCCATGAGTGCTTTTCCCCCCCAAAATGTAACATGTCTCATGAAAAGGACACCATTCCACTTCACTGTTTCTTTAATTATATTAGCTTTTCACAGCATCTATTATTTTACTCTGTTCTCTTCCCCAGTTTTCAAGTCTATTCCTTTCTAGTACTAATAATCATCCACCTGTTTTTACTTTTTTTCTAAGTGACTACAATATGGGATATCAAACATTTATTCTCACAATTGTCACAGTAAAAAAAATTAGTGAATTACAAAAACATAGAAAAGATATGATTATACCAAAGATAGTGTTTTGATGTATTGACATATATTCTATGATTATGTATTTTAACATAATTGAGATTCAACTGAATATAGATGTCTGTATTATGTATTTATTTAATTTTATTAGCATATCATAACTTGCTACATTATTAAAAACTTAAAAATAATTTTAAGAGCTGAATAATATTTTTTTATGTAGCTTCACTGTTATTTAGTTAAGCATTCCTCCTCTGCTGAAGATCTGGAGGGTTTCCAATTTTTCTTTATTATAAATACTACTGTGATTATCAATTTTGAACATAAATAATTGGCCATAATTTTGATTATTTCCCTAATATTTATGCTTAAATGGAAAAATAATCAAAAGGCATGGAAAATTTAGAAGTTCTTGATATATAGTAATTTAGTAAAAGCTAGATTTCAGCAGTTTATGTTACCTCAACAATGAATGAGAGTGTCTTTTCTACAGCTTCACCTTCATTTAAACCAATTGTTCAGATGAACATTGCTTTTCATTAACTTCTAGTTAGGATGTTGAAGGATGCAAAACATCTTTGCTCCTATGGGAACAACAAGGAAAAAAAAGTAAACATCATACTTTGTATTAGCTTATCAAAGAACTGAGGCGCTTAAAGAAGTGCTGGTGAACTGAATTCTTGAGAAGAAGAACACTTAATAAGTGAGCAGAGAGCTATGCGAGGTCGCATATATGGGATCAATCATCTGGTCTGAGCAGGTAAAGAAGAAAACCTACAATAAGTGCTATTGCAAGAAAAAGTAAAACATATTGAACTTTGAAAATAAGGGTAAGATGGAAGAACAGATTGACATCCAGAAGACCCCCAAATGCAAAAAATAAATCACACAGCTTGATAATTCTCATTCATCTACAAAATTTTAGTGAGAAGGCAACAATAAAGAAGATGACAGAAAGCAGAGAGAATGAGTGGCTCTAATGTGCTTAAGTTCTAGAATTCTGATGGGGTTGAATCCAAAAGTTAATCCAACCTAGCTGAAACTGCAGCACAGTCCCCTTATAGCTCAAATACTCTTGAGAATAAAAAGATCAAAACTTGATGGCAGTGGTGTGAGAGTTTGGAAACTGTGCTAACCAGAGTTGAATCAAATATATTAAAGCTGTGGATGAGAACCAGCTAAACTTGATCCTTTTTGACATCTAAATAAGCACCTCTTACCCTAGTAGTCAAAGAACACAGTTGTACTCTCTAGGAAAACAAAGCAAAATAAAAACAAACAAATAAAAAAATCACACTTCAGTCTAAACTCCTTAAAACACATATCCAGAACAAAACCTAAAAATTGTTGATATACATTAAAAAAAAAAAAGAAAAGAAAAGAAAATGTAATCCATTACCAACAGAAAAACAAACAGGAAGCAGACAAAGACATGATCCAGAAACTGACATTAGCAGACAAAGATTTTAAATTATTATGTTTAGGGGTGCCTGGGTGGCTCAGTCAGTTAAGCTTCTGACACTTGGTTTTGTCTCAGGTGATGATCTCAGGATCTTAAGATTGATCCCTGCATTAGGCTCTGCACTCAGCATGGAGTCTGCTTGTCCCTCTCCTTCCACCTTGCTCCTCCTCCCCTTGATCTCTCACACACATGCGTCTGTGCACACACACTCTCTCTCTCTCTCAAATAAATAAATAAAATATTTTAAAAAGATCAAAACTATTATATCTACCATGTGGAATTCATGAAACAAAGTAAATGAACAAATATAGAATAAAAGATTTTTAAAAAAGACTCAAATACAGAGAATAAACTGATGGTTACTAGAGGGAAAGTGGGTGAGGTATGGGTGAAATAGATAAATGGGATTAAGAGTACACTTATCTTGGTGACACTGAGAAATGTATAGAATTGTTGAATCATTACACTGTACACCTTGAACTAATATAGCACTGTATATTAATTATACTCTGATAAAAAAGGAATAGGAAAAAATGGAAATTCTAGAACTGAAAACACAATATCTAAAACTAGTGTGCTAAAAAAAATTAGAAAAAAACAGTGTGCTAGATGTCTGCAATGATTACAACACATTACTGAGACAAACTCAACAAGATATAAATAAATGAAGATATAAATTATGTTTATGGATTAGATTACTTATTTTTAAGATATCAGTTTTTTTCAAATTGCTGAATGAAAATAAAAATTGCTTAATAAAAATATGAACATCTCAATTTTTTGAAAAGATTTTATTTATTTATTTGACAGAGCACAAGTAGGCAAAGCAGCAGGCAGAGTGGTGGCCAGAGGGAGAAGGAGCCCAATGTGGGACTTGATCCCAGGACCTTGGGGTCACAACCTGAGCTGAAGGCAGATGCTTAACTGACTGAGCCATCCAAGTGCCCCCGAACAACTCGATTTTTTAAATGGAATTGGATTTTCAGTTCTAGAACAGATGTAGTAAATGAGTTCCTCCTTATTCCTCCCACTAAGTTCCACTGAAAAACCTGGACATTACATATAAGAAAATGTTACATTATTCTAAAAGATGGCAAGAAGAAGGCACACTGACCAGGGACTTCAGACCCTGAGTAGGAACATGGCAGTGAATCCCCAGGGTCTTCTTTTTGCTTCAAACATAACAGCATGTGTACTTAAATACTGGAAACACCAACAGATTCAGACAGAAAAGACTTATGAAAAGTGTACTCTTTCAAGTCAGAGGATCAAGAGAAATGTGTGATAGCAAGAGAGAAAACTTAGACAACAACTGTCCTACTTTAAGCAAACACTACAGAAAAAACTGTGACCTCAACTGATTATAGTCAGCAAAGACTAAGTGAGAGGAACTGAACTTACCTGGCTGTAAGGAGGCACCAAAATGAGAGAAGTTTGAATGAGGGCGGGGCAGGACTTTCATGCCTCCTGGGCAGTAGCAAGTACTGTCCTCACCCTTCCCTGTCAGTGAAGGCAATATAGAAAGAAGCTGTAAGTTGTAATCACTTCCAGGATATAAACAGAGACCATGTGAGGAAGTTGGATTCTACTCCAAGCCTGGCAGTAATGAGGCAACAGGGGAAAAAAATTTAAGACAAGAGACCTATAGAGAAAAAATAATTTGAATGACAGTGGATCTTTCATAAGAAATTGAGGCCAAAAGAGTGACACAAGACTTTTTTTTAAAGATTTATTTATTTGAGAGAGAAGGAAAACACATGAGTGGGGGAGAGGCAGAGAGAGAGAGGGAGAGAATCTCAAGCAGACTCCCTATTCAGCACAGAGCCTGACATGGGGGTCAATCCCATGACCCTGAGATCATGTTCTGAGCCAAAATCAAGATTCGGATACTTAACCGACTGAGCCATCCAGGCACCCGATGCAAGATTTTTAAAAGGCTGAAAGCAAAGAACTATCAACCCAGAATTCTGTACTCAATGAAAATATCCTTCAGAAATGAAGAGTAAATCAAGATAATCTCAGATGAAAGAAAATTAAGACAATTTGCATCTAGCACACCTGTCCTAATATAATTGCAAAAGGAAATTCTTGAATATTATTTTTATTTATTTTTGTGAGAGAGAGAGAAAGAGCAGGGGGAGGGGCAGAGAGAGAGAGAAGCCCCCCCCCCCATGAGCAGAGAGCCCAATGTGGGACTCGATTCCAGGATGCTGGGATCATAACCTGAGCTGAAGGCAGATGCTCAATTGACTGAGCCACCCAGGCGCCCCAAGGAAATTCTTGAAACAGATAAAATGACAAAAGAAGGAATCTTGGAATAGCATAAAAGAAGGGAAAAAGAAGGAAAGAGAAAAATGTGGGTGAATATGACATAACTTTGTTGTCCTCTTGAATTTCTAAATTATGTTTGATGGTTAAAACAAAAACGATAACATTGATAAGATCTTGAATGTACGTAGAGAAAATACTTAAGATCATATAAATGGGGAAGAGTAAAAGGACTTTAAAAGGGACGCATGACCTCCAAATTCCAGTTAAATTGGTAAAATGTCAATACCAATAGACTATAATAAGTTATGTATGTACAATGTAACACTGGTAGCAACCACTAAAAATGTATATACAAAAAGATTCATATATTACAGAAAAACTCTACAGAAAAATAAAAATGAAATTCCAAAAATATTCAAGTAACCCACAGGAAGGTAGGAAAAAGAAAACAGAAGGAAAAATGGAACAAACAGAAAAATAATATAATGTTAGATATATTATTACATTAAATATAAATGGTTTAAATGCAGCAATTAAAAGACAAAGATTGTCAGAGTGGGGGGAAATTATACTATTATGTCAACAAGAAACTCATCTCAAATATAACAATATAAGCTAGTTGAAAGTAAATACATATATATATATAAAATATAAAAATCAGATAAAGTGGAATTCACAGCAAAAGAAATTACCAGAAATGGAAAAGACATTACCTAATAAGATTAATCTGTGAAGAAATGGAGTTGTAAAATATGTAAAACAAAAACAGGTAAAACTAAAAGAAATAGACAAATTTACAATTGTTGTTGGAGAAGTGACTTCATTAAAATTGATAGAATACAGAGAAATCAAAGATATAGAAGAATTCACATTATCAGCAATTTTACAGACCACCCCACCCAACAAGAAAACATTCTCTTCAAGTACTTAAAGAACATTTACTGTTTGCAATTTGCAATAGGCCATCAGGCAAATTTAACAAATTTGGAAGAATTAAATCATATAGAATGTGTTCTCTTACCACAATGTAATGAAACTAGAAATCAATAGTAGGAAAATCTCTAATACTTGGAAACAAAACTGGATACTTCTCAATCCATAGGTCAAAGGGGAATCCTCAAGAGAAATTTAAAAAAAAAATGAACTATATTAAATTAAAAACACATTATATCAAAATTTGTAAGATGTAGGGGCGCCTGGGTGGCACAGCAGTTAAGCGTCTGCCTTCGGCTCAGGGCGTGATCCAGGCGTTATGGGATCGAGCCCCACGTCAGGCTCCTCTGCTGTGAGCCTGCTTCTTCCTCTCCCACTCCCCCTGCCTGTGTTCCCTCTCTCACTGGCTATCTCTATCTCTGTTGAATAAATAAATAAAATCTTTAAAAAAAATTTGTAAGATGTAGATAAAGTGTTGAGGGCAAAATTATAGTATTTAAATGCTAAAGTACTAAATAGAAAAGGGGAAAAGCCTCAAGTCAATAATCTCACATACTAAAAAAAGAAAAAAATTAATCCAAAGCAAACAGAAAGAAATAACAAAAGCAGTTTTCAATGAAATAGAATACAGTAAAACAATAAAGAAAATCAAGGAAATGTCTGGTTCTTTGAAAAGATAAATAAAATTGGAAAACTTTCATCAAGACTGACCAAAAAAAAAAGAGAGAGAGAGAGAGAGAGAGAAGCCACAAATTATCAATATCAGGAAAGAAACAGGATTACAACAGGAAAGAAATAAGACTATGGACATCAAGGGATAATAAAGGAATAATAAGAACCAACTCTGCATATTATAAATTTAACAACCTTCATCTCATGTGAATCTACAACTGTTTCAAAATAAATAAATAAATGGAAACAACCTTTGAACATTTTAGAGTAATAGATATTCAGATGACCATGAAGTACATGAAAAGATGCTCAAAATCATTAGGCATAAGGAAAATGCAAATTGAAATCACTGTTCATCCAAATGATCCAAAATATGTTCACATCATTTATTTATATTATTATTGAAATGAATTGCAATTTAAGTAAACTTGTAAATTTTTGTGGATTACTGATATAGGAAGATTTGGGGAATATTACTTATCCAACCACTCCTCAGCCTTTAATTTCCTAGCTCCCCTCAGCTCCCATTTTTACATAGCCTTTTGGAATGATGGGTCATTGTGGCTGTCTTACCTAAACTTCTAACTCAACAACTCTCTAGGCAGCTGCCTTCAGAATCTGATCTAAGGCCTTATGCATGGGGAGTCTTGAGGAAGAAGTCTCTGCCCCAAGTCCTGCCTCAACCTCCTGGCAGTTACTCTGAAAAGGTAGCCACCCTCCACCACTGAAGCCTTCCTTCCATCATTACTCATGGATGACAAATCCACAACGAGGACGGATATATGGCCAGAATGCACAAGTTGTTAATATATTAAACACAGGGGACATGCTAGTAATTAGTCTGAACCTTCTTATATCTTATTAAACCAAGAGGAGGAAACAAACAAGCAGGGAAAAAGCCTGGAAGGTAGTTTGTGCTTAGATCAGAGGATAAATGAATGTGAGGCTAAAATGTCTGACATATTCTTAGGAAGGGGGGAGACAATGGAGTCAGGGGCAGCACAGATGCTTATTTGTTTTGGAGAATAAATATTATGATTTGGCTTATATTTTAGGACAATTTCACCAAATCATGTGTCGGCAAGTAATATTTGTGATAATTAAAAAACATAACCAAATATATTCTGAATTTGATTCAGATTGCTATTCCTGGAGTTTCCATGAAGAAGTAACCATTCCAATCCAGATGTCTTGTGTCATAAGCATATCCATCCTTGGAATTTATATCTCTGGAAATGATAAGTAAATGATAGATGCTTTGAAAGTATCAAGTTTTGGGGATTGATATGAATAATAAAAATTAGGATGGATTTGAAGGAGAGATTGTACATAAGGAAGGACACATTGATCTCATCAAGATAATGAATCAAGGGCAAGAGAATTCTCTCTTCCAGCATTTTCCGAAGCTATTATGACCTGAATTAAATGGCTCAGCACGGATGGCATATTCTTGCTTTTAACAGTATAACTTGAACAGCGAGATTTAAAATATCCTTACTCCATGATGTCTCTTGAAAGCAAATGATGGTAAAAATGACGTGAAGGTCAATTTGTAAGTATTTGTTTTTGCATTTGCCATATTATGGAATAAATGTCTCAAAAGTTGATAAATATGTTCACAAACATTTCTCAGGTTCAGAAATTAAACTCATCTCTTTTCTGTTTGAACTTGGCTTTGAATATTTCCAGCATTAATATATCACTAACATTACTACAGAATTTATGTGCCTGCTGGACGAGGGTTTCTCAATCTCAGTACCACTGATATCTTGAACCTAATACTTTTTTAGTTGTGGCACCTCCTTGTTCATTGTAGGAAAGCTAGTGGCATCCTTGGCCTCTATCCTTTAGATACCTCTATCACTCGCTCCCAGTTATGACTCCCAAAATTATATTCAAACATTGCCCCATGTCTTCTAGGGGACAAAATTTCTCCTAATTGAGGACCTCTGTGGCTGACCAATCTACCTGAGAGTAAGAGAGCCCCAACAAGGACTGAAGTACAGAGAATTGGATCAGAAGGAGACTTAACCTGAACAACTGGTTTCATGAGAACAGGAATCTTTCTGCCTTCCACACTGCTTTACCTCCAGAGCCTTTCAGTAGTGCTTGGTAGCCTATAAGCGCTCAATAAGTATTTGTTGCGTGAATGAATGACCCCTCTCAGAGAAGATGCTGAAAGAGAGGATTAGATAAAGAAATGAAGTAGTATTTGTTCATAAATTGATATCAAAGTTCTCAGTAGATAAGTACTTAAAGTTAGAAACAATCTAATTTTAAGGTCAGATTGATGAAGAGATTATCAGATGAAGTTTTCAGAAGGGAAGTTGAAGTATTTTAACAACTGACCTTTAAAAGTTGGGAAACTTCTTCGCAGACATCCACAGACTTCCATGAATAGAGTATGCTGCTAGTTATTTACACTGAAGGATTCTGAGATTGTAGTCAGACTTTGCTGAAAAATTTGGGGGATAATGTGGGTAATCTAATGAGCCTACTTTGTTAGAAAGACTGCCATGGAAGGTCCTTATACTAGTCAATATGTCATAATAAATTAAAAAGATGGGATTTTCAAAACATAGATAGTAATGTTAAAAATCTGCCATGATATGAGGTACATCTGTGCATTCAGGTTTATTCTAGAAACAGGGACCTTACATAATTCTTTCCTTAAAAAAAGAAAATAAACAAACAAACAAAAAAAAACCCCACAAAGAAAACCCCCTTAATTGCCTTTTTAAATTAATTCCTTGTACCTTATAAATTATTTCCAACCATAGACTTCTCAATGGCATTTTTTTTAAATGCCCTTCTTATGACTTGAAAGGAATGTTATTCAGAAATGATCTAATTCAGAATTCTGGATATTAACAATCATGATGTTATACTCTTTTAAGCCAGTCTACTGAATCCAATTAACTGTGAAATGTCGAGTCCAATATTTAGCATGAAATATATGCTAGACCAAAGTTCATTAGTTCATCCAACCAGTATTGATTGCTGCCAGTCTGTGCTAGGCACTATTCTAGGTGTTTGGAATTCATCAGTGAACAAAGCAGACAAAGAATCTAGCCTCACTTATATTCTTTAAGGAAAGCAAACAATAACAAAAATCAAAATAAGTAATTTATATCAAGGTTAATGAATAATAAATCTTTGAGGAAAAGAAGGAAAAATCAATGAATGAACTTGAATACAGAAAACAATAGAGAGAACTAATGATACCAAAACCTGGTTCTGTCAAAAAGATCAATAAAATTGATGAAATTCTTGTCAGAAACATCAAGGAAAAAAGATACAAATTAGCAATGTCAGGAATAAAAGAGGAAATTTCACCTGGATCCTCAGACATTTAAAAGCATATTAAGAGAATATGACAAAAAACTTTACATTTCTAAATCCAACAACTTAGAAGAAATGGACAAATTTCTTGAAAAATGTAAGATTTACGATCTGTTCCAGGAAATAGAATTAGGAAACACTTCCCAGCATGTTTTATGAAGCCAGCATCACCCTGCTACCAAAACTGGACAAAGATATTTTAAGAAGAAAAAACTACAGATCAACATTCCTCTTGAACATTGATACAAAAACCCTTAACAAAGTATTAGCAAAATGTATCTGGAAATCCGTTAAAAATGATATAATTACATCATGACCGAGTGGGGTTTATTCCAGGATACAAGTTGGTTCAGTGTTCAAAAACCAATTAATGTATTTTACAGATTAACAGACTAAAAATAAATTTAACCAACTCAAAGTAAAAACATTTAATAAAATTCAGTATCCATTCATGATTTAAAAATATATCTCTGCAAACCATGAATAGAATGAAACTCCTCCAACTTGATAAATAGTATTTTTGAAAACCAACAGGTAATACTATGCTTAATCGTAAAGACTTGAATATTTTCCCCATAATATTAGGGAGAAAAAGCAAGGATGCCTCCCTCTCTGCTGAGCTGGATATTCTATCTAGTACAATAAGGCAAGAAACAGAAATTAAAAAGGCAGATGTAAACTGTCTTTATTGTAGACAGTATGACCACATACATGAAAAGGCCCCCAAAATATACAAAACAAAGCTACTTAAAATAGTAAATGATTTTGACAAGGTTGTAGGATTCAAGCTCGATACAAAAAACCAATGGTATCTATGTAGACTATCAAAGAGCAAGAGGAAGTTGAAATGTTCAAAATAATCACACTTATCAGAGCATCTGAACCATAGCATACTTAGGGATAAATCTGACAAAAGATGTCCAAGATTTGTATGCTGAGAGCCACAAAACATTGATGAGAGAAATATAAAAAAGCTTTTCAATGCAGATTTATTTACAGATCAGAAGATACAATATTGTTAATATGTCCATTTTCCTCAAATTTATCTACAGAGCCAACAATCAATCCCAATCAAAATCTCAGAAGACTTTTTTTTTTAGCTGACAAGCTTATTCTAAATTTTATAAAGAAAATGCAAAATGCTAGAATAGCCAAAGCAAATTTGAAAAAGAAAAAAGCTAGAGGACTTACCGTAAAGCTACAGTAATCAGTGCAGCATTGATATAAAAATATACATATGGATCAATAGAACAAAATAGAAAATCCAGAAATAGATGAACAAATGTGTATGGTCAATTGATTTTTGACAGATGTGCCAAAGACATTCAATGGTGAAAGCATAATCCCTCCAACAAATTGTGCTAAACCACTAGGATATCCATATGCAAAAATAGAAATCCTTACCTCTTACAACACACAGAGTGCAGCTCAAATCATATGTCTAAATATAAGAATGAAAACCATAAAATTCCAGAAGAAAATATAGGATAAAATCTTAGTGACCTTGTGCTTGGCAATGATATTTTTTAAGATTTTATTTATATATTTGAGAGAGGGCTAGAGAGAGAGGATGAGCGTGGGGAGGGGCAAAGAAAGAGGGAGAAGCAGGCTCCCTGATGACCAGGGAGCCAAATGCCTGGCTCATCCCAGGACCCTGGGATCAGGACCTGAGCTGAAGGCAGATGGTTAAGCGACTGAGCCACCCAGGCACCCGGGCAATGATTTCTTAAATATGACATAAAAAACAAACTATAAAACAAAAGATAAACAAATTGGATTTTGTCAAAATTAAAAGTATCTGTTCTTCAAAAGACACGGTTAAGAAAAGGAAAAGGCAATCATAGACTTAGAAATGTATTTGCAAAACATATATCTGACAAAGGACTTGCAGTTTAAAAATACAAAGAACTCTTATAACTCCAAGCAAGCAAACAAACCAATACAAAACGGGCACAAGGTTTGAGTACATTGGCACCAGGAATTGATTTGGGGGTAGAATAGGAGGTAGAGGTCAAGAAATCTTCATGACTTTGGGATGGGGAAGATTTTGTATCAGAATAGAAAAAAGCACTAATACTAAAAGAGAAGTCTGATAAATTACATTCAAATTAAGAGCTTTTTATCAAAAGACACTATTAATGAACTGAAAAGTCAAACCATGGAGTAAGAGAAAATATTTTCAGTATGTATACATGGTTAGTAGCAGAGAACATGTGTCCAGAATATGTGAGGAACTCCTACACCTCAATAAGAAAAAGACAACCCACTAGAAAAATTGTCAGTAGAGCGGAACACTTTTAAAACAAAATCCAAATGGTCAACAAGCATATAAAAAGGTGTTTAAACTAATTAGTGATTGTGGAAATAGAACTTAAAATCACAATTACTCACTAAACAGCAAAAGAGCTAAAAGTAAAGATGAATAATATCAAATATTGCCAACAAACAAATTGGAACTCATACCGGTGGGCATGTAAGTGTTTGACAGTAAAGTTTGATACTAAAGCTTCCCTGTCACCCAATGATTCCATTCCTATAAAGGTGTGCATGTGTTCTTTAAAGTATGTACATATGTTTATTAAACATAATGTTCATAGCAGTGCTATTCCTAGTAACACTAATCTGAAAGCAACCTAATTGTAACAGTAAATACATGGTAATATAATCATATAACAATATTAAAAGGCAAAAGGAATGAATGATTAGTGTACGAATGGATAATTTCTGGATGTAATGTTGAGCAAAAGAAGACAGAGAATAGTACAGACTATATAATGCCATCTATAAAAAATTTTAAAACAGTAAAAAAATAACCAATGCTGGTAAAAGACAAGACAGTGTTTACTTTTGTTGGGGGAGTGGGGTCTTGACTGAGCAAGAGTGCACAGAGGTTGTCTGGTGCTGCTAATATTCCATTTCTTGTGATAGTAGGTAGCAGTTACATGGGTATATATTCTCCTTTTGAATATTCATCAAGCTGAACATTTACAATTTGTTCACTTTTCTGTATGCAGAACCTATCTGGAAAGACTGACCTTTCTTTGGAAGGTGGCAGAGGAGCAAGGGGAAACACAGTCATCAACCCAGACCTATTATCTCCATTCTAGTAGGATAGGCATCATATTCTTAATTTAGGTCCACCATATCCTGATCCTTGAAAAGTTTTCAGATTTCTTTTCTCTGTAGTTTCAGTATATGCTGGCAAATTTATCTTACTTTGCTTTTAATAATACATACTAAGAAGTTGTACTTGAATGTGATCTTCTATGCCATCCCCAGTTTCCAGGTTTCAGGTCCTTGCCTGCCTCAGTCTTGCATTAACAGTCTCCTTTGACAGCTTTCAAGTTCCATCCACCCTAGAGCAGTATCTATAGTGCACTTGTAAGAACTTTCTTTTCCTCCTCGTCTCTCTTCCCACACCCACCTGAGTGTTCTTTAGGGAGATCAAGAAACCTTTATTCTTTCTTGTAACCTTCTATATTCTCTTAGGAGAAATTCCTTCTTTTCCTAAAACATTCTCCTCAGGAACCACAAATGAAGCCTAATTCTTTTTTTTTTAATAATAATTTTTTATTATGTTATGTTAGTCACCATCCTGAACCCTAATTCTTAAACATTGATTACTTGTTGAAGTTGCTGAAAGAGTATACATATGGACATTTCTTCTGAGGGGAATTTTTTATTGGAGTGAAATTGCTATATGAGTCAAAAATGTTTTTGTCTTATTTTGTTTTTTAGGAAAAGGGATGGGGAGGTGGAGAAATACTTGTGTATTTGTTCAAATATACGATATAAAGATTTCATTCCTGCTTGCTGTTTGTATAAATGTAGAGTGATTTGTATGAATGTAATATTGCTCGCAGCCCTGAAAGGGAATCTGACATTCTGAGCAAAGTATATGGGTAAATAAATGTTGCTACATCCTACAACTCAACTTAAATGGGGCTCAGATAAACTCAGAATGTAAAAGGTGCTTTCTTTTCTCTTTCTTTTCCCCTCCCTCTCCCCCCTTTTTCCTTCCTTTCTTTCTACTTCCTCCTTTTCTTTTTCTTTCTCTCCTTTCCTTCTTTCCCTTCCTCCTTTCCTACTATCCAAACAGACCAATGTCTAATGTAGACTCATATATATTTCTGATGAATCAAATAATCAGATGGACACAGATCAATTTGAGCAACAACCATGTCTATAGGCAGTTTATTATTTCACTTTGAGTTGAGACATAGGATCCTGGAGTAAAAAATGTGAAGAAAATTTTCTGTTTTAGTATTTGGATTGGAGAAGGAGAAATTCAATTTAATTATCTTAAGAGTCCATTAGCTAATGCATAGTTTTATCAGTGTTCCCAGAAAAGTTTGGCTCCAGTGCCCTGGTGGGCAATAGCTCAGTTTCAAAGAGACCAAAGAGGGGGTGTACCAGGAAAGATATGACCTGTAGAGACTTACATTGTGAGTCAGAATATATCATTTGGTGGGGATCAAAATTCCAAGAGTTGAGCTGAAGAAAACATGGCCATAAATTCTACCTGAGCACGAGGCTTCTGAATTTGTAACTCTTAGCTTTGAAAAGTGAATGGGTGATTCAATTCATTGAGAACCTGTACAGATTACATGCTTTGTGAATAACGAATTGATTGATAAGAGCGGTCTATTTATTGAATCTATAAATGCTTGCTCCTCTAATTTATGGCCTAAGGCTCAGTCATTTGCATCATAAATTCAGAAGGGCGAATTCACAAGTACATAAAATTGAGAGTTCAAATATTTCTTCCTCAAAGATGCCTTCCTTGACTTTCTAGGCAATGTAACCCCTTCCTAGCTGCCATTATACCTTAATAACCTATTTTTTGTTCATCTCTCTTCCTCCACCAGAACGCAGGTTCATTCTGCTTTGGGAACAGTTTGCAGTTGTATCTCCACAACTTATATCAGGTTACATGTAAATCATTAGTATTTAACTGGATGTTTAACACACAAATTGCCAAGCATGCTTAAGGATGGTAGAGTAGGAAACAATGTTCAACAAATGAGCATGGTGTGAGGCCTCACCTCAAGAAACTTACAGGACAGTTGATTCTTGACCTCTCCCATAGAGTTAGTTGTCTACTCCTATGTATCGCTGTATGCTCCCATTATACCCTCTATTTATCACAACCCTTACATTCTCACCCAGGACTTCCCCTTCATTCCCAATCGAATGCATCAGCAAAACATCAACCTTGTTTGGAAATGTTTAGTTCCTCCACATTCCTACCATATGCAGGCCATCTGCTGTAGGTTGGCATGCTAGTAAAGCTTTTCATTACCTTTTTAGTTATATCTCTCTCTATTTATTCTTCAGAGCTGAACCAAATGCTCTTGAAGACCCTGTATCTTCCTATTTCTGCACTTTTCATGCCACCTCTGTTGCCTGAAATGTTCTTCTCACAATATCTATTAGAAGTTTATCTGTCCCTCAAAGCATAGGCTAAAAACGACTGTCCTCTTGGACGGGACCCCACTATCACGTAAAGTGGATCAATCTTTCTTTCACTGTCCCTCTTTCGAATTCTGCTATTTATCCATCAGTTCATTCAACAAATATTTACATAGAACTTCTATGTGCCAGCTCTCAGCCCCAAAGAAATGATGTCTCTTTCACATAGCTTACAGTTCAGTGAGGCAGATATTAGAATCGCATAACTAATCCTGAAATGACGACTGTGCTAAAAGTCTCAAAGAGAAATACATAATGCTGTTACAGCATACAGCTCAACTACCTAAGCTGCTTGGGAAGGCCAGAGGAGGCTCTCCTGACTGATCTATCAGAGTTGATGAGAGCTGGGTGAGGGTGAAGAGAGGGAAGAGTCTAGCAGAAGGTACAGCCGGTGCATAGGTTCAGTAGCAGCAGTGAGCATAGGGTGTTCGAGGGAATGGAATGGTGTGGTCAGTGCATAGTGAGTAAGGAGCAGCCTGGGGCTGGATAAAACAGGCAAAAAGTAAATTGTCGGTGGAGCGTCATAGACCATAGTATGAATTTGTTTATCTTAAGATGAGTTATTAAAGTTTTTTAAGCAGGAAGGTGAGATGATCAGATTTGCAGCTCACAAAGATCAGTCTATGCAGGGTGGAAATTAATTGTAAATGATAATGACATGAATGGATGCAACAGCTCAGTTGAAGTAGTCTAGGTAGGAGCTGATGGTAGCTTGGACTTGAGGGGTGATTGTGATGGTAGAAGCGAAGAAAGATGAGCAGATTTGAGTCCAGTGTAGGAGGTAACATCAATAGGACATAATGCAAGATTACATATGGAGGCTAACAGGGGGAAAGAAGACAAGGAGCCTCCTAGCCTTCTGACTTACAAATAACCATACTATTTTAGAAAAAGGACAGAAATGAAATCTGAAAAATACTACAAACTCCATATTCCATTCCATTTCATTTTTTTAAAGATTTTATTTATTTGAGAGAGAGTGAGAGAGAGCAGAGAGAGAGTAGGAACATGGGGGAGGGGCAGAGGCAGAGGGAGAAGAAGGCTCCCTGCTGAGCAGAGAGCCTGACATGGGGCTGGATTCCAGGACCCTGGGATCATGACCTGAGCCGAAGGCAGACACTTAACCAACTGAGCCACCCAGGCGCCCTTGTAAGTACTTATTTCAAATAATTAAAGTGGTTAGTCTGTTTATTTGGCATCTTTAGGGGTTATAATCGCTGACAGCTTTTATTTAAATAGGTCGTCTCAGCTGTCAAACTGTGGTGTAAATCCTTAGAGCTGAAGTTTTATAGTAGAGTATCTGGCTCCTAGAACTTTTGTTCTAGGCCAAACATCTTTTCTAGAAAGTTTATGTCCCAATAACTATATTCCACTGTTGGTTTGGGGACATGTCATGTCTTGGTGACGAGATATGTTCCTGGGTGTCTCCCTCATGAAATTAGAAAGGCAATTTGATTAAGTGAAGAAAATTCTGGTCTAAGAGCAGGGAATCATTGTCCTGGCTTTACCACTACCGAGTTCTCTAACCTCTCTGTTAAGTCACTTAACTTCTTAGATTTTTAGTTTTCACATAGATGAATCAGGATCACTCCCAATTTAAAGAGACTAATAAGTGGGAAAAACTTACAAAAATCAAAGGAAATAGGTTCTTGCAAATGCTGTGCTTGGTGGCTCTGCATGTTAGAAGTCTTAGTTTCCATGTTTTGGGCTTGGTTTAGTGGAAAGAATTCAGATTTGCGTCTAATGATCCCATTACAACTACATGATACTTGGTATTATCACAGTGAAGATGGTGCTGACCTTAGGAGTTGCTGACCTTAGGAGGAGGCAAGTAAAACTTTCACTAGCAGCTCTGTATGATATGGTGTGAGGATACACACACACACACACACACACAGCCCATTCAAAACCAAAACCAAAACCTGTCCTCAAAAGCCTTGCCATCCAAATAGGTAATGGATCTCAAACACGAGAAAGACACATAAAATATTCTGCAAAATACAAACTAAATGATATCCTATAACAACAAATATATAACATTTACCATGCAGTAGGAACTATTGAAGCACTTTGCACACATGACTGTATTCATTCCCCGTTAACAACCTTATGTGATAAATGCTTTTAGGAACTTCATTTCACAAATTAGGAAAGTAAGGTACAGAGAGGGTAACCTGTCCAAGGTCACCGAGTTAGTGTCAGAGCTGGAGTTCCATGCTATCAACTACTCGATGCCTCTTGTGGGGAGGCATGCCATCTCATATCACTGAAAATAATTTTGTCCTATTTCCTGCTACGATTCTGAGAATAGATTTTATGTGAATTAGAATTCTTATTTCCTATAACTTGATAATACAGAGAGTTCTTAGCTGTCAGACAGTTTTTCTAATGATGAATTTATTTCTTATTGAAAGAAATTTAAGTAAAACTTGAGATGAGACTAACCATCTTGGTTTTTGTTTTGAAAAACAACAAAAAAATTGGGTTGATCCAGAAGATTCAGAAAGGTATCTTTCAACAATACTATTTTAGAAAAGGACGGGAATTAAATCTGAAAAATATTACAAAGTCCAAATTCCACTTGTATAAGCTATTCCATTAACTTAGAATACTTTCTTCCTCCCTTTCCTCGTGGTCCTCATTCCCATGAAGATTCATCTAAAACCTCACTTCCTACCAGGATGCCCCACCTGGCCATCACTCTTCTCTTTCTACTCCAGGTGATCTTAGAGTCCCTCCTCTATGCTCTATGCAGTCATGGCACCAATGTGTCCTTTGTCGTGATACTTGAACCCCTCTACATAGGTGTGTTTTCTGTCTCATCATCTACATTTTAAACCTTTTGAGGAACAATGCCCTTTGTCTTTATAACCTCAGCTTTTAGCATGGAACCGGGATTTCAACATATATGTATAGAATGAATGCCCATAAACATTTTTATTGTTTTTCATGGCAGATTTTATATAAGTACCATCAGTCTCCTTGAAGGAAGATAGCTAATGAAAGAGGCCAACTGTGAAATAATAACTGGTCAATTCTGTGGTTACTGTAGTCGTTGTGTATTGTCAGGGAAGAGGAGGGGAGAGTAACAGAAGACTAATGAGGTGAAGTATATTTTGCTTCCTCAATTTTTACGAGTCATCCATGAAGACAAGAGAGGCAAGCCTATGTCCTTGAACCCTTGTAGCTCTCTCCTCCTGCTGCTGTTTTGGCAGCAATCACCACCTGCCCCCACCCCTACTGGGTTCATTAGCCAGAAAATGCAGCAAGCCAGCTTACTTTCACTGTGTGTCTTTGTCATCATTAGCCAGTGTTTTGCACTAGTAACAAAAACTACACTTTCCAAAGAGAAATAATAAGCCCTCTGGATTTTATGAGAGAAAGATGTGGGAGATTCAGGGCTGAGTGAGATGGACCTATATCCTAGCTTTCTTCCGACCACCATTTGGAGGCTGAAGGAGCTCTTCCAAGAAAGGTGCTGAATAGCAGGGGACTACAGTTAATAATTCAAGAATAATCAGTTTGTAAATTATAAAGTGGGCTAGATGGGCAATGGGTATTAAGGAGGGCACTTATAATGATGAGTCCTGGGTGTTATATTTAAGTGATGAATCACTGAATGCTACTCCTGAAACCAATATTACACTGTACGTTAACTAACTAGAATTTAAATTAAAGAAAAAAATAAGTGATAATGAACAACAACAAAAAAGTGCTCTACAGATTTTAATATATTTTTAGTGCCCTGTACTGTGTCTGTGTGGAGTAAACACATAAATGTGAGGAAGGAATGAATGAAAACTTGGTTCGGTTGGAAGAAAAGAGAAAAGGAAGAGAATATCCAGGAGCCAGCTTAATTCCACAAGCACGAAGTGCAGACCAAGCCCCATGTAGGATTCGGAGCACGTAAAGATGAGTCAGGAAGCTCTTCTGACGAGTCTCTTGGAGGAGGGAATGGGAAATGAGGCCAGACATGTATAACTCTGGAGAATACATCTATCAGGGTATGCAGAGAGAACAAGGAAAGGCTTGGGAGAGTTTACTGCATATGATGACATGCACTTAGATTGTGGTGAAATCTTCAAAATTAAGGTTTAATTACTGTAATGATTTAAACCCAAGTAGATCTAGATTCTGATATTTAGATTAGAAGATTAGAACTGATGTCTTGCTATAGCTTTCTCCTTCTATATCCTTCTGTGTTCCTAAGGAACAATGAAATAAAGGCAAAAAAATATATTTTTTGGTTTTTTGAAAATTATGCTGTTTTTGGTGAGGTGGGGAAATGATGATCTTTCACTATAAACCCCTAATGTGGAGCTTTAATATGTGACTCCCTCTAAGTTACAAGCTTCAATTTTTGTATGCTTATTTTCAAGACCCACTATACAGATGTTTGCTTCACAAGACACTAGACTGTCTTTTTTTTAATTTTTATTTTTTTATATTTTTAAATTTAAATTCAATTAATTAATATATAATATATTATTGGTTTCAGAGGTAGAGGTCAGTGATTCGTCAGTCTTATATAATATCCAGTGCTCATTACATCACATGCCCTTCTTAATGACCATCACCCAGTTACCCCGTCCCCCACCCCCATCCCCTCCAACAACCCTCAGTTTGTTTCCAATGATTAAGAGTCTCTTATGGTTTGTTTCCCTCTCTGGTTTCATCTTGTTTTATTTTTTCCTCTTTTCCTCTACGATCCTCTGTTTTTTTTCTTAAATACCACATATCAGTGAGATCATGTAATTGTCTTTCTCTGATTGACTTATTTCGCTTAGCATAATACCCTCTAGTTCCATGCACATTGTTGCAAATGGCAAGATTTCATTTTTTGATGACTGAGTAATATTCCATTGTATATACCACGTCTTCTTTATCCATTCATCTGTCGATGGACATCTGTGCTCTTCCCATAGTTTGGCCATTGTGGACATTGCTGCTGTAAACACTGGGGTGCAGGTGCCCCTTCAGATCACTACATTTGTATCTTTGGGGCAAATACCCAGTAGTGCAATTGCTGGGTCATGTAGGGTAGTTCTATTTTGAACTTTTTGAGGAACCTCTATACTGTTTTCCAGAGTAGCTGTACCAGCTTGCATTCCCACCAACAGTGTAGGAGGGTTCCCCTTTTCCACATCCTTACCAACATCTATTATTTCCTGACTTGTTAATTTTAGCCATGCTGACTGGTGTGAGGCGGTATCTCATTGAAGACACTAGACTGTCTTAAGATGTTAACTGAAAGGAAATACCTCTGTCTCTGTGACCCTATGTCTCTGTCTCTGAATGTGTCTCTTTCTCTCTCTCCCACATACAAATACTCACACACATGCATGTGCTCACATAAGTTACATGGTGTGTCTGGTGTCCAAATTATTTCTAACTACTTCTTTGATTTTTATTATTTTAACTAAAATATTTATGGAACCCCTTCTGTGTGCCTCATAATATGTTAGATACCACAGGAATATACTGGTATCATATAATTTAGTTGGGCAGAAAATTGTATATGTAGGTTTTAAATGCTTAATGAAAATACTATCTTATAATAATAATTTTGCTGCTTTTAATGAACTTCTTAAATATGTTATCTACTTTGACTTTCAAGCAACTATCAATATCCTCATTTTAAGGATGAGGAAGCTGATATAGGGAGTTTATACCATCCTGTGATCACACAGGTGGTATGTGACATGGTCAGGAAGATAAGCCACATCTTCTGAAATCTAATTGCTTCATTTTTCCTCCGGACAAGACCAGGTAGAGTCAAATTCTCATATTTTCATAAAGGGCCTCTGGGTCACAGGACTTAGAACCAAACCATTCTCTTGGGAGAGGCAAGCATAGAGTCTAAAAATGAATGGGGCACAGGGCCAAAGTAGAAGAATGGCTCAGTGGGAATGAAGTCAAAACAAGAATGAACAATGCTGAGTGGACATGGGAAAGGAACCAGCTGTGGGAGGTGGTGCAAAATGTATAGCCATACCTGCCAAATTGGTATATGATTGAAGCAGGGTGATCAGTAATTGAAAGATGAAATTTTCTTCCAGGAAAAGATTTCATATCTCTGTCCTACCAATATTAAGACCTAATAGGTGCCAAATACTAATTAGATGACTGGGTACATGTAGATGTATCTAAACCTTGGGCAAGCCAAGTTTAAGAAAGAGGAGACATTTCTCCCTAAATTAATTGAACATAAAATCTATCAAAATGCCAGCAGAATGCAAGAAGTTAATCCAAACATTTATATGGAAATACAGAGAACCCAGATTAGGCAAACAAATTTGAAAAGAAGAATAAAGTTAAAGGACTTTCACTTTCAAATTTCAAAAATTACTATAAAGCTACAGTAACCAAAACAGTATGGTGCTGGCATAAGGATAGAAAAATAGATCAATAGAACAAAACTGAGAGTCCAAAAATAAACCCTTATATTTAAAATAAATTGCCAAAGCAATTTATTAGGAGAATGGATAATCCCTTCAACAAATGGCACGGGGATAATTAAATATCTACATACAAAAATATTAATTTATATCCTTACCTCACACCATACACAAAACTCAGTGATCATAGACCAAAATGTAGGAGATAAATTTGTAAACTTTTTAGATGAAAAGAGGGGGGAGGAGTTAAGATGGAGAAGGAGTAGGTGGACCCTGAGCTTGTCTTATCCCTCTAACGCAGGTAGATAGTTATGAAAGTATTCTGAACATCCAAGAAGTCAATCAGAGGTGTGAGAGAACAAAAATTGCAAGTCTACAAGTAGAAAAGCAGCCACCTTTTGGAAGGTAGGAGTTGTGGAAGTTTGCTTGGCAGAGACATAACTGTGGATGCAGCGGCAGAGAAGGACTCTACTTACAGAGTCCACCTCCAAGTATTAGAAGCAACAGAGCACAAAATCTGAACTTTTAAGTTTGCTACCATGGAGATGTACCTGGATTAAAGGTGCTCAGGTTGGCAAAAAGGGGCAGAATCCCAGGAGTGACAGGATGGTCTGAGAATTCCCTGGGTCACAGGAAGAACAGGTGGTGCCAAAGTTCTTCACTGTCCCCAGGCATAGGAGCTGGGAATCTTGCAGAGAGTAGCAGGTCTTGGTTACAGCTTTCTGCTATAAACTTCGAACCTCTTTGTGATCATGTGACCCCTTTCCTGGGATGGATTGGCAAGCGTGCTGAGAACCTGTCCTGGAGGAACAGTGTGGGTCCAAGCTGCTGGCACCCCTGAAATTTGGAGTTTTGAAACTTGGTCAAGCACCTGAGATAAAAAGGCTGGACATGGACAGGGTGAACAGGATTCAGATGGAACTGGAAAACAAATAGGGTGATTGATTGCTTTTCTGTGAGGACTCACTAAAGAGTAGGGGGCATGAACTAACAGCTCCGAAGGTAGAGAGCTCATCCCTGCTCATCCCTGAAAGTCTTTGGGGAGCAAAACAGTGCCACCTAGTGGACGCTAGGGCCATGTACACCAAGCCCCACCCCGCTGTGCCCTATAGAAGCATTCCACTGAAACAAGTCAGCCTGAAAATCAGCCCAGCAGGCCCCTCCCCCAGAAGACCAACACAAAAAAAGCACTGGCCCCCAGTTTATTGATCATAGAGTGTGCTGCAAAGCTTCAGCTCTGGCGAAATACGATTGAGTTTCCTTTTTACTTTTATCCTTTATTTCTTTTATTTTTATTATTCATTTATTTTCTTGTATTTTCCAATTCATTTTTAAATGTTTTATTGTTATTTTTAAATTTATATACATATATATATACACACACACTTTTCATATATATATTTTGATTTTTTGTCTACTTTTATTTATTTATTTGTTTGTTTGTTTATTTTGGATCTAGATGTTTTTAAGAAGCAGACCAAAACACACCCAGGATCTATTTTTTTTGGGGGGGGGCGGTTTCTTGTTTTGTGTTTTTTTCTTGTTCTTTTGTTCTTTTCTTTTTCTTAGTTTTTTGTTTGTTTTTTGTAATTGTTGTTTTTGCTGCTCTTTTTTCTCTTCTTTTCTTTTTCTGGACAAAATGAGAAGATAGAGGAATTCACCCCAAAAGAAAGAATATGAGGTAGAACTCATGGGCATGGATTTAATCAATACAGATATAAGTAAGATGTCTGAATTAGATTTTAAAACAACAATTATAAGGATACTAGCTGGGCTTAAAAAAAAGCGTAGAAGACTCTAGAGAATCCCTTTCTATAGAGATAAAAGAGCTAAAATCCAGTCAGGCCAAAATTAAAAATGCTATAACTGAGATGCAAACCCAAATGGAGGCCATAAAAATGAGGATGGAAAAAGCAGGAGGGAATCAATGATATAGAAGATAAAATTATGGAAAATAATGAAGCCAAAAAGAAGAGGGAAAGAAAGGTAATGGACCATGATGGTAGGCTTAGAGAACTCAGTGACTTAGTGAAATATAATAACATTTGTATCCTAGGGGTCCCAGAAGATGAAGAGAAAGATAAAGCAGCAGGAGACTTACTCAAACAAATTATAGCTGAAAACTTCCCTAATATGGGGAATAACACAGAGGCCAAAATCCAAGAAGCACAGAGAACTCCCATTAAATTCAACAAAAGCTAACCATTGCCAAAGCATATCATAGTCAAATTCACAAAATATACAGACAAGGAAAGAATCCTAAAAACAGCAAGAGAAAAAAAAGTCCTTAACCTGCAAGAGAAGACAGATCAGGTTCACGGGGGATCTATCCACAGAGACTTGGCAGGCCAGAAAGGAGAAGAAGAAAATAAGATACTGAATAAGAAAAATATGCAGCCAAGAATTCTTTATCAACAAGGCTGTCATTCAAAATAGAAGGAGAGATAAAGAGTTTCCCGGACAAACAAATACCAAAGGAGTTCATGACCACTAAACCAGTCCTGCAAGAAATTTTAAGGGGGACTCTTTGAGTGGAGAAAAAAAAGACCAAAAGCAACAAAGACTAGAAAGGATCAGAGAACATCACCAGAAACTCCAACTCTACAGGTAACATAATGGCATTAAATTCCTATCTCTCTGTAATCAGTCTGAATATAAATGGACTAAATGCACCAAAGGACATAGGGTGTTGGAATGGATGAAAAAAAGAAAAAACAAGATCCATCTATATGCTGTCTATGAGAAACTCATTTTAGACCTAAAGACACCTGAAAATTGAAAGTGAGGGGGTGGAGAACCATCTATCATGCAAATGGACATCAAAAGAAAACCAGAGTAGCCATACTTGTATCAGACAAACTAGATTTTAAACCAAAGACTGTAACAAGAGATGAAGAAAGGCATTATATGAGAACCAAGGGGTCTATCCATCAAGAAGATCTAACAATTGTAAATATTTATGCCCCCAACTTGGGAGCACCCAAATATATAAATCAATTATAACAAATATAAACTCATTGATAAAAATACAATGATAGTAGGGGACTTTTTTTTAAAGATTTTATTTTTATTTATTCGACAGAGATAGAGACAGCCAGCGAGAGAGGGAACACAAGCAGGGGAGTGGGAGAGGAAGAAGCAGGCTCATAGCGGAGGAGCCTGATGTGGGGCTCGATCCCATAACGCCGGGATCACGCCCTGAGCCGAAGGCAGACGCTTAACCGCTGTGCCACCCAGGCGCCCCAGTAGGGGACTTTTATACAGCAATGGACAGATCATCTAAGGAGGAAATCAACAAGGAAATAAAGGCTTTGAATGACATACTGGACCAGATGGACTTAACACATATATAGTCAGAACATTTCATCCTAAAGCAGCAGAGTACACCTTCTTCTCCAGTGCACATGGAACATTCTTCAGAATAGATGGCAATACTAGGTAACAAATCAGCCCTCAACAAATACAAAAAGATCAAGATTATATCATGCATATTTTCTGACCACAATGCTATGAAACTGGAAGTCAGCCACAAGAAAAAATTGGGGAAGACCTCAAATACATGGTGGTTAAAGAACATCTTACTAAAAAACAAATGGGTTAACCAGGAAATTAAAGAAGAATTTAAAAAAATACATAGAAGCAAATGAAAATGAAAGCATGACAGCCCAAAACCTTTGGGGTGCAGCAAAAGCAATCCTAAAAGGGAAGTATATTGCGGTACAGGCTTACCTCAAGAAGTAAGAAAAGTCTCATATACACAACCTAACTTTACACCTAAAGGAGCTGGAAAAGGAACAGCAAATAAAGCCTAAAGTCATCAGAAGAAGGGAAATAATGAAGATTACAACAGAAATCAATGATATAGAAACAATAACAAAAAACCGGTAGACAGATTAATGAAACAAAGCTGGTTTTTTGAAAGAATAAATAAAATTGATAAACCCAAGCCAGACTTATCAAAAAATAAAAGAGAAAGGAACCAAACAGATAAAGTCACAAATGATAGTGGAAAGATCACAACGAACACCACAGAAATACAAACAATTATAAGAGAATGCTATGAAAAATTATATGCCAATAAACTGGGCAACCTCAAAAAAATGGACAAATTTCTAGAAACTTACAAACTACCAAAACTGAAACAGGAAGGAATAGAAAATTTGAACAGACCCATAATCAACAAAGAAATGAATCAATAATCTAAAATCTCCCAACAGGGGAGCCTGGGTGGCACAGTTGGTTAAGCATCTAACTCTTGGTTTTGGCTCAGATTGTGATCTCAAGGTCATGAGATTGAGCTCCATGTCAGGCTCCACACTCAGCGCAGAGTCTGCTTAAGTTTCTCTCTCCCTCTGGCCCTCCCCCCACTTCAAATAAATAAATAAATCTTTTTTTTTAAATCTCCCAACAAACAAAAGTCCTGGGCTCGATGGCTTCCCAAGGGAATTCTATCAGAGGTGTAAAGAAGAGTTCACACTTCTCAAAGTGTTCCAAAACCTAAAAATGGAAGGAGAACTTCCAAACTCATTCTGCAAAGCTAGCATTACCTTGATTTCAAAACCAGACAAAGACCACACTAGCAAGGAGAATTACAGGTCAATATCCCTGATGAACATGGATGCAAAAATTCTCAATAAAATACTAGCAAATTGAATTCAACAGTACATTAAAAGAAAGATTCAACACAAACAGGTGGGATTTATTCCTGGCTGCTGGGGTAGTTCAGTATTTACAAATCAATCAACATGATATACCATATTAAGGAAAGAAAAAGAACCATATGATCCTGTCAACAGATGCAACAACAACAAAAAAGCATTTGACAAAATAAAGCATCCCTTCCTGATAAAAACCTGAACAAAGTAGGGTTAGATGAAACATACTTCAACATCATAAAGGCCATATACAAAAGACCTACAGCTAATATGATCTGAGAGCCTTTCCCCTATGGTCAAGAACAAGACAAGGATGTCCACTCTCACCGTTATTATTTAACATAGTACTGGAAATTCTTAGCCTCAGCGATCAGATAATAAAAAGAAATAAAAGGCATCCAAGGGTTCCTGGGTGGCTTAGTCTTTTAAGCATCTGCCATCAGCTCAGGTCATGATCCCAGGGTCCTGGGATCCATCCCCACATCAGGATCCCTGCTCAGTGAGGAGCCTGCTTCTCCCTCTCCCCCGCACCCTGCTCATTCTCTCTCTCAATCTCTCTGTTTCTCTCTCAAATGAATAAATAAAATTTAAAAAAAATAAAAGGCATCCAAGCCAGCAAGGAAGAAGTCAAACTTTCACTACTAGCAAATGTAGAAAACCCAAAAGACTCCACGAAAAAATTGCTAGAACTTATATATGAATTCAGCAAAGTTGCAGGATATAAACTTAATGTGCAGAAATCTGTTGCATTTCTGTACACCAATAATGAAGCAGCAGAAAAAGAAGTCCAGGAATTGATCCCATTCTCAATTGTACCAAAACAATAAGATACCTAGAAATCTAATTAAAGTAGTAAAAGATGTATCCTCTGAAAACAATAGAACACTTATGAAAAAAAATTCGAGGAGGACACAAAGAAATGGAAAATCATTCCATGCTCATGGATTGGAAGAACAAACATTGTTAAAATACCTATACTACCCAAAGCAATATACACATTTAATGCAATCCCCATCAAAATACCACCGTTTTTCACAGAGCTAGAACAAACAATTCTAAAATTTGTGTGGGACCACAAAAGACCCCAAATAGCCAAAGAAATTCTGAAAAAGAAAAACAAAACTGGAGGCATCATGATTTCATATTTCAAGCTATATTACAAAGCTATAGTCATCAAGACAGTATAGTACTGGCACAAAAACAGACATATACATCAATGGAACAGGATAGAGAACCCAAAAATGGACCCACAACTAAAATGCTCAACTAATCTTTGACAAAGCAGGAAAGAATATCCAATGGAAAAAAAGACAGTCTCTTCAACAAATGGTGTTGGGAAAATTGGACAGCCACATGCAGGAGAATGAAACTGGACGGTTTTTTTTTTTTTACACCATACACAAAGATAAATTCAAAATGGATGAAAGACCTAAATGTGAGACAGGAATTCATCAAAATCCTAGAGGAGAACACAGGCAGTAACCTCTTTGATCTTGGCCATAGCAACTTCTTACAAGACACGTCACCACAGGCAAGGGAAACAAAAGCAAACATGAACTATTGGGACCTCATTAAGATAAAAAGCTTCTGCACAGCAAAGGACACAATCAACAAAACTAAAAGGCAGCCTATGGAATGGGAGAAGATATTTGCAAATGACATATTTGATAAAGGGTTAATGTCCAAAATCTACAAAGAACTTATCAAACTCAATACCCAAAAAAACAACCCAGTTAAGAGATGGGCAGAAAATGTGAATAGACGTTTTTCCAAAGAAGACATACAGATGGCCAACAGATACATGAAAGGACCCTCAACATCACTCACCATAAGAACAACACAAATCAAAACCATGATGAGATACCATCTCACACCTGTCAGGGTGGCTAAAATTAACAACACAAGAAACAACAGGTATTGGCAAGGATGCAGAGAAAGGGAAACCCTCTTACACTGTTGGTGGAAATGAAAACTGGGTGGCCACTCTGGAGAACGGTATAGAGGTTCCTCAAAATGTTAAAAATAGAACTATGCTACAATCCAGCAATTGCACTACTAGGTATTTACCCAAAATATACAAAAATACAGATTCGAAGGGGTATGTGCACCCCGATGTTTATAGTAGCATTATCAACAATAGCCAAACTCCGGCTGGAGCCCAAATGTCCAACAACTAATAAATGGATAAAGAAAATGTGCACATACACATACACACACATACACATACACACACACACACACACACATACACATACACAATGGAATATTACTCAGGATTCAAAAAGAATGAATTCTTGCCATTTGTGACGACACAAATGGAGTTAGAGTATATTATACTAAGTAAAAGACAAATACCATATTATCTCACTTACATGTGGAATTTAAGAAAGAAAACAGGAACACATGGGAAGGGGGAAAAGAAAAAAAAGGAGAAAGAGAACAAGCTAAAAGGGACTCTTAACAGTAGAGAACAAACTGAGGATTGCAGGAGGGGAGATGGTGGGGGATGGCTTAAATGGGTGATGGGTATTCACTTGTGATGAGCGCTGGGTATTGTACGTAAGTGATGAATCACTGAATTCTACTCCAGAAACCAATATTGCACTGTATGTTAACTACCTAAAATTTAAATTTAAAAAAAAGAAAAAAAATCTTTATGACAGTGGGCTAAGCAAAATATTTTTGATATGACACTAAAAACATGAACCAGGAAGGAAACCGAATGGGCTTCATCTCATACTTTTGGATCCTATTTAAGCAGTGCTATAACGATGGAAAAGAGAAGTGGTGTACATTGAATGAATGGAAACCTCTTTGTGTCAATAATCTTTTTGTTCATCCTCTGCTCTGATCTGGACCAATAAACCCAGTAATTACCAGCAATTACACCAGTAATTACAATTACTGGCAATAGTAATTGTAGTAGTTTCCTATGGCTGCTATAACAAATGATCACAAAGTAGTGGCTTAAAATTAGGCAAATGTATTATCTTGTAGTTCTAGAAGTCAGAAGTCCAAAATCAGCTTCACTGGACTAATGTCAAGGTTTTAGAAGGGCTAGTTACTTCTGGAGGCTCTAGAAGAGAATCCTTTTCCGGGCCTCTTCCAGCATCTGCAGACCACCTGCATCCCTTTACTCATGGCCCTTTCATTCATCTTCATGGTCATCAGCACAGACTTCACTTTCTGTCTGACATTTGCTTCCATCATTACATTGTTTTCTCTCCCTGACCTTTCTGTCTCCCTCTAATAAGGACCCTTATGATTACATTGGGTCCACTGAATAATCTAGGATAATCATTCCATCTCAAGGCACTTAATTTAATCATCTACAAGGTCCTTTTTGTCATGTAAAGTAATATTTTACAGGTTCTGGAGTTAGGAATGGACATCTTTAGGGGATTACTGTTCAACCTACTATAGTAATTAACAGTATTGTCAAAAATGTTAATTCTGAAGTTATGTAGCATATTGATTCTTTTGGAAGATACAATGAAACCAAATATAATAACATTTTATATATGATTTAATCCTAATAAAATTTTGTTTTGGAGCAATTGTGCGTGTGTGTGTGTGTGTTAATGTATGTGTGTGAGGGCATCTGTCAGATTTCAAAGCTGATTCTGCGCTTTCATTTTGATACTAAAAATACCACCAAATGCAAAATAAAGATATAGGGACTATGGTATGAGCAGATCATCACATTCCTAGTCTTCAGTGTGTTCAGGAAAGGGTATACTTTAGGGTAATTGTAGGACACCAGCTGGTAGACTGTTCAGAAGGCCATCTTTAATTTTTATGGTTTCCTTAAACATCTGGTATCTTCTAATAGATTTACAGTCAGAGATTAATTTTCTTTTGAGTTCTTGAAATTACTCCTGTCGTACTTTTGTGGTTTCTACTTGATTTCCCAGCCAAGTGTTGAGATTATTTTAAATCCCAGAGTTAGATTTTGTGACTATCTCTAATATAGTAGTATCCAAAAGTATTGACATTTTCCCCACATTAACAATTTCACAGTATCTTATTGAACAGAACACGATTTACCCCAGAAAGATGACATATATCCTGGTTTGAGGAGTTTGATGTTTTAACATCTGTATCCTGGCATTTTACTATATAGTTATTATTCTCTAAGGGAAGAGGAAGATATATTCATCTATTCATTCTTATTTATGTTTTGCTTTGTTCTAAAAAGGCTTTAAGAAATTTTGTTCATCTGAAAATATGTGCTGAAGCAACTTAATTTGATGTATAAATCTCAATGGCATTTTAAAAGTTTCCCCTTGAAACTCACCAACTCAGAGTTGAGAAAAGCTTCCAGGATTCTTTAGAGCCCTATTTTTAACTCAGGTGTCTATAATCCATCTCAGATGGTGGACTGGAGTTGGCACACCAATAACTAATATCATGGAGTGCTCTCCTGGATACGTGCCTAGGACAGTGTAAATTCCCTCCACTGTCCCTGAAATCTGATTTGTGTCCTAACATGCTTAGTGCCCAGGGTGAGGCTCTGGCTAGGGTGGGTGTAGGTGCCCCTAGTTGGGTAAAGCTGTTCAGCCAGGTGCTGAAAGGTTGATACCTACTCTGTTGTTGGGGATCCCACGTGGCTCAGGTGTGGACTCATTCTCATGTTGAAGTAGTTTACATGAAGTGTTGTCTTGGTTAATCTCATAACATTCATAGGTATGCATCATAGTTATCTCCATATTACAGGTGAGGGTGCTGAGATCAGAAAATAATTTTTCCATCCTCTCTGTTTCCTTGGCACTTGTTCTGTCTATAGTTTAAGGTATTATTTAAAAGGTATTGTTTAAAAGCTTTGGCTTAGGGGTCTATCAGAATTCAGATCCTAGGCTTAGCACTTATTAGCTTAGTAACTTTAAGCAAGATAGTTAACTTCTCTGTGCCTCAGTTTCCCTGCCTGTAAAACAAAAGGAGTATCAGTGCCTTTCTCAAAGGGTGATCACAAGATCACCTGATACAGGGCCTATAAATTATTTAGAACAACTCCTGGCACGAGTAAATATTAACTATATCTCAGTCCTTATTTTTATTGTTTTTGCTTCATTCTTTGTATTACAGCATTTCGTATGTGATTTTTATTTCCTTCTGTTAGAAAGTAAGCTCTTTGGGGGCATCTGGGTGGCTCAGTCAGTTAGGCCTTTGACTCTTGGTTTCGGCTCAGGTCATGATCTCATGGTCCTGGGATAGAGACCCATGTTGGGCTCTGTATTTGGTGCAGAGTTGGCTTCAGATTCTCCCTCCCTCTCCTTCCGGCTCACTCTCTCTCTCTTTCTCTCAAATAAATAAATAAAATCTTTAAAAAAAAAGTAAGCTCTTTAACAGAACAGTCCCTCAATATTTATTCAATTTGTGATTTATTTAAACACAATTGCTGTCCGTATTTATTGTCATCAGAAGAGGTCCAAACTTGTTTTCATACAGCAGGGAGACCAAATTAAATGATGTGTTAACTGTTAGACTAAATAGGCACACGGTTCTATGTACTGACAGCTAGTGTGAACAGATTCCATAGGAAGAAGGGACTGTTTCTCTGGTGACTTGCTTTTATTGGCTCCTGCCATTGCTGGTTACACTTCTCTTGCATAATGAAGGCTCACTAATTATATCCAAAGAACATTTTTTTGTCCTTAGCTGCTATTTCATTAATTTGTGTGGAATTCCTTTTTCAAAATCTGTCCTAGGCAAAAGAAAATAAGCTTTGAGGAAAATTTCAAAGTAAGGCCTTGTTGAAATAGCTTGGTGCTAGAGGCAGAATACATGGAAAATGTTTGGATATTCAGATCACTGTACCTGAAGCATATATATATCCAAAGAGCCATGCAATTTAACTAGTTAATCAAGTTATTGCTAGTTGTTTTCTAAGGTCAATAGACAGAAAAGTGTTTTTAGCATTTGAAAGGAATCAAATCCAGTGCATAGCTGTACCCAAGAAAAGATTGATCCAAATAATTTGTTCAATAAGTCTTAGCATAAGGGCTTTTGGAACCTCTCATTTGGTTCGTACACTGGAATAAAACTTCATCCTTCATATGCAAAGTATTCTTGTTAATGGAAGAAATCAGCTCATAAACACTAACTAATGATAAAACTGATATTACGGACATGTTACTTAAATTCATCAAGATTAACTGGACAACTTACATGAGTTCTTGGAACCCTTGAATCTATAACCACTTGTGCCCGTAATATGTACTGGGTTCTTTATATTTCATATCTGACTTAATATTCACTGCATTTCCAAGAATTATGATTTCCATTTCATAGGTTAAGAGAGATTAAGTGGCTTGTTCAAGATCACGCAGCTCATTAAGAGGCCTGTGCCTCTTAGACTTTCAGCCCATCTCTAGTTGACTCTGGAACCTTGCTCTTGACTTTAAACCACACTATGCCCTGTTTTCTGTACTGCTTCTCACAGAGATTCTTACTTCCCTGGAATCCCAGGGCAATCCTTGGCCTTTTGTATTTATTGTACACTCTCACTTTCAGTACTTTATAGTGTGTTTAGGGAAATCGAAGTGATCTGAAGAGTATGACTCTTTTAAGTATGTGATAAGGCGTGATGGTATAAATTCTTCAAAAGTCAGTAATTCTGGTATCATTACAGTCAGGGCTGATGTGAACAATAACCATACTCAGCTCTCATGGTAATGGATCCTCAAGGGATGATGGGAAAGCAATATTCGATGTGCTGTGATACCTGCTGGCCACCTCCTTATTCTCTGAAAATAAACATCCCATCCTTCTTCTCAACAGAAATCAATAACTATCACCATATTTGTTATTTTTCATAAAACACAGATGTCTCATTTTAGTACTAAAAGAATCTTAAAGATCAGGATAACCTTGTTCATTTTAAAGACAAGGCCCAGAACAGTTGTAACAATACAGGTATACTCATGTGCACCTGCTTCGAGCAAGCACAGCTACAATATGATTCCTATTCATGCACATATTCCTTTATTCATTGATACCATAAATACTTACTCATCACTGCCTGAGTGTCTTGCACTGTGTGAATTCCTGAGGAGTCATTGTTTCATTCCTTAAACACTTAGAACCCATGGAATGGATGCTGACAAGAAAACAGACAATATCATATCTGGGTAGAAGTGGTAAGCAAGGAAGTATAGGGTATTTGGGGAGTATACTGGAGGGGTATCTTACCCACCTAGAGGAGGTGATGTCAAAGCTGGACTTGAAGAATGAGTGGAAAGTAGTCAGGGATGACAATAGTAAATTTGTGTGTCCCAATTCCCATTGATGATAACTGACTCCGAGAAGAGGAAATATTCATTTCAGGCTTCCAACATTGAGAGATGTGCAGAAAGGATTTCTTGTCTGCTGAGAATGTGGATTTTGGTAAAAAGAAATCTCTTGAGGGGCGCCTGGGTGGCACAGCGGTTAAGCGTCTGCCTTCGGCTCAGGGCGTGATCCCGGCGTTATGTGATCGAGCCCCACATCAGGCTCTTCCGCTATGAGCCTGCTTCTTCCTCTCCCACTCCCCCTGCTTGTGTTCCCTCTCTCCCTGGCTGTCTCTATCTCTGTCGAATAAATAAAAAAAATAAAATCTTTAAAAAAAAAAAGAAATCTCTTGAAAGGCATAGTAGGAGTTACATCGTTAACTTTGAGATGAAAGGCACGAGGTGAGAAAGCTTCATGGACTTAGGCTGATATTTCTAGCAGGTGGGTAACTGATGAGAGTAGATGTTTTCCACAGGAAGGGTTACTTTTGAGACAGGGAGCAGCATCCTAGTTTTAGCAGATGGAATAAGATCTTTTGGTAAGACTGGCTTCTCAGGATTCACAGCAGTCAAAAGTAAGAGTGAGAATCTCACAACGGGAGGCACAAGTTATCTTCACTAGGAGCTAGTCTCCCATCTTTACTACGTTTTTTCGTGGTGCACATGCTGGTTACTTGCACATTTGCTCCACCCCCAGATGCATTGTCTTTCCCTAGCAGGCTTACCAGCTGCACCATCTGAACTCCCTTTCTTTCTGTCTTCTGATTTAATTCAGTGAAAGAAAAATATTGCTAGGTGATCAGAGAGTGGGAAGAGAAGAGTGTTCTGAGTATTTTCCCCCCGCTCTCACCCAGCCTTAGCTCTTCTGTGTTCCTCTGTGAGCAGCATCGGCTGGGGAAAACTTCCTCCACAGCTCTGGCCCCACTGGGCTTCAGGAACGCTATTTCTTCCCACTACCCCATCAGGCTCAAGTTGGCAATGATTTCTTGGAGTTGTTAGTCTTTGGTTCTTCCACATCTGCTGTTTTCCCCTTACCACCGTCCATATCTCTGTAGCTAGTCCATCATTAAAATCTCTATTTTCTGCCAGGCCCCAGATTGATACAGTGACTCAACAGTGTTAACTCTGCTTTCTATTTTATTTTGAGGAGTGGGATTCTCTGGGCAAGTTACTCAATGGCTATGAAGATTTTACACAAAGTGATATGCTTGTAATCTGAATCAGAATTCAATTTTGATCTTCTAGAAGAGAAGAGAAACAGACTGGGTCTCTAGTCTCAGGTACTGTAACTGGTATAAGCAGTTAGCTTTTGCAACAGTACTGTGCTGGGCATTGCACCCATTTTATAGAGTATGATAGGGTTGAAGAAAATTAGAAAACTTGCTTAATATCACACATACCTAGTAAATGACACAACCGGATTTTAAATTGGTTCTGTCTGACTCCAAAGCCTATGTTCTTTTACATGAGCTGTTCCCACTTAATTTACAGACTCCGCTGACTTGAAATACTCCTTGGTTTCAATTTATGTGATTACCTGTATCTGAATATTTCTCTGTCACCTCAAGATCAAATCTCTTATTAGTACTCTCACTCCCATCTTTTTTCTCTGCCCCAGTGTCCCTTGCAGGGTTTCAGGGTTCTATTTGTTCCAGGAGCTCAGAAGCTCAGAGAGCCACTCAACTCTCCCCTTAACCAAATTCTCCATACACAGTGAATCACAAAATGTAGAGTGGTTCCAGCATGCTATGAAATCTGAAATGAGATTAGAGAACTAGGGAGCCAGGATGAAGACAATAAAAAAGGTTTTCAGGCAAATAAAACCTGAGGATATTTGTTGCCCAGAGGTCTACACTGTAAGAAAAGCAAAAGCAAGTTTTTCAAGTGGATGACGCCAAATGGACTCAAATCTGTAAGAAGAGATGATGAGTATTATTAGGTTTGGTCAATACATGGGTAATTTCTTTTTTTTTTTTTTTACATTTCTACATAATTTCTTTAAAAGTCTATAAATTGCTGGGGCCCCTGGGTGGCACAGCAGTTAAGCGTCTGCCTTCGGCTCAGGGCGTGATCTCAGCGTTATGGGATCTAGTCCCACATCAGGCTCCTCTGCTGTGAGCCTGCTTCTTCCTCTCCCACTCCCCCTGCTTGTGTTCCCTCTCTTGCTGGCTGTCTCTATCTCTGTCAAATAAATAAATAAAATCTTTAAAAAATAATAAAAATAAAAGTTTATAAATTGCTTAAATCAAAATTTACAAAAATAATTTGGGAATTTAAAGCAGAAGTAGAAATATATAATAACACAATAGGATAAATGAGGTTATACTTTTGGATAGTTCTTATAGACTATGATAAGTTATGTTTATTATAATATTTATACCTGTATAATTCCTATACCTATAGCTACCATAAAAGAAGCCAGTAGAAAGATTGATAAAAGGGTTACAACTAATCTATAAAAAAGAGTAACATAGTGGACCTGAGATGGTTTGGTACCCTGTTAGAAGGTGAGGGAGGGCCAGTATAATATCCTCCAGACTGAGAAGGTACTTAAATACTAAAAAATGAAGCAAGCCACTCCATACTCTCTTTACACAGAGTCTTATTTAGGGTAAGTTACTAACGGGGGGATCTGACAGACAGATGATCCAGACGATGCACAGCCATTCTCTAGCCCCCATTCTCTGCCACATTAGGAACTTAATCTCCAGCTATTATAGAATGAAGGGCATGATCCTGTGGTCACAAGGTAGTTACCTAAAGTGGGGCCATCTGTGCACCAGAGAATATCTACTAGTTATTTAAAGTGGCACCTTTTGTCTGCCACACTAGGGAAAATCAAAACAAGCCTTCCCTCATTCTGGTCAGAGCATACATTAACCTCCATGGGACCTAGAACATGTAGCCCAGAGGGAGGTCATTGTGTGGACATGAACAAGATGGAGGGCCAAAGTTAGAGTCAGTATTGTCAGCATTCCTACATATCCTTAGAAAGTTCTTCTTGCAAGGTTGGCCCTTGGCTTGTCTTGGAATTTGGATTTTGTTGGAATTCTCACAGTTCCCTAAGTGTGAAAACAAGGTTTATGTTAAACACTTGCCTTTCTTCTGGGAATCTGGAATTTTGGAACACATCAGGCAGAGAGTGCCTACATAACCTGATCCCAGTAAAAAACCTTTTGGTACTGAGACTCTAAAGAACTCCCATGATAGACAACTTTTCAGATGTGTTGTTGCATTTCATTGCTGAAAGAATTAAATGCCTTTTATATGACTCTACTGAGAGAGAACTTGCCCTATTTTCTTCAGACATCACTCCATATATCTTTTTTGCCTTTGCTGATTTTATGTTGTATCCCTTCACTGCAATAAATCATAGCTATGAATATGATTATATGGTAAGTTTTATGAGTGTTCCTAGCGAATCATCAAACATAGGGTGGTCTTGGGGACCCCCAAGACAACTAGTAAGGCAATAGTGAAACAAAATGGGAAAAAAATGCTTGATTAATATAAAAGAAGACAAGGGAAGAACAACTGACTAAAAGTACATAGGAAAAATATTAAATAGCAGGATTATAGACTTAAACATAATATCCATAATTTTATTAAATATAAATGGAAAAAACACTTCATTAAAAACAGATTCAAAATTTCTGGAACTATATTTTTTTCTCATACTGAATTTTTCAATGTGGCACAACAGATGTTTACTGATATCTTAAGTTTCTCTGTAATAAGCCAAAAGTGGATAAGCCCATGTTCAGTAGTGTTTCATTATTTTCTCTTATTTAGATCTGATCTAGATATTCAATGACAATCATAATTTTGCTTAGCAAAACTCTCGAGTTTCAGATTCTAATATCGCTCATTTTATTCTCCACAGTGTAAGGAAAGAGGGAACATACCTCAATATCATAAAAGCCATCTATAAAAAGCCCACAGCGAATATCATTCTCAATGGGAAAAAACTGAGAGCTCTTCCCCTAAGGTCAGGAACAATGCAGGGATTCCCTCTCTCACCACTTTTATTCAACGTAATACTAGAAGTCCTAGCCTCAGTAATCAGACAACAAAGAGAAATAAAAGGAACTCAAATTGGCAAAGAAGAAGTCAAACTATCACTCTTCACAGATGACATGATACTTTATGTGGAAAACCCAAAAGACTCCACCCCAAAATTGCTAGAACTCATAGAGCAATTCAGCAACGTGGCGGGATGTAAATCAACACACAGAAGTCGTTGCATTTCTATACACTAACAATGAGACAGAAGAAAGAGAAATTAAGGAATCAATCACATTTACAATTGTACCAAAAACTATTAGATACCTAGGAATAAACCTAACCAAAGAGGTAAAAGATCTGTACTCTAGAAACTACGGAACACTTATGAAAGAAATTAAGGAAGACACAAAGAAAATAAAAAACATTTCATGCTCATGGATTGGAAGAATAAATATTATTAAAATGTCTATGCTACCCAGAGCATTCAAAGCAATCCCTATCAAAATACCATCGACATATTTCACAGAGCTGGAACAAAAAATCCTAAAATTTGTATGGAACCTGAAAAGACCCTGAATAGCCAGAGGAATGTTGAAAAAGAAAATGAAAGCTGGTGGCATCACAATGCCATGCTTCAAGCTGTAATCATCAAGACAGTGTGGCACTGGCACAAAACAGACACCTAGATCAATGGAACAGAATAGGTAACCTAGAAATGGATCTTCAACGCTATGGTCAACTAATCTTCGACAAAGCAGGAAAGAATATCCAATGGGAAAAAAAGACAGTCTCTTCAATAAATGGTGCTGGGAAAATTGGATAGCCACATGTAGAAGAATGAAACTGAACCTTTTTTTTACACCATACACAAAGATAAATTCAAAATGGATGAAAGACCTAAATGTGAAATAAGAAATACATCAAAGCCCAAGAGGACAGGCAGAAATCCCTTGGGCCTCAGCCACAGCAACTTCTTGCTTTCTTGCTAGGCATGTCTCCAAAGGCAAGGGAAACAAAAGCAAATACGAACTATTGGGACTTCGTTAAAATAGAAAGCTTCTGCACAGCAAAGGAAACAGTTAACAAAACTAAAAGGCAACCTACAGAACGGAGAGGAGAAGATATTTGCAAATGGCATATCAGATAAAGGGCTATTATCCAAGATCTATAAAGAACTTATCAAACTCAACACCCAAAATACCAATAATCCAGCCAAGAAATGGGCAGAAGACATGAACAGACATTTCTCCAAAGAAGACATACAAATGGCCAACAGACACATGAAAAAATGTTCTACATCATATGGCATCAGGGAAATACAAATCAAAACCACAATGAGATACCACCTCGCACCAGTCAGAATGGCTAAAATTAACAAGTCAGGAAACAACAAATGTTGGTGAGGATGTGGAGAAAGGGAACCCTCTTCCACTGTTGGTGGGAATGCAAGCTGGTACAGCCACTTTGGAAAACGGTATGGAGATTCCTCAAGAAATTAAAAACAGAGCTACCCTATGACCCAGCAATTGCATTACTAGGTATTTACCCCAGAGATACAAATGTAGTGATCCGAAGGGGCAGCTGCACCCCAATGTTCATAACAGCAATGTCCACAATAGCCAAACTGTGGAAAGAGCTGAGATGTCCATCAACAGATGAATGGTTAAAGAAGATGTGGTATATATATCCAATGGAATATTACTCAGCCATCAGAAATTATAAATACTTACCAGTTACATCAATGTGGATGGAACTGGAGGGTATTATACTGTGCGAAATAAGTCAAACAAAGGAAGATAATTATCATACAGTTTCACTCATATGTGGAAAAGAAGAAACAGCGCAGAGGATCATAGGGTAAGAGAGGGAAAACTGAAGGGGAAGTCATCAGAGAGGAAGAAAAACCATGAGAGACTCTTAACTCTAGGAAACAAACAGGGTTGCTGGACGGGAGGTGGGTGGGGAGAGGGGTAATTGGGTAATGGGCATTCAAGAAAGCTACTCACATTCCTATTTTTTCACACTTTGTTATGTATTTAACTAGTACACATGTTAATAAAGAAGCAAAATTATTACCTATTTATCTATTTTTTAATTGACAATCACCAAATATTAATTGAACATTTATATTCAAGGCCCTGTATTAGCCTGTACACAACATGTTGAAGAAACAAGTTCTTAGAATCTTTTTCAAAGTCATCAGCCTTATGCTTAAGACCAAACTAATCCTAGACTGTATGGTTAAGATTGTTCGTTTGAAGAGGAGGGGTGGCAAGAATATCGTAAAAACAATTCTAGATTATCAAGCTATATAAAGAGAGTGAGGGGAGGTTAAAGGGGGAAGGGAAGTGAATTAGAGAGATGCCATTGAAGCAGAACTTGAAATCCTACAACACAGCTGTCAGTCATCACTTATGACAAGACAGGAAGGCATAGTTGTTATAGGATTCAATGATTCTGTTCATGTGAAACTTTATAGCATCATAAAACTGAGTCACCAGGGCCTCAGTACTAACTGAGACACATATTTAAGATACAGTCATTGTCCTTTAGACATTTCAACCACGGATAGTGAACTCTGTGTGAAGTAGCCAATTGTCTGTTCAGGCATGACTCCAGCCTGCCAGTCAGAATGTTGTTTTTGTTGTTATTGTTTGCTATTGACAATATACCTAGATGCCCTTCTGTTACAGAAAACAATGCCCAGTGTAGAGCATTATTTCCCATGCTTGAAGTCTGGCATTAAGTCACCAAATAATAGATGTTACATTTTTTTTTCCAAAGTTATCAATACTCCAGGTCCAGGGCTGCTGCTGGTTAGAGACCCCTTGAATTTAGGAAAGTGGTAGCTGGGGTTTTAAGTACATCCTCACCATTTGACAGAGTGGGAGTCCAACAACACGACTCCCACTCTGAGAATACATCCTGGGGTGGAGTCTGTTTATCCCAAGTAGAAGCTAAACTGTTAGCACAGAATTTTAAAATGTTCTGGGGATGTGGTTAATAAGAGCAGATCTATACATAAAGTCAAATTCTATTTTAATATTATGCCTCTGGGTAAAATTCACTTTAAGACCGTCAGATGATTGTCCTCCAAGCAGGCAAATGAAAATTATGTTCTATTCTTCATAAAGCTGACAAGAGGAGAGTGTGTCTCTGAGCCATAGAATATGAACAAAAGCAAGATTGGCTATGATTGCCGACCTGCCTGTCTTTTGAGAGACTGACAGTGCTGATGATCAGAGTTTAAAAATCAAATCTGAGAGAGGGCATACACACGAATAAATCAGCATATCTTAATGTCTCTTTTTTTACAAGATTTTATTTGTTTATTTGACAGAGAGACAGACAGCCAGTGAGAGAGGGAACGCAGGCATGGGGAGTGGGAGAGGAAGAAGCAGGCTGCCAGTGGAGGAGTCTGATGTGGGGCTCGATCCCAGGACCCTGGGATCACGCCCTGAGCTGAAGGCAGATGCTTAATGACTGCGCCACCGAGGTGCCCCTATCTTAATGTCTCTTTAATTCAGCACCCTGAACCCCAGTTCCTCTTGAAAAATAAAACCTAGGTCATCTACTTGGGTAGTCTCTATGTGTTGTAATTATTCATTTAAAATCTAAAAGAGGTCGCTTGTTAAATATTAATATTTGGTGATAATGGAGAGAATTATGCCCGTTTAACAAGCTCCAAGCAGTGCTATAAGCAGGAAGTTATTCAATAGATGGCTTGATTAGGGTGATCATAATGAGCTATCTATTTTGTAGATGAAAATGAAGAGCCAAACAAGTTAGCCAGGGTGATGGCTATTATTTCTACAGTGGTAAACATTTTGATTTTTCTATATTACCATTAAAATGTAGATAATTACCGGTTCTTTCTATGTTCATGAATTTTGTCTTAGAAATTTGCTCAAAAATTTCATATTATTATTGATAACCAACTTATCTCCTAGAGAAAATAAACAGATTATTAAAGTTTCTGGAAGTGTTCAGAGCCCTTCAGAAACATTTGCTCTGAGTATGTAAATGCTGTGAGTTTACATTAAGTGATTTCAAAAATGAGAAGATAAACTAATAGTCAAGACTCCCTTTCCTTTGACCAATTTGTAATTCTTAAAGTCAGATTCCATTATAATTCAAGTCCTCAGAGTTATTCATTTCACTCTGTTGTTGGTAGAGCCTAGGAGATTCAGTCAAATGTGAAAATTGCTGGTAGATTATAATGGGCTGAAGCACCAAAATAAAGTGTTCATTAACTTAGCATCATATCACCACAGACAACCCAAGACATTAAACTGATGTGTTTTACCGGGATTCAAATATCCCTTACAGTGGGTTGTATGTGAATAGCCTGATCTTGGTATCATGGAATGTATGCCGTTAGCCTGATTCTACCCACTGAGGAGATCAAATGATTGACTCACTCAGGACATAAAATCACGGAGAATAGGCCCCAAATCATAGAATCATTGCATAAAAAGGTTTCTTTTCTTTCTTTTCCTTCTTTTGCTTAGATAGCTTTGTTTTCACTTGCCCAGCCTACATTCAGTAAAAGGAGCACTTTTTCTTTCCTTGGAAAAAATACTTTCCCATTGCATTCAGTCTTGATGGGACTGATAATTATAGAGCCTCTTCCCCTACCTGCCCTGGGCATGTGACCTAAGTTCACCCACTCAGCCTCTCTTTCTTGGTAATGAAATATTTGAGAAAAGTGTTCTTCCTAAAATCTGATTGTATAGCCTTTCAAGTTGTCTTGGTCATTCCATTTCTTCCCAATAAAGTCCTATTTTGTTTAGATTAACAGGATCTGTTTCTGTTGTTTATAGCCAAAAAAACTAGACATGTAAAACCATAGACCCTTATTGTTGGCAGGGACCTTAATGGAAAACAAAAAAATGTAGAAAGTTCAAGAAACTATGGAAACACAAGAGATGATGTGAGAGAAATCTACAAGCCACAATATTAGACTGGATATGCAGTCCTTAGAAATAATGAAGGAGAGTCTGAGATTGGTATAGTGACATGCGCATTGGAGCAAGAGGCAGTAAACTTCAGTTAAATGCACTTATTTCACAGAAAAGAACATGGAAACTCAAGTTATTTACTGAAGTTATTTACTGTAGAGCCAGCACTACAGTTGAAGTCCTGAATTTCAGTTCCAAGTTGCTGTATTTATTTTGCTCTATTTATGTCATATTCGAACTTCTTCCAAATTTTGCTTTCTCACTTTTTAGGCTTTTGATGTATACTAAATTTATGGCTGTTTCCAGAATTAGACTATGTACTCTGAGCAATCAAATATATTTCCCAAAAACTGAAATTAAAACTGAACATAGGAAATTGGAATACTCTTCTCTGACTTGCACTTCCGTCCCTCTGAGCTAGACACCTTTGCATCCCGTTCATTTTCAATTTCATTCTCACATTTCAGTTTTTTCTTACTTCAGACTTTTCCACTTTATCTCTGTCCCAAAGGAAATGATTGATCCTGGAAAAAGTAACCTGGCCTTCTGGCCGATGCAGTTAAGCCTATGACTCATGAATTCAGGCTTGCTGGCAGAGAAGATAGGAATAAAGCAGATTAGACAAGATACTGTACATTTATTTTAGTTTGGTAGTTGAATTGAAAATCAAATCTAACCAGAGTCAGGAGGTACTTATAGAATATCTAATATGTTTCCAGCACTGTTCTAGGCTTTTTGAGAACTAGAAAAACAAAAACTATTCTTAAGAAATGAAGGCTTTTTATAAGAAAAACTTGACTACATGCTAACAACAAAAGACACCATATAAGTAAGGGGTAAATTGTGTTTGGCATACCATAGTTTTATATTCTGAGAAAGTACTTTTCTAATTCATTGGTAATGAAACCTCAGTCACAAAATGAAAACTATTAAAAATTAAAGTTGGCCATACTCCAGTACATATGAATTCCCATCATGCAATTAAAAAAAAAAGCTAAAGCCAAAAAGAAATCATGAAATATCCATGTCTAATTTCCTTCTAAGAAACTCAAAGCCATTTAGAGACAATCTTTCATTTTTCCAATCCATTTCTCTGAGAGAGAATTGAGGCAAAATTCGGAATTCATACTCCCCCCTCACCCCAGAGTATAAATGGGACAGGTTAATTGTGACTTTAAAAATGTCAATACATGAGAAACAAATAAACAAATCAAAAAATGGGCAGAAGATATGAACAGACATTTTTCCAATGAAGACATACAAATGGCTAACAGACACATGAAAAAGTGTTCAAAATCATTAGCCATCAGGGAAATTCAAATCAAAACCACACTGAGATACCACCTTACGCCAGTTAGAATGGCAAAAATAGACAAGGCAAGAAACAACAGTTGNCAAGGCAAGAAACAATTGTTGGAGAGGATGTGGAGAAAGGGGATCCTTCCTACATTGTTGGTGGGAATGCAGGTTGGTACAGCCACTCTGGAAAACAGTGTGGAAGTCCCTTAAAAAGTTAAAAATTGAACTACCCTATGATCCAGCCATTGCACTACTGGGTGTTTACCCCAAAGATACAGACGTAGTAAAGAGAAGGGCCATATGCACCCCAATGTTCATAGCTGCATTGTCCACAATAGCCAAATCATGGAAGGAGCCGAGATGCCCTTCAACAGATGACTGGATTAAGAAGCTGTGGTCCATATATACAATGGAATATTACTCAGCTATCAGAAAGAACGAATTCTCAACATTTGCTGCAACATGGACGGCACTGGAGGAGATAATGCTAAGTGAAATAAGTCAAGCAGAGAAAGACAATTATCATATGATTTCTCTCATCTATGGAACATAAGAACTAGGATGATCGGTAGGGGAAGAAAGGGATAAAGAAAGGGGGGGTAATCAGAAGGGGGAATGAAACATGAAAGAATATGGACTATGAGAAAAAAACTGGGGGCCTCAGAGGGGAGGGGGGTGGGGGAATGGGATAGACCGGTGATGGGTAGTAAGGAGGGCACATATTGCATTGTGCACTGGGTGTTATANGAGGGCACATATTGCATTGTGCACTGGGTGTTATACGCAACTAATGAATCATTGAGCTTTACATCGGAATCCGGGGATGTACTGTATGGTGACTAACATAATGTAATAAAAAATCATTTAAAAAATGTTTGACAAAGTGTAATGAAAGTTTCATGGGCCCTTGAAGGGCCATGGAGGAATAACCCCTTGTTCTCCAAGTAGAGTAGTAAAACTGAAGGAAGACCACTCCCATAGCAAATTCATCCACTTTGTCCAATCGCAGACATGTAATTTTAGCAGGAGTAAAAGCCAGTGTAGCAGTAGGCAACAAAGGTTAGCAAAAAAACAAACACATGCAGTGTCTAATCTTGATTTCACTGTTTGCTACTTGTGTAATCTTGGACAAATTATTTAATTTCCACATCCATTAAATTATGAGATTCATTTTGGCTAGTGTACACACACACACACACACACTGTAAATATATACAGTAAACATATGCAGTAAATATATACAGTAAATAGTAAATATAATGATGACTCTTCCAGCTAAAACATTGGATAACATATATATTTGAAATCTTTAAAAAGTATACTGTACAGTTAACTAAGAAATTTTTTGAGGCAGAAAACAGGGTGAAAGAGACAGCATTTTCCATGGGGTCATTTGATAAACCTTTAGTTTTGAGTTTTGCTTTTCTACCAAAATTCTAGAATGAAGGAGGAAAGCCCAGGGTCCACCATAAGTGGGGAGTTTAATAATAAAAGGTGCATAAAAATTGCATTGTCCTTATTCTGAGCCATAAAATATCTCAAAAATTCAAAATATTGATACCTATGTTTAATTGTAAAAATGGGACATGAATATCCATAAGTCTTCCAGATCCATCTATGTTGTTGCAAAAGGCAATATTCTTTTGTGTCTGTGTGTGTGTGTTCTTCATCCAATCACTTGTCTATGGATAGGTTGTTTTCATATCTTGGTTATAGTACATAATGCTAACACAGGATTGTAGATACCTCTTTGAGACCCTAATTTTGATTCCTCTGGATAAATACCCAAAGTGAGATTGCTGGATCATATGGTAGTTCTATTTTTAATTTGGGGGTGGGGGGTGGAGGAAGATTTCCGTACTGTTTTCCATAATGGCTGTATCATTTCATCTTATCAACAGTATACCAGAGTCCAGAGTCCTTTTTCCCTGCATCCTCACCAACATTTATCATTAGTTTTTTCTTTTTCTTTTTTTTTTAATAATAGCTATCCTAATGCGAGGTGATTTATAATAGCTATCACATGTGAGGTGGTATCTCATAATGGTTTTGATTTATATTTCCCTCATGATTAGTGATTAGTGATATTGATCACTTTTTCATATCCCTGTTGCCATTTGTATAACTGCTTTAGAAAAATGTCTATTCAAGCTTTTTGGGGGGGTTTGCTATTGAGTTGCATGAGTTCCTTATATATTTTGAATATTAACTCTTTATCCACTATATCATTTGCAAATATTTTCTCCCATTCCATAGGTTGCCTTTTTGCTCTGTTGATTGTTTCCTTTGCTGTGCAGAAGCTTTTTATTTAGACATATTCCCACTCATTAATTTTTGGTTTTGTTGCTTAATGCTTCTGATGTCATTTCAAAAAAAAAAAGTCCTTGCCAAGCCAATGTCAAGAAACTTTTCCCCTGTGTTTCCTTTTAGAGTTTTATGGTTTTAAGTCTTATATTTGTCTTTCAATTTTGGAATAATTTTTATATAAAGTGTAAGATAAGGGTCAAATTTCATTCTTTTATATCTAGATATTCAGTTTTCCCAATATCATTTATTGAAGAGACCATCCTTCTACCACTATGTATTCTTTAGCTCCCTTGTCAAAGATTAGTTGGCTATATATGAATGAGATTATTTCTGGGCTCTTTATAATGTTCTATTGGTCTACATGTCTGTTCTTATTCCAGTACCATTCTGTTTTAATTATGATAGCTTTGTAATATATCTTGAAATCAGGAAGTGTGATCCCCTCAGTTTGTTCTTGCTCAAAATTGTTTTGGTTATACAGTGTCTTTGTGGTTCCATATAATTTTTTATTGTTTTTCTATTTCTATAAAAATGCCATTGGAATTAATAAGAATTGCATGGGATCAGTAGATGACTTTGGGTAGTATGAACATTGCAACAATAGTAATTCCTCCAACCCATGAACATGGGATATCTTTTTACTAATTTGTGTCTTCTTCAATTTCTTCCAGCAATGTTTTATACTTACCAGTGTACAGATCTTTACCTCTTTAGCTAAATTTATTCTGAAGTACTTTGTTCTTTCTTGATGCTACCATAAATAGTATTTTTTTTCATTTCCTTTTTGAATAGTTTCTTGTGAGTACATAGAAACAACATAGAAACTTATATCTGTAGGTTGATTTTGTTATCCTGCAACTTTACTGAATTTGTTTATTCTAACAGTTTTTGGTGGAGTCTTTATGGTTTTTTACATATAATATCATGCCATCTACAAACAGATTTTGCTTCTTTCTTTCCAATCTGAATGCTTTATCTTTTCATGCCTAATTACTCTAGCTAGAACTTCTCCTATGTTGAGAAGAGGTGTGAGAATGACATTCTTGTCTTATAACTGATCTTAGATGAAGACTTTTGAGCTTTTCGGCATTGAGTGTGATGTTGCCTATAAGCTTGTCATATATGCCTTACTTGTAAGCTTGTTGTATATGACCTTTATTATATTGAGGTACATTCCTTCTATGTCTAAATTTTTTAGTTTTTATCATAAAAGGATGTTGAATTTTGTCAGTTTTTCTCTATCTATTGAGATGATCATGTGATGTCTATACTTCATTCTGTTAATGTGGTATATCACACTTATTGATTTGTTTATGATAAACCATCTTTACATCCCAGGAATAAATCCCATTGATCATGGTGTATATTCTTTTAATGTGCTGTTGAATTTGGTTTACTAGTACTTTGCTGAGAGTTTTTACATCTGTGTTCATTAGGGATATTGGCCTGTAATTTTATTCTTGTGGAATATTGTCTGTCTTTGGTGTCAAGGTAGTAGTGGTCTTAAAAAATTATATTGAAAGTGTTCCCTCCTTTTCAATTTTTCAAATGAGTTTGAGAAGGACTGGTATTAATTCTTCTTTAAATGTTTGATAGAATCACCAGTGCAGCCATCTGCTCTCATGTTTTGTTTTGTTTTGTTTTGTTTTCTTTTCTTTTTGGGGGGAAGATTTTGATTACTAATTCGATCTCCTTACTAGTAATAGGTCTGTTCATATTTTCTAATTTTTCATGACTTTGTCTTAATAAGTCAGGGCCTTAGGAATTTATCCATTTCTTCTAGGATATCCCACTTGTTGATGTATAATTATTTATAGTACTCTCATATTATCCTTTGTATTTCTGAAATATGAGCTGTAATATCTCCTCTTTCATTTATAATTTTATTTATTTGAATATTCTTTTTCTTTAAAGATTTTATTTATTCATTTATTTATTTGAGAGGGAGAGAGCACATACTAGTGGGGGGAGGGGCAGAGAAGAGAGGGAGAAGCGGGCTTCACTGAGCGGGGAGCCCAATGTGGAGGTTAATCCCAGGACCTTAGGATCATGACCTGAGCCAAAGGCAGATGCTTGAACGTACTGAGACACCCAGGTGCCCCTTGGGTGATTATTCTTTTTGTAATTAATTAGTCTTATTAAAGGTTTGTCAGTTCTGTTTATATTTTCAAAAAATCAGCTCGTACTTTTAATAATCTTTTCTACTGTTTTTCTAGTCTACTTCATTTATTTCTGCTATAATACTTATTATTTCCCTTTTCCTGCTGACTTCTGGCTTAGTTTGTTTTCTTAAGTGTAAAGTTAGATTATTCCTTTGAAATCTTTCTTAAGGCATTTATCACAAAACCTTCCCTCTGAAAACTATTTTTGCTGCATTCCATAAGTTTTGGTATGTTGTGTATCCTTCATTTGTTTCAAGATATATTTTTATTTCCCTTTTTTTAATATGTGTATAATTCTTTTTTTAACTGAGATATCATTGACATACAACATCATATTAGTTTCAGGCATACAGTATAATGATTTGATATTTGTATATATCAAAATTATTCCCGCTATAAGTCTAGTTAACATCCATTACCATAGTTACAAAAAAAATTTTTTTTCTTGGAATGAGAACTTCTAAGATTTGTTCTCTTGTGTTTCCTTTTGATTCCTTCTTTGATTCATTGTTTATTCAAGAGTATGTTGTTTAATTTTGTATTTATTAATTTTCTGTTATTCCTCCTATTAATAACTTCTAGTTTTATACCATTCTGGTTGGAAAAGATACATAAATTTATTTTTATCCTCTTAAATTTATTAAGACTTGGTTTTTTTTGCCTAATATATGATCCATCCCATGACTGTTTGAGAAGAATGTGTATTGTACTGCATACACTCTTTATAGCCCTCATATATCCATAGCCGCCTCCACCATCACCATTATTCACCAGAAAGGTACTTGTGCGGTCAAGAATAAAGCTGCATCAAGACCAGTTAATCATCAAAAGACCGTAGTTGCCTTAGGGTTTACTATTGATGTTGTACTCTCTATAGATTTGAACAAGTGTATAATTATGTAATGATCATTAAAATATCATACAAGATAATTTTACTAACCCAAATCGCTCTGTACTCTCCCTATTCATCCCTTTCCCATCCCCACCCCTGGCCACCACTGATTTTATTGTCTTCATAGTTTTGCCTTTTCCATAATGTCATAGTTATCCTATAGTATGTAGCCTTTTCAGATTGGCTTCTTTTCTTAGAAATATGTATTTTAGATTCCTCCATGTTTTCTCATAGCTAGAGAGCTCCTTTTTCTGAGCTCTTAGTATTTTATACCTGTATATACTACAATTTATTTATTCATTCACCTACTGAAGGACATTTTGGTTGCTTCTAAGTTTTGCCAATGATAAATAAAGATGTTATACACATTTATGTGTAGGTTTTTGTGTAGACACGAGTTTTCAACACCTTTGGATAAATAACAAGAACATGATTGCTAGATTGCAGTAAGAGTATATTTAGTTTTGTAAGAAATCAATAACTGTCTTCCAAAGTGGCTGTATCACTTTTCATTCCCAGCAGCAAAGTATGAGTGTCCCCATTTCTTCACATCCTCACCAGCATTTGTGTCTTTTACTTTTGACATTTTGACTATAGTGTATCTTGGTGAAAATCTTTCAATATTCAGACTAGTCTGAGTACTTTGGGTATCATGTATATTTATTTCCATCCCAGCTTTGGAAAGCTTCTGTAATTATTTCTTTGAATAAACTTTCTGCCCTTTCTCTGCTCTTTCTGGGACTCCCAACACACATATATTATTGTTTTTCAATATGCCGAAAGCCTCAGAGGCTCCCTTCAGTCTCTTTCATTCTTGTTTTCTTTTTGTTCCTCTGACTGGATAATTTCAAATGATCTCCTTTTGAGTTTGCTGATTATTTCTTCTACTTGATCAAGTCTGTTGTTGAAGCTCTCTATTGATTTTTGTTCAGTTCAGTAATAGTGTTCTTTAGCTCCAGAATTTCTCTTGAATTCCTTTTTATGGTTTCTATCTCTTTGTTGAAGTTTTTGTTTCATTTATATGTTGTTTTCCTGATTTGTTTTTAGTTTTCTTTGTTCCTTGTAGCTGAGTTTAAGACAATTATTTTTATTTTATTTTTAATTCGTAGATCTCCTTTTCATTGGAGTCAGATACTGGAGCTTTATTTTGTTCCTTTGTGGTGTTATGTTGCTTGATTCCTCATGTTCTTTGAAGTCTTGTGTGGCTCTCTTCACGTTTGGAGAAGTAACGTCTTCCATCAGTCTGCTGACTGGCTTCAAGAGAGAAAGAACTTCACCAGCCATCCTTAGCTAAAGATTTTGTGGTCTTTTTTAATGGATATTCCCACCCTACTCTTCTTATGTTGTCTCAGGTAAGAAGTCCTAGGGTTGCAAACCATCTCTTGATCCCATAGAATCAGGCCTATGCACAGAGCCTCTCATTTATATTCCCCATGGCAATGTCCTGAAGTGTTCAAGTTGCCTTCTCCCCCATTCTCTGGACTCAAGCCAGCTACTGATGTCCATGTGTTATCTCTGGGGGCTTGAATGTGCCTTTTGTGGAGGCTTGTGCTCACCATCTGTGGAGAATCACATGTGTTATCTACAAGAAAATAACAGACTCTCTGTAGGTTCATATGTACTATCCTGGGGTGCATTCAGAGAGCTATGGGTATGTGTCTGCCAGTTGAGGCATGGGGAGCTACAAGTGAGGGGTCCCATGGGGTTAATGGGTGGACCTCTTGATGAAGCTGTCCGTAGGATCTGTGGCCGGTTTTTGAAATCTGTGCATGATTGGTATGAGTTGCTATTACTTTTACTGCTCCTAGCTTCACCAGATTGCTGAGATGTGCTGATCCCCTCCATGATCTGGGTGAGGCAAGACAGAAGTGGGCCTCTTAGGCAATGTTCCACAAGGCTAGAAAAGCTGGCCACTCAACCTCCTCCCACTTTTCCCTGTGGGAGAAATCATAGGCTGAAAGGTGTCTCTCTTGGCACTGATCTTAGAATAGGGATGACATGGGTAAGGTGAAACATTCTTTTTACCCTCTTCAATGCTTCTGTTTTCAATTTTTTTGCTGATACAGGGTGCTAGAACACCAGTGAACTCCAAGACTGTCACAGAGGTATTCCCATCTGTGTCCTGAGTGCTAGATGTGCTCATTGCTACTGGATTATTATTACTTCTAGACTTTCTCAGTCTCTCACTGACATAACAAGGAAATATATGCATTTATATTAAATTCTGTACACACATACATATGTTGTTGGGTTTTTTTGTTTTGTTTTTGTTTTTTGAGAGAGAGAGAGAGAGTGCATCAGCAGGGAGGGGCAGAGAGAGGAGGAGAGAGAAAATCTTAAGCAGACTCCACGCTCAGTGCAGAGCCTGATGCAGGGCTTGTTCCCACAGCCCTGAAATCATGACCTGAGCTGAAATCAAGAGTTAGACACTTGGGGCGCCTGGGTGGCACAGCGGTTAAGCGTCTGCCTTCGGCTCAGGGCGTGATCCCAGCGTTATGGGTTCGAGCCCCACATCAGGCTCCGCTGCTATGAGCCTGCTTCTTCCTCTCCCACTCCCCCTGCTTGTGTTCCCTCTCTCGCTGGCTGTCTCTATCTCTGTCAAATAAATAAATAAATAAATAAAATCTTTAAAAAAAAAAAAAAAAAAAAAAGAGTTAGACACTTAACTGACTGAGCCACCCAGATGCCCCTATAAACATGTATTTCTGTATTTAGTGACCTCTATCTGTATTAAGCTAAACAGGAGTTTATACTGTCTGCAACTCTATTACCATATTGATCTTTTCAACTTCTCCCTCTATTTATCTATAATCTTCAACAGTGAGAATTACAGGGCTCCTGACATAACTATACATTTGCTTAATTGTTAATTTCACTGTACATATATAGTGGTTTCAAAATTGTTAACCCGTACCACGATGAGAAACAACTTTACAGAGGACAGTGCTTATGTGCAGTTCCTTTTGCCTTTAGTTATGCAGAGTACATTCATTTCCAGAGCTAATTAAGTTCAGCTCCTTTTTTTACCACTGCATTCAGTGAAGTTGTTTCATACATGTGTCATAGTTAGATTCTTTGCTTGCATTCTGTCCTGTGTTCCATCCCAAGACCTGAACCACCTCAATGAGTTTTTTAAGCTTCTATAGATTAAGGTTTACTCTTGGTGTTATAGAGCTCTTTGGGTTTTAACAAAGTACAGTATCACAGGGAATAGTTTTGCCCATTAAAAAAAAATAATCCCCCATGCTTTGCCTATTCAGTCCTCCCTCCCAGCCTTTGACTCCTGGCAAGTACTTCTCTGTTTGCTGTCTCTCTAGTTGGGTTTTTTTTTTTTTTTTTACAGAATATCATACAATTAGAATCATTCAGTATATAGCCTTTACAGATTGGTGTCTTTCACTTAACAAAATTCATTTAAAATTAATCCACGTCTTCATGTGGTGTGAAAGCTCTTTTTTCTTTTATCATTGAATAGTAGTCTGTGTATGACCACAGGTCCACACACCTATTAAGGGACATTTGGGTTGCTTCTGGTTTTTAAGGATATGAATAAAACTGCTATAAACATGAATGTGCAGGTTTTTGTGTGGAAATAAATTTTTAAAACACTTAATACTAGGAGCTCAATTATCAGATTATATGGGAAAATACTAGATAGCTACATATAAAACTAAATTACCAATCTTCAAGGAGCTGATTGTCTGGTAGTAGAGAATAGCATGTAAAGCAACAGTTAAGAAACACTGCAGGAAGAACTAAAGAAAGCATGCTGTGGAAACACTGGAGAAGGGTAAAGATACTTATTCCATTAAAATCATAACATGTCTGTAGTGTTTGATATCAAAAGGAGGAAAGAAAGGCCAAACTTGTTTAAGAAAATTGTTAAATTTCATTTAGTTCTGGAATTCCACAGAAGATTAAAAATCTAAATATGAATGAAATTAATAACATTCAAAAAGGACAGGATAAACTGGAAAATTCAATTTTTACATATATAATTTTTTAAATTTTACATTTTGTTTTCTATAATATATCTTCAGATTAGCTACTTGAATAACAAAATGTTTAAAACTGTATTCTAAAAATATAATTTTCAGTTCCTATGGTATCATTTTAATTTTCTTTACTCCATTTGGTAAGGAGTTACATCCCAACTATGCTCACACAAAATAAACATATAGAGAACCACTACTCTATCCATTTCTCCTCTCCTCATTTCCCATCTCTTCCCATGACACTTCCCTTCAGTAAAGCAGTTACTTTACCTACCAGAAAGAGGATTACCCTTAATACCCTTCCCACAGCAGCCACTTTTCAACCAGAAAACAGCATTAGACCAAGGAAGAAGTGAAGAGAGATGAGGACACATTCAAAAGCCAGAACACTGTTGAACTTCAAGAGTGAGAAATTTATGATCAGCAACAGGCGTTTTTTTTTTTTTTCACTTTTGTTTTTATAATAATATTTTTTATTATATTATATTATGTTAGTCACCATACAGTACACCCCTGGCTTTTGACATAAAATTCCATGATTCATTAGTTGCATATAACACCCAGTGCACCGTGCAGTATGTGCCCTCCTTACTACCCATCACCGGTCTATCCCATTCCCCCACCCCCCTCCCCTCTGAAGCCTTCAGTTTGTTTTCCAGAGTCCATAATCTCTCATGCTTCATTCCCCCTTCTGATTACCCCCCTTTCTTGATCCCTTTCTTCTCCTACAGATCATCCTACTTCTTGTGTTCCATAAATGAGTGAAACCATATGGTAATTGTCTTTCTCTGTTTGATTTATTTCACTTAGCATCATCTCCTCCAGTGCCGTCCATGTTGCAGCAAATGTTAAGAACTTCTTCTTTTTGATAGCTGAGTAATATTCCATGGCATATTTGGACCACATCTTCTTAATCCAGTCATCTGTTGAAGGGCATCTCGGCTCCTTCCATGACTTAGCTATTGTGGACAACGCTGCTATGAACGTTGGGGTGCATATGGCCCTTCTCTTCACTACGTCTGTATCTTTGGGGTAAATACCCAGTAGTGCAATGGCTGGATCACAGGGTAGCTCAATTTTTAACTTTTTAAGGGACCTCCACACTGTTTTCCAGAGAGGCTGTACCAACTTGCATTCCCACCAACAATGTAGGAGGGATCCCCTTTCTCCACATCCTCTCCAACATTTGTTGTTTCCTGCCTTGTCCATTTTTGCCATTCTAACTGGTGTAAGGTGGTATCTTAGTGTGGTTTTGATTTTAATTCCTCTGATGGCTAATGATTTTGAACAATTTTTCATATGTCTGTTAGCCATTTGTATGTCTTCATTGGAAAAGTGTCTGTTCTTATCTTCTGCCCATTTTTTGATTTGATTATTTGTTTCACGTGTATTGAGTTTGAGAAGTTCTTTGTAGATCTTGGATACCAGTCTTTTATCTGTAGCATCATTTGCAAATATCTTCTCCCATTCCGAGGGCTGCCTCTTAGTTTTTTTGACTGTTTCCTTGGCTGTGCAGAAGCTTTTTATCCATGAAGTCCCACAAGTTCATTTTATCTTTTGTTTCTCTTGCCTTTGGAGATGTGTCATGAAAAAAGTTGCTGTTGCCGATGTCGTAGAGGTTGGTGCCTATGTTCTCCTCTAGGATTTTGATGGATTCCTGTCTCACATTGAGGTCTTTCATCCACGTAGAGTTTATTTTTGTGTATGGTGTGAGAGAGTGGTCAAGTTTCATTCTTTTGCATGTAGCTGTCCAATTTTCCCAGCACCATTTATTGAAGAGACTGTCTTTTTTCCACCGAAAGTTTTTCCCTGCTTTATCAAAGATTAGTTGCCCAAAGAGCCGAGGGTCCATTTCTGGGTTCTCTATTCTGTTCCATTGGTCTATGTGTCTCTTTTTGTGCCGGTACCATGCTGTCTTTGTGATCACAGCTTTGTAATACAGCTTGAAATCCAGCAATGTGATGCCCCCAGCTTTGTTTTTCCTTTTCAACAATTCCTTGGTGATTCGGGGCCTTTTCTGGTTCCACACAAATTTAAGGGCTGTTTGTTCCAGTTCTTTGAAAAATGTCATTGGTAGTTTGATCGGGATAGCATTGAAAGTAAATTGCTCTGGGTAGCATGGACATTTTAACTATGTTAATTCTTCCGATCCATGAAAATGGAATATTTTTCCTTCTTTTTGTGTCTTCTTCAATGTCTTTCAAGAGTGATTTACAGTTTCTAGAATATAGATCCTTTACGTCTCTGGTTAAGTTAATTCCGAGCTAACGTATGATTTTTGGTGCTATTGTAAATGGAATGGATTCCCTAATTTCTCTTTCTTCAGTCTCATTATTCGTGTATAGAATTGCAACTGATTTCTGAGCATTGATTTTGTATCCCGCCACATTACTGAATTGCTCTATAACTTCTAGTAGTTTGGGGGTGGATTCTTTTGGGTTTTCCATTTAGAGTATCATGTCATCTGCAAAGAGAGACAGTTTGACGACTTCTTTGCTGATTTGGATACTTTTATCCCTTTTTGTTGTCTGATTGCTGTTTGAAGGACTTCTAGTACTATGTTGAATAATAATGACGAGAGTGGGCATCCTTGTTGTGTTCCTGATCTCAAGGGAAAGGCTTCCAGCCACAGGCACTTTGTAAACCAGATTGGAGAGGCACAAATTCCCTACAATAATGCAGGTATAGTAAGCAAAAATATTCTTGAAACAATATGACTCAATCACTGAAGTGGCCATCCCCGTGCAACTATATGTTCTAAGAGAACCACATGTGGCATCGGTAAGATCAGCAGCGTCTGAAGTCCTAGATGAGAGCGACAGACCAGACTGCTACAGAAATATGTGCTGGGCTCAAGTTTTCACACATTTCTGGCAAAGAGGAATTGGAAGCTTATAACATAGCACATACTTCTACACGCTGTTGCTGCTCCTCAAAGTAAGACTTATTATGTAAGTGTATAGATAGAAAATAAAAGAATTGAGACTGAAACTCAGGTATGCTCTACATAAAATATGTGGTTTTTTCTACTACCCGTTGTTGTGGCTCTTACTTTACTCTTTTAGTAGTCTTTTTAAAATTTATTTAAATTCAATTAGCCAACATATAGTACATCATTAGTTTTTGATGTAGTGTTCAATGTTCATTAGTTGCGTATAACAGCCAGTGCTCATCACATCTTAATAAAGTATTGGATTAAGAACTCTCCAGGTATTGTTATAAATATCTGGGCTGTATCTACCCTAATTAACTATTACAATAAAAATTCTGGTGCCCAGAGTAGGCAGTGCAGGTAAGAAATGCTTCTTATAAAAGATAAATTCCAGAATTAGTTCTTATTGCAAAGGCCTCTGTCTCTCTAAATTTATCCTTCACTTGCTCTATATAAATATTCTTCAGCAGTTAGGCTGTCTGTGTAACATTTTTAAGACACTGTTAGCTATAAATTTTGCTCATGCTTTCCCCCCTTATCCATAATGTTCATTCTCCTGAATTCTTCCTGTTCATCTCTTACAGAGGAGTCCTCCTCTGCCAGTCCCAGACATAGTGGGCATGTATTGTTGGCACTGTTTGTCTGCATTGTCCATGTGACAGAAGACATAAATCCCTTTTCTTTTTTTTTTAATAAATTTTTATTATGTTACACCATAAATCCCTTTTCATTGGTACTTGCCCTTTTTAAAATATGCATGCCCTGAGGGGCGCCTGGGTGGCACAGTGGTTAAGCTTCTGCCTTTGGCTCAGGGCGTGATCCCGGCGTTATGGGATCGAGCCCCACGTCAGGCTCCTCTGCTATGAGCCTGCTTCTTCCTCTCCCACTCCCCCTGCTTGTGTTCCCTCTCTCGCTGGCTGTCTCTATCTCTGTCAAATAAATAAATAAAATCTTTAAAAAAAATATGCATGCCCTGGCTCCTCAATTAGATTGTCTATATCCGAAGAGCAGTTTTATATTTCTTGCTTTTTCCAGTATATTCCTTGTGTCTGGTTCTCAACAAGCCTTCACTTCATGTCAGAGGTTGAGGATGGTGAGGGATGATGATACTAATGATGATGACTGTGGTATTTATGAAATAAAACCTGACTAATACTTAAAAACTGACCTGTCCACATAATTGGATGCTATGAATGAAAATAAAAATATAAGGGTAACATGGACTATTTGTTAGGTGTTAAGCACCATTCTTATTTAATTCTTCCCCAAACCTTCTAGGTACTATTATTCTTCCCTATTTTAATGAGTGTAGAGAGAATAAAGAGCTTTTCCAAGGTCACACACAATAAGTAGCAGTGCCAAATTCTGGTCTCTCTGGCTCCCAAATCTCTGTTCTTCCACAATGAGCTGAAGTATCATCAGAGCTGAAAAGCCTCCATGAGAAAACCAGCTGGGGGCATCAGGGCCCAGCCTGGGTGTGTTGGACCAACAACTGCCATCTGGCAGTACAAATTTGCTTTTGAGAGCCTGTAGTCATTGACATTCAAATTGGTATTTTGAAGGCATTGTAACTTTTCAACCAACCTTTTGTTAACACTCAATATATATGCCACTTAAGCTCTGGAAATATACTCAGGCACAACTTAATTTCATAAAATACCTTGGTCTTGGCAAGTATAGGCCTTTGCAGGGTAACAAGTCACATCTAGGGGGTAGGAAAGGATATGCCATTCTCAGAATTTTGGAATGTTTACAAAAGAAAGAAGATACAATTAATAAATATAAAACATTGTTTTAAAAAATGTTCTTCTGTTGATTCTAAATTATTTTTTCTTCCAAGATGATGGAAATTTTGGCCTTTCTCTTTTGTCACCAGAAGTCTCCAGCAACCTTTTTGACCAGAAGAAATGTCAGCTTGGGGTATAATAGACCCCAGGCACTTGGCTTCTCTGTATTGCTACAAGTTTCTTGGGACATGATCTGCTTTTCCTTGGCTTGTTTTTTTCTCAATTTTGATGAAAACAAATTAAGCATACTACTATAGAAATTAATTTTATATTCTATATTTTTCACTGTCATCATCTCTTTCTTGGATGTCTCTTGTTCATCTTAGACCTCTATTTCTTTCCTATCTTCTTTGTGCATTTCTCATGTTTTTCCTATTTTTAATTGTTGATGATACCCAAATTTAATCTTTGGCCCTCAGCTCTTTGATGCTGTATATACTCTTACTTCATCCTGTGTGATCTGTATAACTTCTCTCTCTGTCTCTCTCTTAATTTTAAGATTTATTTATTTGTTTATTTGAGAGAGAGTGGGTGCAAGTATGTACACGAGAGAGCAGAGTGAGAGAGAGCATGCATAAGAGAGAGGACAAGCAGGGGGAGGGGCAGAGGTGGAGGGAGAAGGAGACTTTCTGCTGAGCAGGGAGCCCTATCCCAGGCTGTATCCCAGGATCCTGGGATCATGACCTGAGCAAAAGGCAGATGATCAACTGACTGGACCACCTAGGCACCCCAGCCATGTAACTTTTTATGATTTGAGTTGCTACCAATATGCTGATGGCTCCAAGACCTACATTTTCAGCTAAAAGAACATCCCCATCCATGAGCTTCAGACTCATAAATGCAAATGCATCTTAACTGTTTCATAAAAATCTCAAACTCATCTTGTCCAAAACTAAATTTGTCATACTCTCCTCCAACCCTGCTCTTCCGTCCCCGTCTTTATTTCGTGGTCACTAGTGCTTATCTAGTCACTCAAGCTAGAAACCTAAAAAGTAATCTGTGGTTCTACCATGTCTTTCACATCTTAGACCCAATAGATATTTGGCCAGTTTTATCACACAAATCCATTTCCTCACCTTTTACTTGACCCTGTTTAGCATGCCATATTTCAGACCCTTGTTGTGTCTGGTCTAGACTATGATAACAAACTCCCAATTCCTATCTCCAGTTTAATCACTTTTCCCAAGCTTCTGTAGTGACTTACCTAAAAGGGACAAACATGTCCCTTCCATGACTCCCTTTTCCCTCTAAGATAAACCAGAAGTTCCGTTGTTTAATCTCTGAGGCATTTCATGATTTGACCTTTTCATACCTCTCCAACTTCACCTTTTGTGTCTCCCTCCACCTTCCTCTTTATTATTTTTTTTAAGATTTTATTTATTTATTTGACAGAGAGACAGCCAGCTAGAGAGGGAACACAAACAGGAGGAGTGAGAGAGGAAGAAGCAGGCTCTCAGCGGAGCAGGGAGCCCGATGCCGGGCTCTATCCCAGTTCCCTGAGATCAGGCCCTGGGCGGAAGGCAAACACTTAATGACTGAGCCACCCAGACACCCCTCCACCTTCCTCTTTAAATGAACTGCCTATTCCTTCAATATTAAGTTTTCCAGAAGATGTAGGTTTTACTGTTCTTAATCTTTTCTTGGAAGGGGACGATTGAGAAAAGCAATTATTTATTTTGTGCTAAATACATAAAATATATATTTCAAAAAGTAAGCATTGGTTTTCCAGGGAAAAATTAGCTATAATTTAGGATTATTGCAACTTTAAAAATATATGTAGGAGTTCCTGGGTGGCTTAGTTATTTTAGCCTCTGCCTTCAGCTCAGGTCATGATCTCAGGGTCCTGAGATCCAGCCCCCTGTAAGGCTCCCTGCTCAATGGGGTGTCTGCTCCTCCCTCCCCCTCTGCCCCTCTCCCCATGCCTGAGCTCTCCCGCACTCTGTCTCTCAAATAAATTATATATATATATACACACACACACACATATGTATGTGTATATATATGTGTGTGTCTATACATACATATATATGTGTATATATGTAGACATGCATGCATACATATATATGTGTGTGTGTGTGTATATATATAAGTCTGGCTGTGTGGTCTTCAGGATGATCAGGAAAATAACCTTTATCCTTTATTTCTAATCCCTCTGCAGGGTGGTCTTTTAAAGGTATCTATTGTGTTCATTGACTTTTTAATAAGAAATGGAATACGCACATGTGTATGTGTGTGTGCATGTGTCGTGTGCATGTGCGCATGCATCCTGACACATGAGTAACAGTAGACTTGAAGGCTTTTGTGTAGGGTGATGGCAAACATTGATTGAATTTCATGGACTGCTGTAAGCTACTTCACTGTTTTTAAAAGAAATTGGTTGTTAAACAAAGGATTTTAATGCTTGGTTCTATAATTATGATGTCCCTTCTAGCAGGTACATTTTCTATGTGTATTTTTAGCAGCAGTGCTTATAAAAGCAGAACTACATGTCCTTCTGCCCCAAGCCTTCTCTACCTGTATCTATGAATTTTCCTGTCTTGTTACCCAACAAACAGTCATCCCACTTATCTTGTAGTGAAATGTTAATTTTAAGGGAACTTATTTTAGATGGCTGTATCTACTTGAATTTTCACACTAAAACCACTTTCTGGACAAGTGTTGCATGGATATTTGAATTTCAATGGATATTCAATGTGATGGATATATTTAAGATTGTCACCAAGTGTTCTTAAGGGCCTTCACTTTGTCCCTACCAACCGAATCCCACTTATTCATTCATCAAGCATTTATAAGATACCCATCATGCATAAGAAATAAAGTCATGAGCATTCCTTCACTGTGATACAGTGTAGTATAGTGTAGTGGGGAAGGCAGGAAGCCCACTGAAAATGTAAGATAACATATGGTGAATACCACTGGATAGTTGTAGAGCACTAAGGAAGCCAAAAGGAAGTTACTTAATGCCATGGAAGGGTCAGAGGAAGGAACCATATGGGTAGAGTGCTTAGAAATCGTCACTGCTCATCACCTGACACTCAGTCCAACCCATCCTTCCCAAAGCTAGTTCCACGTGTTTCCATAACTCTCCCAAATGATTGCTTAATTTGAGTTCTCTCATATTGAATTCTGAATTAATTGTTTTGTCATGTTTTACTTTAAAAGGAAAGTTAACAATAGTTATCCAACAATCATTCACTGAGCACCTGTCGTATGCCAGGTATTATCCTAAGTGTTTGGGATATAAAAATGAGTAAGGCAAAATTCCTGTACTGAGAAACTAAAAAATAAAAGAAAACAAAAACCTTCAGATAACTAGTAATTAATTATTTCCATTCTGGAAAATGTCCTCTATGCTGCTCTTTCCACCTGGAACTCTGTTAGCTTTTCTCTTCTTCCAATTAGCTTATACTCATTTCCCAAGCCTCAGATCAGATGCTACTTTCTCCAGAAACCATTCCTGACCACCTCATCTATATTAGGTTCTTCTTCTTTTTTTTTTTTATAGAAAACCATTCTTTTACTTCATTGACCTAATACAATTTCTACCTATGTAGTTATATTATGCACTATTTGTCTCCACCACTAGTGCCCTGTTCTATTAGGGAAGGAGCTTGTGTCTGTTTTACTCATTCTCATGTGTCTAGCATAGTTCTAAGCAAGTAGTAGGTCCTCTACAAATATTTGTTGAGTTGGAAGTTTTGTGTTTTTTTTATTTAATTTTTTATAATAATTTTTTATTATGTGAGTCATCATACAGTATATCCTTAGGTTTTGATGTAATGTTCCATGACTCATTATTTGCGTATAACACCCAGTGCTCCATGCATTATGTGCCCTCCTTAATACCCATCACTGGCCTATCCCAGTCCCCCACTACCCTCCCCTCTGTAGCCCTCAGTTTGTTTCCCAGAGTCCACAGTCTCCCATGGTTCATTCCCCCTTCTGATTACCCCCCCTTCATTCTTCCCTTCCTTCTCCTACCGATCTTCCTATTTCTTATGTTCCATAAATGAGTGAAACCATATGATAATTGTCTTTCTCTCCTTGACTTATTTCACTTAGCATAATCTCCAGTCCTGTCCATGTTGCTGCAAATGTTGGGTAATCGTTCTTTCTGATGGCTGAGTAATATTCCATTGTATATATGGAATCTTCTTTTTTTTTTTTAAAGATTTTTATTTATTTATTCGACAGAGATAGAGACAGCCAGCGAGAGAGCGAACACAAGCAGGGGGAGTGGGAGAGGAAGAAGCAGGCTCATAGCAGAGGAGCCTGATGTGGGGCTCGATCCCATAACGCTGGGATCACGCCCTGAGCCGAAGGCAGATGCTTAACCGCTGTGCCACCCAGGCGCCCCATATGGAATCTTCTTAATCCAGTCATCTGTTAAAGGGTATCTCCTTCCACAATTTAGCAATTGTGGACAATGCTGCTATGAACATTGGGGTGCATATGGCCCTTCTCTTCACTACGTCTGTATCTTTGGGGTAAATACCAGTAGTGCAATTGCTGGATCACAGGGTAGCTCTATTTTTTTTAATTTAAATTCAATTAGCCCACATATAGTACATCATTAGTTTTTGGTGTAGTGTTCAATGATTCATTAGTTGCATATAACACCCAATGCTCATCACATCATGTGCCCTCCACAATGTCCATTATATATGAGGAAACTTGTTCTCTGAGAATTTATATGATATTGCTTATGCATTGGAACTTTGAGGTAATTATACTGTGTTTTAGTTATAGTTGAACTCTATAAGGATTTTGAGAAATTTTCATTACACAAGTCAATAAAGTCAAAGATTTACATTATTCCACAAGACCTAGCTGGATCCTGGCTGTTTAAACATTATTTTTTAGCCCTTGTTCTGTGGGTTCCTATACCTCCAAGGAAGCTACACCCAGACTAGGCAGCTTTGGCCAGTTCTGCCCCCCAAGACTATTGGGTCATTTAGGCCTTAGAGCACAAGACATACTTGGAGGGGATCCATTGCTGTCCCCACCAATACCACCATTAGATTCCATCATTTTTAAAAAGTTTTTAGTTAAATTCTAGTTAAACATACAGTGTAATGTTAGTTTCAGGTGTACAATATAGTGATTCAACATTTCTACACATTACCTTGTGCTCATCACAAGTGCACTCTTTAATCCCTATCACCTACGTCACCCATCCCCCCACCTACCACCCTTCTGGTAACCATCACTTTGTTTTCTCTAGTTAAGAGTCTGTTTCTTGGTTTGCCTCTCTCTCTCTCTCTCTCTCTCTCTCTCTCTCTCTCGCTCCCTTTTTTCCCACCTTTGCTCATTTGTTTTGTTTCTTAAATTTCACATAAGTGAAATCATATGGTATTTGTCTTTCTCTGACTGACTTATTTCACTTAGCGTAATACTCTCTAGCTCCATCTATGGTACAAATGGCAAGATTTCATTTTTATGGCTGAGTAATATTCCTATACACACACACACACACACACACACCCCACATCTTCTTTACCATTCGTCAGTTAATGGACACTTGGGCTGCTTCCATAATTTCCCTATTGAAAACAATGCTGCTATAAACATCTGGATGCACATATCCCTTGAATTAGTGTTTTTATATTCCTTTTTATATTCTTTGGGTAAATAGCTAGTAGTGTGACTGCTGGATTATGGGGTCATTCTATTTTTATTTTTTTGAGGAGCCTCCATACTATTTTCCACAGTGGCTGTACCAGTTTGCATTCCCACCAATAGTGCAAGAAGGTTCCCCTTTCTCCACATCCTCACCAACACCTGTTATTTCTTCTGCTGTTAATTTTAGCCATTCTGACAGGTGTGAGGTGTTATCTTAATGTAGTTTTTTTAAAATGTTTTTTATTATATTATGTTAGTCACCATACAGTACATCCCTGGTTTTTGATGTAAAGTTCGATGATTCATTAGTTTGCGTATAACACCCAGTGCACCATGCAATACGTGCCCTCCTCACTACCCATCACCAGCCTATCCCATTCCCCCACCCCTTCCCCTCTGAAGCCCTCAGTTTCTCAGAGTCCATAGTCTTTCATGCTTCATTCCCCCTTCTGATTACCCCTCCTTTCTTTATCCCTTTCTTCTTCTACTGATCTTCCTAGTTCTTATGTTGCATAGATGAGAGAAACCATATGAGAATTGTCTTTCTCTGCTTGACTTATTTCACTTAGCATTATCTCCTCCAGTGCCATCCATGTTGCAGCAAATGTTGAGAAATCCTTCTTTTTGATAGCTGAGTAATATTCCATTGTATATATGGACCACAACTTCTTAATCCAGTCATCTGTTGAAGGGCATCTCAGCTTCTTCCATGATTTAGCTATTATGGACAATGATGCTGTGAACATTGGGGTGCATATGGCCCTTCTCTTCACTACATCTGTATCTATGGGGTAAATACCCAGTAGTGCAATGGCTGGATCACAGGGTAGCTCAATTTTTAACTTTTTAAGGGACCTCCACACTATTTTCCAGAGTGGTTGTACCAACTTGCATTCCCACCAACAATGTAGGAGGGATCCCCTTTCTCCACATCCTCTCCAGCAATTTTTGTTTCTTGCCTTGTCAATTTTTGCCATTCTACCTGGCATAAGGTGGTATCTTAGTGTGGTTTTGATTTGAATTTCCCTGATGGCTAATGATTTTGAACATTTTTTTCACGTGTCTGTTAGCCATTTGTATGTCTTCATTGGAAAAGTGTCTGTTCATATCTTCTGCCCATTTTTTGATTTGTTTATTTGTTTCTCACGTATTGAGTTTGAGAAGTTCTTTGTAGACCTTGGATACCAGTCTTTTATCTGTAGTATCATTTGCAAATATATTCTCCCATCTTAATGTAGTTCTGATTTGCATTTCCCTGATGAAAGTGATGTTGAGCATCTTTTGATATGTCCATTGGCCATTTGTATGTCTTCCTTGGAAAAATATCTATTCATGTCTTCTGCCCATTTTTTATTGGATTATTTGGTTTTGGAGTGTTGAGTTTTTAAGTCCTTTATATATTTTGGAGACTAACCCTTTATCAGATATGGGATTTGCAAATATCTTCTCCCATCCCATAGGTTGCCTTTTAGTTTGTTGATTGTTTCCTTTGCTGTGCAGAACGTTTTAATTTTTATGAGGCCCAATACTTTATTTTTGCTTTTGCTTCCCTCACCTCAGGAGGCATAACCAGGAAGAAATTGCTATGGCTGATGTCAAAGAATTTACTGCCTGTGTTTGCTTCTATTTTTTATTTTAATTTTTTATTTAAATTAAATTTAGTTAACATAAAGTGTATTATTAGTTACAGGGGTAGAATTTAGTGATTCATCAGTTGCATGTAACACCTAGGGCTCATTGCATCAAGTGCCTTCCTTAATGCCCATCACACAATTACCCCATCCCCTCACCTATCTCTCCTGTAGCAACTCTCAGTTTATTTCCTTGAGTTAAGAGTCTCTTATGGTTTACCTCTATCTCTGTTTTCATCTTATTTTGTTTTCCCTTCCCTTCCCTTATGTTCATCTGTCTTGTTTCTTAAATTCCACATATGAGTAAAATCATATGGTATTTGTCTTTCTCTGACTGACTTATTTCGCACAGCATTAATACCTTCCAGTTGCATCCACATGATTGCAAATGGCAAGATTTCATTCTTTTTGATGGCTGAGTAATATTCCACTGTGCGTATATAAAGATACGAAATCAATTAATGAAATAATAAATAAATATGTACATTTGATAGAGATTGCATAAATATACATATACACACCACCTCTTCTTTATCTATTCATCTGTCAGTGGATATCTGCACTCTTCCCATATTTTGGCTGTTGTGGACATTGCTGCTATAAACACTGGGGTGCACATGCCCCTTCGAATCACTATGTTTGTATTCTTTAGATAAATACCTAGTAGTATAATTGCTGGGTCATAGGGTAGTTCTATTTTTAACCTTTTGAGGAATCTCCATAGTATTTTCCAGAGTAGCTGCACCAGTTTGTTTTCCCACCAAAGTGTAAGAGAGTTCCTTTTTCTTCACATCCTCACCAGAATCTGTTGTTTCCTGAGTTGTTTATGGTTTCACGTCTCACATTTAGGTCTTTGATCCATTTTGAATTTATTTTTGTGTACGGCATAAGAAAGTGGTACATACAATTTTATTCTTTTTCGTGTTGCTCTCCAGTTTTCCCAACACCATTTATTGAAGAGGCAGTCTTTTTCCCATTGGATATTCTTTCCTGCTTTGTTAAAGATTAATTGACCATATAATTATAAGTTTATTTCTGAGTTTCTATTTTATTCCATTAATCTATTTTTGTACCAGTACCATGCTGTTTTGATGACTACAGCTTTGTAATGTAACTTGAAGTCAGAATTGTGATGCCTCCAGCTTTGCATTTCTTTGTCAAGATTGCTTTGCCTATTCAGGGTCTTTTGTGGCACCATACAAATTTTAGGATTGTTTATTCTAGCTCTGTGAAAGATGCTGTTGGTATTTTGGTAGAGATTGCATTAAATGTGTAGATTGCTTGGGGGTATTTTTGGGTAACAGTATTTGTTCTTCCAATCCATGAACATGGCATGTCTTTCCATTTCTTGGTGTCATCTTTAATTTCTTTCATCAGTGTTTTATAGTTTTCTGAGTACAGTCTTTTACATTTTTGGTTTGGTTCATTCCTGGTTAACTTATTGTTTTTGGTGCAATTGTAATGGGATTGATACCTTAATTTCTCTTCTGCTTCATTATTGGTGTACAGAAAAGCAACAGTGGGCTTCCTGGGTGGTACAGTCAGTTGGGTGCCCAACTCTTGGTTTCAGCTCAGGTTGTGATCTTGGGGTCATGATATTGAGTCCTGCCTCCAGCTCCATGCTCAGCATGGAGTCTGCTTGAGAATTTCTCTCCGTCTCCCTATCTCTCACCCTCTGTCCCTTCCACTCATTCTCTTTATCTCTCTCTCAGATAAATAAATCTTAAAAAAAAACAAATGCAACAGATTTCTGTATGTTGATTTTGTATCCTGTGATTTTACTGAATTGATTTATCAGTTCTAGCAGTTTTTTGTGGAGTCTTCAGGGTTTTCTATATAGAGTATTGTGTCAGATGCAAAGAGTGAAAATTTTACTTCTTCCTTGCTGGTTTGGATAGCTTTTATTTCTTTTTGTTGTATGATTGCTATGGCTAAGACTTCTATTACCAAGTTGAATAAAAGTTGTGAGAGTGAACATTGCCGTCTTGTTCTTGACTGTGGAGGAAAAGCTCTCAGTTTTTCCCCATTTAGGATGATATTAGCTGTAGGTTTTTTACATATGGCCTTTATTATGTTGAGGTATATTCCCTCTAAACCTACTTTGTTGAAGGTTTTTATCATGAATGATGTTGTACTTTGTCAAGTGCTTTTTCTGCAGATTAGATTCCATCTTTGAGTCAGATCTTACTGAGCCTAGGAAGGCAACAAGGAAAATTCTTTTCTACTATAAAACTTAAAGACATTGATATGAACAACACCACTGTTATTTTACTATGGCATTCTCTTACAGGGAGAAAGAGACACTCAAGAAGCTAAAACAAAAAACAGCATTTAAAAATCTACACTTTTTTTTTGGAACGGGAAATAGGACAGAAGAAAACTGTAAAAGAAGTTAAAAGAGCAGACTTTCAAATTATTTTTCATCTTGGAGGGAAAGAAAAAAAATCCCTGGGAGCTTTCTCAATATAGGAAGTGTGGATATTCTTGGCCTAATTCCTGTCTAGCACTTGTCTGTACTATTCCTCTCTCTGACACATCTACCCCAGCCCCTCTGCTAAGAAGTGCTCATTTGCATAATTAAAGTGCTTGACAGGGATGCTGGGAAAGTCAAACAGCCATGCACAGAGTCAACTATTCTTCAAATACCATCCTTATTCTTGTCTCCACTATTCAAGGGAAACTGTTAAACCATTTGAAGAGAAAGTGGAAGCTGTATACTGATATTCAAAATGTCAAAAACAAAACAAAACAAAATAAAATGTCCATGGCATATATTTTATGAAATCAAGACTTTTATCATGGGCCTACTTGCCTGAGGGCAGAAAGAAATGGTGTTCCACCAAGGAGGAAATAAGGTGTGTGAGAACTGAAATGGAAAATTTAAATGTATTTTGCAGCTCTTGGAGATGGTCAAGGCTAACCCCATATATGTGAAGAGTTACATTTCCCCATGATAGGCATGATACACCCCACAAAATTGCAGTCATTAGAGTCAATAGTTTGAGTAACTTACCTTCAGGATTCTAAGATGCACATAGGTTATCTGATGGTTGTTGATCTACTAACAAGCATATATGTCTACAAGAAATTAAGAATTTTTTTTTCTCAGAACAATGAAGAATAAGACTAAGCTACTTCTTAGTAGAGAAGAATACTGGAGAATAAAAGGAAAGCCTCAGACTGGTTAAGTTTGACCTGAAAGAATACTGTTACATGATGACTCTGCCATGAAGGTTAGGTGTAGGAAGGAAGCAGGAATTTTGCCTTTCTTCCAGTTTTGCCTAAGGCTAGCTCTGCTGATGCTTCCAGTCACCAGATGTTTAGCTATTATTAATAATGTTAACTGGGAAAAGAAATTAAAATACTTAGGAGTTGAAGCATATGTGAGTTTTGATATATCTTAGCTAAAGACTGAATGAAGGTGTTGGCCAGAATCCAGGACACCAGAGTTCTTGCTGGAAGTTACTAGAACTTCCACAACAGCATGGACTCAACTCCAACCATGGCCTGCATCTCTCCTGAGCAACACCTGCTGGCCAATGATACTTCAACCCACCGTCTCCTGGGGTTTAATTTCAGTCATACTGTGTAGGGTGAACCTCAGCCTCCAGGGGCCATTTGTCCAGGCTAATGCAACTGCTGAGGAATATAGCTTTATGACAGCAGGAGCTTCATCTGACTTATTTATTGCTGTGATTCCAGTATCTAAGCCAGTGTCTGTTATATGATAGGTGCTGAATAAATATTGATCAACAAATGAATGAATGATAAATCAAGAAGCTAAAACAGAAGTTTAGTAGATGACTTATGTGACTGTCTTACAGCCAGGGAATCTTCTCAGTCCCAGACAACTAGGATGGTTGCTCACTCTAATGTCCAACCATACGGGTGACACCCACAGTGTGGGCATGAGAGCTTATTCATCCAACAAATTTTTTTGAGCATGTAATATGTGCCAGCCACAGTTCCAGGTGCTAGAATTAGGGCAGTGAACAACATAAAAGCACCTACTCTAATGGACCTTACATTCTGCTGTGGCTGGCAGTCCTTAAATACACAGACCAACAGATAAGATAAGATCAAGTGGTGGGATGTTCTATGAAGAACAGTAAAACAGCATAAAGAGGGATAGACTAGGGGGCACTGTGTTAGATTTGGTGATCAACAAGGGTGTCCTGATTTGAGCACTATCCTGAATGAAGTAAGGGAGTGAACTTTGAGTATCTATGACCACCTCTCTTCATTTGTGCATTCATTTATTCATTCACTTATTTCAAAAACGTTTTTCTAGGTGCCTACTATGTACCAGAGGCTATACCATATAAAAGATGACGTTGCCTCATTCTTTTTTTTTTTTTATTGAAGTGTAGTTGATACACAATGCTATTAGTTTCAGGTATGCCACATAGTTATTGGACAATTCTATACATTATGTTATGCTTACCACAATATAACGTCTATGACCATCTGTCACCACACAGTATGAGGGAATACGATTGACTATACCTATGCTGTGCCTTTAATCCCCATGACTTATTCATTCCATAACTGAATGTCTGTATCTCCCACTCCCCTTCACCCATATTGCCCATACCTCCACTGTCCTCCCCTCTGGCAACAATCAGTTTATTCTTCATATTTAGGGGTCCGTTTCTGCTTTTTGTTCCATTTGTTTAGATTTTTAGATTCCACATACAAGTGAAATCATTTGATATTGGTCTTTCTTTATCTGACTTATTTCTCTTAGCATTAATACCCTCTAAGTCCACCCATGTTGTTACAAATGGCAAGATCTCATTCTTTTTTACGGCTGAGTAGTGTTCCATTGTACATATATATCATATCTTCTGCATCCATCCATCTATTGATAGAGATTTTGGTGGCTTCCATATCTTGGCTATTGTAAATAATGCTGCAGTAAACATAGGAGTGCATATATTTTTTTCAAATTAGTTCATTTCCTTTGGGTAAATACCCCATAATGGAATTAGTGCATCGTATGGTGTTTCTACTTTTATTTTTTGAGGAAACGCCAACTGGCTGCACCAGTTTATTCCCACAAACTGTGCACAAATTTCCTTTTTCTATACATCCTCACCAACACTTACCATTTCTCATTTTTTTATGTGTTTTGATTTGCGTTTCCCTGATTAGTGATATTGAGCATATCTTCATGTGTCTACTGGCCATCTGTATGTCTTCTTTGGAAAAATGTTTATTCGTGTCATCTGCCCACTTTTTAATCAGATTTTTTGGTGCTGAGTTGTATAAGTTCTTTATATATTTTAGATATTAACCCCTTTGGATATATCATTTGTGAATATTTTCTCTCATTCAGCAGGCTGCCTTTTTATTTTGTCAATAGTTTTCTTCATTGTTCAAAAGCTTTTTTTTTTCTTCTTTTTTTGGTGTAGTCCCAATAATTTATTCTTGCTTTTTTCTCTTTTCCCTGAGGAGACATATATAGAAAAATTTTGCTATGCCCAATGTTAGAGATATTACTGTTTATGCTTTCTTCTAGGAGTTTGGTGGTTTCAGGTCTCATATTTATGACTTTAACCCATTTGAGTTTATTTTTGTGTGTGGTGTCCAAAAAGTGGTCCATTTCTATTCTTTTACGTGTAGTGGTCCAGTTTTCCCAGCACCATTTAATGAAGATATTGCCTTTTCCTAGTTGTATATTCTTGCCTCCTTTGTCATAGATTAATTGACCATATAACCAGGAGTTTATTTCTGGGCTCTCTATTCTCTTTTATTGATCTATGTGTCTATTTTTGCGCCAGTACCATAATGTTTTGATTACTAAAGCTTTGTAGTGTATCTTGAAATATGAAATTGTGATACCTCTAGCTTTGTTATTGTTTCCTAAGATTGCTTTGGTTATTTGAAGTCTTTTGTGGTCATACAAATTTTAGGATTATTTATTCTAGTTCTGTGAAAAATGCTGTTGGTATTTTGATAAAAATTGCATTGAATCTGTGTATCACTTTGGGTAGTATGAACATTTTAGCAATAAAAATTCTTCCAGTCCATGAGCATACAGTATCTTTCCTTTTGTTTGTGTCATCTTCAACTTCTTTCATCAGTGTTATATAGTTTTCAGAGTACAGGTCTTTCGCCTCTTTGGTTAAGTTTATTCTTTTTTTTTTTTTTAAGATTTTATTTATTTATTTGACAGAGATAGAGACAGCCAGCGAGAGAGGGAACACAAGCAGGGGGAGTGGGAGAGGAAGAAGCAGGCTCCTGATGTGGCTCGATCCCATAACGCCGGGATCACGCCCTGAGCCGAAGGCAGACGCTTAACTGCTGTGCCACCCAGGTGCCCCTGGTTAAGTTTATTCTTATGTATATTATTCTCTTTGGTGTAGTTTTAAATGGAATTTTTTTTAAATTTCTTTGTATGCTATTTTAATATTAGTGTAGAAACACAATTGGTTTCTGTGTATTCATGTTGCATCTGGCAGCTTTACTGAATTCATTTATTCTAATAGTTTTTGGTGGAATCTTTAGGATTTTCAATGAAAGGTATCATGTCATCTGTAAATAGTGACTTCTGTAACAATATGGATGTCTCTTATTTCTTTTTCTTATCTGATTGCTGTGGCTACAACTTCGAGTACTATGTTGAATCTAATAAAAATGGATACAGTGACATCCTTGTCTTGTCTTGGTCTTAGAAAAAAAGCTCTCAGTTTTTCACCATTAAGTATGATGTTAGCCATGGGTTTTTCATATTGGGCCTTTATTATGTTGAAGTATGTTCCCTCTAACTCCATGTTGTTGAAAGTTTTTATCATGAATGAATGTTGAATTTCATCAAATGCTTTTCCTGTACCGATTGAGATGATAACATGATTTTTATCCTTCGTTTTGTTAATGTGTTTTATCACATTGATTGATTTGTGAATATTGAACCATACTTGCATCCCTGCAAGAAAGCCCACATGACTGAGGTAAATGATCCTTTTAATGTATTGTTAAAATGTAGATTGCTAATATTTTTTGAGGAATTTTCCATCTACATTCATCAGGGGTATTTTCTTTTCTGCAGTTTTGTTGTTGTAGTTGTTGTGGTTGTTTTGTTTTTTTAGCATCTTCGTCTGGTTTTGGTATCGGGATAATGCTGACCTTTTAGAATATATTTGGAAGCTCTCTTTCCTTTTTTATCTTCTGGAATAGTTTGAGGAGAATAGGTATTAATTTTTCTTTAGATGTGTGGTAGAATTAACCTGTGATTCCATTTGGCCCTAGGCTTTTGTTTGTTGGGCTTTTTTGGTTACCAATTCAATTTCATTACTAATAATTCATCTGTTCAGATTTTCTATTTCTTCCTGATTCAGTTTTTAAAGATTTTGTGTGTCTAGGAATTATCCATTTCTTCCTGGTTGTCCAGTTTGGCATGTAACGTTTCATAGTAGTCTCCTATGATTTTTTTTGGTATTTTTGTCATTTTCTTATTTCTTCTCTTTTATTACTGATTTTATTTATTTCATCTTTTTACTTGTTGAGTCTGGCAAAAGGTTTATCAATTTTGTTTATCTTTTCAAAAAACAAGCTCTTGATTTCATTGATCTTTTCTGTTGTTTTCTTAGTCTCTATTTCATTGATTTCTGTTCTGGTCTTTATTATTTCCTTCCTTCTACTCACCTGAGGCTTTGTTTGTTCTAGTTCCACTAGGTGTATGATATTAACATTGCCCTCTTCTTGCGCATCCTTTCCTCTAAACAACAGGGCCACTCCCCAGTATTCTCAGGATGTGTCTGAACAGACTAAAGATTTTGAGCAATGCTGCAGTCTGCCTAACTTCTACCATTGCTGTAGCCTGTCATATCCTGCTTTTAAGTCTCATCCAGGAGGTACATCACTGCAGCAATTACACAGAGTTGGAAAATTGAAAGGACTCATGGACCTTCATAGGGTATACTCTTTTTAGGGCTTCAGTGAAAGTAAGGATACAGTTCAGCAGGAAAAGGAAAATGCGGGCAAACATCTATGAATTCTGAGACTTTCAGATAGAGTTTCCAGGATCCTCTTTCAGTAGCACAGGCTATGCTTCACCTTTGATTATTGACCTCTAATCAGTTTCAGAGATACCTTGCCCTCAGGAGAGCCAACAGACATGTTTACTGAGGGTCTTTTACATCCCACTGGTTTTGGGGCTAAAAGCAAGCTGCATAACCAGTTAAATCAGGGCAAACCATCAAGCCATACATTCTCAGTTAACAGTACAGAGAAAGTTCTACAAGGGGCATACAGGGGAGTTTTTGGTTCTTCTCAGCATGTTATAAATCACCAACTACTTCTTTTCATCCTTATCTTGGCTGAGGGTCACTACCGGGCTTCCGAGTGCCTCTACCACTGTGACTGCCTCTGCCTCCAGCACTAAACTGCCAAAAATGTGAAACTCCATCCATGCCCATCTCCTCCTTTTTCTACCTGCTCATCTCATCCAGGTCCATAAATTGAAATACATTTATCACCTGACAAAGTCTGAATTTACAGCTTCCACCCATATATCCAGTTCTGCACTTACTATCTCTGCTTAGATCCAGTAGGTATCCCGACTTAATATATTTAAAATGAAACTGTTATTTCTCTCCATTCCCTTTCCCTCCTGCAGGCATCTCCGTCTCAGTCTGTGGCATGAAATCCATGGATACTGTGTCATAACAGTTGTACATCCCTCATCTGAGGGGATGTGTTCTTATTCTCGATTATTCACTTTCTCTTACCATTCACATCCACACATAAGCACATTCATTAGCTTTCTTTCAAAAAGATTCCAATTTTGACTCAAAGAAGCTTGTACTAGAGTTATAGAACTTGAAAAGAGAGCAAGTAGAAAGGTGGGGAGAACCTAATAAAGCCTAAGAATTTCCTTTCCCATGGGGAGTAGGAAGAGATGAGCCTAGAACTTGGAGTGCTCAGAAACCAGGGACTGAAAAAGAACTCCAAGCGAGGATTAGGTGGGCATGTCGGGGCCAGGAAGCACATTGATCTTCAATATTAAAATGAAGCATTCTGAAGCACTAATAACAAGAAAACCTTGAAATTAAAGCTGTTCCTGCCTTAGATAGGAAACCTGTGACAGTTCCTGTTCAGGAAAAAAATGTAATGCAGATTAAAGAGACTAATAATAGACTAAAAGACTAACAATAAAGACTAAAAGAAAGAGGGAAATCAACCTACCTGAGGTGGAATTGTGTATCCACCTGGTTAAGGGTGGATTCTGATATAAGAAGAGAATTGGTAGGATTATTTTGATTAAGGCGGGTACTATTTAGTCAGAAATAAAGTTAGTTCCTTTATGACTGAGATGATAGTTTGTTTATTCGAGTTGATCTATAAACAGAGTTTGCTATTTCAGAAGACTTCAGGTTTTATCAGAGACTTCAGAATTTTAAAAGGTTTACTGAATTTGGCTTTCTGATATAAATGCAAACAAAACCAAACAATCGTGTAAAAGCAAATGTACTTGCGTTGAGAGTCACAACTGACATAGATAAACAAGTAACTTTCTCGTAGACAATACAATTCATGAGGGTATTGCTAAACAGGCTAAATAATGGCATCTTATATATTAAAAATAAGTCACTTCGGGTTTTTTTTCCAGATTCTAATAGCAATGCTATTTGTAGTGGTACTGACAAGTATAAGGCACTTGGCTTATTGCCGTCTCATTTGAGAAGAAAGTTAACTTACTAATGAGGGTAGCAAAGTAAGAATGGGTGCAGCAAGAAAGTGGAACAGCACAGCAGCATCTTGTAATTAATCAAAATTCCATCCTGGGGCATCTCAGTTTTTAAAAAGAACACTAACTTCCCTTCCCCTATGATCATCTGTTTCGTTTCTTAAATTCCGCATATGAGTGAAATCATGTGGTATTTGTCTTTTTCTGACTGACTTATTTCACTTAGCTTAATACCCTCTAGTTCCATCCACATTACTGAAAGTGGCAAGATTTCATTCTTTTTGAAGGCTAAGTAATACGCCATTGTGTATATACCACATCTTCTTTATCCATTCATCTGTTGATGGATATATAAGCTCTTTCCATAGTTTGGCTATTGTGGACATTGCTGCTATAAACATTGGGGTGCATGTGCCCCTTTGAATCACTATGTTTGTATCCTTTGGATAAATACCTAGTAGTGCAATTGCTGTGTCATGAGGGTTGCTGGAGGGGAGGTGGGTGGGGGGATGGGGTAACTGGGTGATGGGCATTAATGAGGGCACTTGAGGTAATGATCACTGGGTGTTGTATGCAACTGATCAATCACTAAATTCTACCTTGGAAACTAATAATACAGTATATGTTAATTAAATTGAATTTAAATTAAAAAATCTTTAAAAGAACACTAGCTAATTACACTCACAGGAAAAACAGTTGTTGAAATATGCCTTTCAGCCTTATAGGAAAAGTGGCCCTGGAAGTTCTCACTTCCATTCTACATAAACATGACTTTCACAATGGAAAATGGAAGATTATACATTATCAAATACAAAGAAACAAAAATAAAATAACTTTAGAAGTTGGGTGTGTTGGCCTTAGAATTTAGGCGTACAAATGTGTGATTTACTAACTAGCTTTGTAACTTAAAGTATTTTTAAAAGAGGGTAATAATGACAAAATATAACTTGATTACATTTACATTTTAAAATGTTTGGAGTAGGATAAAATATAAGCATTTTTAATATGAGAGTATTATATAAATGATAATAAGCACTCAACTATAATAAACTACTGCATATGTGGGTAGATTCGTGATGAAGGAAGAAAAAAACTACCAAATAAAAAGAATCTGTGTTGTGAAGAAAAAATCTAAGTTGCTATATACCTGTATTTGTATTACTGGTTTGTGTCAAAGTAAATATTAATTGCAAAGGAAACCCACTAAACCAAACTAATATGGTGAATCTTAAAGGCTAAATTACATGGCATTTTAAATGCAACTTTATTACAGATTTCTTTTTCTCCGAGTTTAATTAAAAATGTAATCTCTTATAGTCATTTGTAACTACTGTAGCTATAAAGGAGGCTTTTTTTTAAAGATTTTATTTTATTTATTTGACAGAGATAGAGAGAGCCAGCAAGAGAGAGAACACAAGCAGGGGGAGTGGGAGAGGAAGAAGCAGGCTCCCATCGGAGGAGCCCAATGTGGGGCTCCATCCCAGAACGCTGGGATCACGCCCTGAGCCGAAGGCAGATGCTTAACGACTGTGCCACCCAGGTGCCCCAAGAGGCTTAAAACTATGATGACACCACAACTAAAAAAAAAAAAAATGTTTTCCCTGAGTCATGAGCCAGCTTGATGGTGCTGAATTAAATCATTTCAGATCAATCCTGGGATACCTCTCTGCCCTAAGGAAGAACACTACATGCAGAGGATTAAGTTAGAAAAGGTAATAGCCAGCAGTTTAAGATTGTTTTCCATGATAGCTTTTCCAGCTTTCCTACATTTTAACATTATGTGGTCCTTCTGTTATGGAGAAAAATGTTCAAACAGTCTTCAACCTAAATAAAGGAACTACAACAGGGTCATTTAAAGACATCTAGGTTGGTGGTGATGGTGGTGGTAGTGGTGTGGTGGTTTTTCTTTTTCATTTAAAACTGGTTGGAAGTTCTATTGGATAAACTCTACAGAGAAATTGAGAGAGAAAAAAACCCCACAATCACTAGTTTTATTTATTATACATTCAGATCCCTTAGTAGATCAGACAGTATTTCTTTTATCTTTGGATTTCTGTTGCTTTTAAACATCTTCCAGAGAATGTACAGTCAACATTTCTTTATCCCAGACTGAGAGCCTGCATCTAAGCTTGCAAAGCACAGTTAAGAAGCAAAGTGTATAATTCATCTGCATAATTCAGGGCCTCATTGGTTGAGCTTTGAAACATCATTCTAAATAAGTCAAATGTGAATTGTTTTTGGTCACCCTTTCATTTTTAGTGTGTTGACAAAGCTCTTTTTAAGTCTTCTAAAGTGGACAATGGAAAAACTGATTTTGGCAGAATCTGGGAAGTATTACATTCTTTCTAGGCTCTCAAAAAGAATCTCAAATTTTGATATCCATCTTTAAAAAACAGAATTACTTCGGATCTCTATTTAAAATAGCAAAATACTGGCATATTGAAGTATTTCTCACATTTCCTGAAAATATTGACTCATTTTAGTTATGTCTCTTTAACTTTGAGTCCTTAAGTTTTACTGAGATATTTTCTTGTATTAACTGTAATATCTCTTAACCAAAGTTTTCCAAGGATACCCAAATACTTCTACACAGTGGTTTATTGAGATGATTTTGTAGAAGTGATTCTATAGCTCTTCTTTAACTATCCAGTTATTTGTGTTTGTTTCTTAGTTTAGAGTTTCAGAGCCCATGCTTTTATTTCAGTATGTCTTTGCTACTAAGGGTTCGAACAAATGTAAGAAGGCTAAAATGTAACTTCGAAGAGTAAAACCTAAACCTTCTTGTCAGCTTAGTAATAATTACAGTTCCTCCCAGGAGGCCTAAACAAACAAACAAAAAATGCTTTCAATTTGAAGCTACAAGCTATTTTCTAAATCCAAAATGAGACTTGAATTTACATTTAAGGTAGAGGGTCAGTATCATCTAAAAAAATAATTCAAAACTGGGTTTTGTAATTAAAAAAAAAAAGTTCAAAAAGTTACCCAATAATTATCCCTGAGGAGGAATATAAAGACTTTATTCGCCTAATTTCTTTATTTTATTGTATTTTATTCAAAGATTTCATTTTTAATTAATCTGTACACCCAGTGTGGGCCTCAGACTCACAACAGTGAGATCAAAAGTTTCATGCTCTTCCAACTGAGCCACCCAGGTACTCCAACCTAATGCCTGCATTTTAGACTGAGAGATTAAGGGTTTCATAAGTAATGTGAGTTGTGAAATGTGAGCCTGAGTTCTGTATCCCTCAGAGAGATTTGGAGGGAGAATGATGCATCTTGACTGTATGAATATAGAGTGGCTGTGCTAAAAATTAGTGTTTGTTCTTAGGGACCAATTTGAGAGGGTTCTCGTGCATGCCCGTGTTTACAGTAGAGCAGGAACACGTGGAAGGAAGAGAGTAATGCAAGGTATTCATCTCATGCTGGTAAAGAAACTAGAAATGAAATTCATTTAGGCTTGACCTGAACTGGACAGTTATCCTGAACATGTGGCTGTTTAAGATTGGTCAATACAGAATGCTAGATATTGGCCTGTCTGTTCTGAAGTTACTGTCCTGCTTGAAACCATAGAGTGAGATGGTGTTCAACTTCAGGAGGTTCATGGACCTCAGGAAGCTTTCAACCACAGACCTCCAAAGCTGAGAATGGAGCACTATACTTGCAAGCACTTGAGACAGGTTCCTTTCTTGGTCTAGAGCTGCCTAAACTGGTCCTCTAAGGAATGAGTAAATGAAAAAGAAGCAAAACTAGCTTTCAGCCCAACAGGGGATAAAGGCTAATGTCCCAACATGAATTATCTAGAAAGTTCATAAACAGAAAAATGAAACTAATTGTGTTGGCATCTTGCCACTCTCCCGTGAGGAGGCAGGTCAATCATTTTTTAATATGCCTGACCAGTGGTTTTATGGTGTGTTTAAACACTTACAATTCACATATGTAACAGAAAGGTTGAATGGGAATTTGCCTATATCGGTTTCCACTGTGATGCCAGTTTGACAGAGATCAGACACTAAAGTGAATGTAAGACAGACTCTCCCATCCCATGTGCAGATTAACTGAAGAAATGTTCCCAAGAACCTGCTCCATGACTCCTGGTTCCTCAGCCTGATCAGGAACAGAAAAAGGCTTCAGAGAGGGTAGGCAGATTAGTGAAAATGTTTGCTTGGAAATAGCTGTTGTCAAGCTGTATGTTATACCCACCGCTTTTGCAGGAGGGGCTGGTACTTCCTGCTACCCACAGATGAGGGGGGAGGAACTTCACTGGGACCTCTCAGAGAGCTTTGACATGACTTTATTTTGGGAAATCGAGGGGCTGAAGGAAGCTTGAGGGCAGAACCAGGAGAGCTACCCTGTTGGTATCAGCCTCCACACTCTACTGATCATGAAAGCGAGTGATATGTGAGTATTTGCCTAGATCAGAAGTCAGTTTTATTAGAGAAACTCCTGTGTGAGGAAGTTTTGAGTCCTGCCTAAAAGAATCACTTAAAGAGAAGAGTAATTCTTAGCAAAAAGGGACCGTAGTTTACACTGAATGCCCAGGGCTGAGGGTGGGGCATTAGTGACTGTCCAAAGTAGAGAAACATGTGCTCAGGTCATAAGAACTACAGCAGGGAGGGTCCTGTAGGGAACCTCTCAAGAGCCCATGAAAACATCACATTGATAAAGATGCAGAGCCACCAGTCAGGCCCTTCCGGGTCTGACAGTTTTAATTAGCAGCTAGGATCAGTGAGCACAAAACTACCCAGCCAGGTAGGAATTTGCTTTATCCCTCACCTCTACTCCCCACCTGAATTTAGACTTTGGAGAAGTGCTAAACAATCCAAGCATATAGGGGAGGGAGAAAGCAGGCTAAGAGGAGAGACCTGGAGAGCAAGCCCATCTTCCCTATATGCAGGCCACAACCAGAAGGTCCAAACCAGGGGACAGAGAAGATGTATCTCAAAGTTATGTTTAGAGCTTTGGTTATTATGTGGAGCTGGACATTTATTCTACTTACAGTTTGAGGTCGTGTTTGTCATTTAAAGTAACCACAGATCACACAAGAGATCAGAGAAGCCAAAGGGAACTGCCAAAACTTTCATTAAAGACTGGGGAAAGTTATCCCTTTTGAAGAAAGTTTAAAGGGATAGTAGGTTTTAAAAAAATAAAGGCACATATTGGTAACAATACATGCATTTTGTTCATTGTAAGTTTAGGCTATGAATGTATAGGGAAAGTTTAGGGGAGTAGTCCTTAATCAGAGCTTTGTAGCAGTCACCTAAGGAGATGCTTCAAAACACATGTGCTCAGATTTAATCCTGGATATTCTGATTTGTCATTTGGTGATGGAGTACCAAGTGTATTTTGGGGGCGGGGGAGAATCTCCAGAGAATTCTGATGCTCACCCCTGAAGCACAATTACCTATATAAATTGTGAAGAACCATTTAGCTATATAAATTTATAGTTCATTAATAACAAGTCATTGAAACAAAACAGGATTGGGAAGAATGTGACTAACTTGTTGAATCAGAATTAATTTTGAGCTAGATGGGCCACGTTATTTGTATTGTGTAACATTTCTTCTCTTCTGCCAGGATTGGTACCTAATGCCAAAAGAGTCATCGTCAATGCTCTAAAGAGCAATTTATACGTAATCATTGGGAGCAGGGGGTAGTTGACATTTACACTTCATTCCTGAATGCAGAGTAGCCCAAGAAGCAGTATTCGGGAAGAGAATGCAGGTTTGCTCCCGCAGGAGGATTATGGGTGAGGGAGGCTTTTAAACATCACTACTGAGTTTCTGAAACTCCTATCCCATCTTCCACTCCTTCAACTGGAATGAATGCTAAGCCACTGGAAGTGTAAAAAATCTTATGCAGTCCTCATTTCAAGTTCAATGATACAGCAAATTGTAGTTAAGAAGTTTCAGAGGGAAAAATCAATGATTCATATTTTATGGGGCCACTAGAATCAGTTTGCTGCTTTCGAAGCTTCGTTTGAGTTCACAGTTATTTTGCCAGTGCGTCAGCACCATCTGTACTATTCAGTCAATCATGTAGGTATGACAAAATCAGCCTCTAAAAGTGGTGTGGTAAGAGAGACAGCATCAGCTATATGTAGCTGAATGTTTTTTTTTCTTTTTTCCCTGCCTGAAAGTATATTTGAGAATTTAGTGATCAGTTCCTTTAAAACAATCACAATAATTTGTTTGGTGCTTTACCATTTTCAAAGCGTTCTCACAAACAATATCTCTTTTTTTACTCATAACAATCCAAGGAAAAAGGTGTGACAAGTGCTAAAATTCAATCAAATATCCTAACAACTGAAAGTAACTAAAACTTCTAAAAGATTAAGTACACTTTTGCTTTTCTCCCAGACTCTGTAGACATATAGAAATAACCCTGAATAGTTTCATGGTTTACCTGTATCATTCAGTAGAAAGCTTTTTTTTTTTTTGAGTTTTTATTTAAATTCCAGTTAGTTAACATAAAGTATAATATTAGTTACAGGGTACAATATAGTGATTCAACACTTCTGTACAACACCCAGTGCTCATCACCACACATGCTCCTCTTAATCCCCATTCCCAATTTAAGCCACCCCTCTACCCACCTCCCAATGGAATATTATCCAGCCACCAAAGAAAGAATGAAATCTTGACATTTGCAATGATATGGATGGAGCTAGAGTATTGTGCTAAGTGAAATAAAGTCGGTCAGAGAAAGATAAATACCATATGATTTCACTCATATGTGGAATTTAAGCAACAAAACAAGTAAAAGGGGGTGGGTGAGAGAAGCTAACCAAGAAAGCTTTTGGGCATGACAAAAAATCTGACTAATATGGTGCCTTTACGGAGGCTGACTTTATTCAAACAGGAGCCTTGTGAGAGATGTTGAAGGTTCACATTGGAAGGATACTTTCATGAAGTGGCTCCAGACCTCCAAGACCATCCCAGACCTCTAGGAGTTAGTTTTCTGTATCTGGGTATCACTTTGAAACAGCCAACCAAGTGTGTAAGCTCTCTCTCTCTCTTAAGACTTGTCATTTGTTTTCAGCTCAACAGCTGAGTCACAAAGGAAGGAATCATTTCTGAGTGTTTGAAGAAATTGGTCTTTCCTATAATTAGCAAGCACCTGCTCTCATAGGTGAGGATGGTGTGGAAAGGGCTAAATAGAGCAAAGTCTGAAACAGAACATCCCAAATGTCATTTAAAGTGCAGATACTAAATCACATGATTCTGGAATTTTCAGTCAGAACCCTAGAGAAAATATCCATGAGATCAAATTTAACACATCTCTGTGTATGCCCATGTAAAGTAAAATGAATAAAATTCCCACAATACATTTGTCTTCCCATATTTCTGTCTAGAATATTTATGAAAATGTTTTGTAGACTGCTAGCCACAGCTCAAGAACGAACATCTAGTTGGAGTACTGATTCCACAGAGTAGCCTGGTAGCCTTGGCCAAAGCCACTTCATTTCTACTCACCATCCTTTCACATCTGTAAAACTAGGGTATTACTAGTTACCTTATCCTCAGATTACGTGGTATAAAATGTGAAATTATTTTACAAACTTCAGACAACCATACAATTGGAAGATTATTATTTCTATAGGATGTCCCATCCACCTGGGCAGCACCTAATAGAACACATTTGGGCCTTCACAGTTACTATTTTGAGCTCCTGATTTCTATCATCATAGCACACTGCTTTCTACTCCTTTCTTACATCAACTTGGCCCTCATCCTTCTAGGAAGTGTCTCATGCTCTGGCCTTTGCTTGATGACAGACCTGATTTATCTGTGTTGACTCTAGGCAAACCACCTACCTGACCAAGTTCTGATCCCCAGGGTTCCATCCTAGTGTCATAAGTCTGGCTAGTGCCTCCTTTAGGAAGTACCCCTGAAGGAGGAAGGGAACATACTCGTCTCTCTTACCTCATGCCCATTTCCTAGGTGTTAGCAAAGTGACTCTGCATGAGGACAAAGGACAATTTTGTGGGACACAGCTAAGGGTGAAAGGGCATGTGTGCGCCCTCCACCTGCCTTACATGTTTGTCATTCCCCATGTCATCACTTCTGCCTTGCATGCTCACTATGGTGCACACAAGAGGCCTCAGTCAGGTCCACCAATGAGATACATCCACATGAGACTTCTATTTGGAAGTGAGCAATGTAGGTGTGAAGGCTTGCCAAGGCATTTAATGTTGATATGGGTGATCATGATGAGTCCAGTTTTGAAAGTAGTAACAGCAGTTGTACGAAGGTCAAAGTCCTGGAATGAGCAGCAGCTGCAGTCAGGTTGGGTTCTCGCAGCAGGTGGAGGCAGCAGCAGCAGGTTCCTCGTGAGGTCACTTCTGCAGCATGGTTTTCATGATTGGTTTTGAAAGCTTATGTAGGGTCTGTTTCTCTAGCCCTGTCAGCAATTCTAAGCCACCTAGTGCACTTTAATGAATTCCCTTTGTAAGAGAAAATGGACTCACGAGGCTGAGCTGCTTTCCAAGGGTCGCACAGTTAGAGCTGAGATGAAAAGGGAAACACTGTGTCATCTCCACAAGCCATTGAACTGTGTAGTGAAACTTGTCTATCTCAATTTACTCATCCTGTCTTACATACTCTTTAATATTTAGCTATTGATTCAGCCTTCTTTGCTCTTGGCTAGAACTTACAGACTGAGAATGTGACCATCAAAACATCATGATCTTTGGAGTAGAGAGGACAGTTTTGCAAAGAATTACAGTGACTTCTCTTGACACAAGCATTTAAGTGCTATGACATGCTCTCAATTGAAATGACCCTCAGTGACTCAGATGTGCTTCTCTAGTGGAGGGTTATGCGCTCTGTGACTCTCTCTGAGTCATTTCAAGACAATAGAATCCACAGCTCTTTATCAGACAGAAGTACATTGTTGAGGATGAGCAGGGGCTGCCAGGGCCAGTGGGCTTCTTCGTGACTCAGAAGGGAGCCAGGAGGACAGAAGTGAGACCTTGTACTGTGACTTGTTTTACTGCTCTTGTGTGGTTTCCATGTATGCCTTTTGGTACTCTGACCCAGACCTCTCAGTGATGACAAAGCAGGTGATCCTTTTTGGAACATGCATTGGGAGCTATAAGAGGAGATGTATGCAATAGATGGGCTAGCAGAAATAAGCAGTCCCCAAATTGAAATATGTTCATTTTGGCACTTGTGAATTCTATAGAGCAAGTATTCAATTCCAGCCTCATGTCCCACTCATTTACTGGTATGTTTAGGGAATGAAATTGGCTTTGATATTCTTCTAAGGAATTCTACTGGGAAGCAAATCTGCTGGAAAAAAATGATCACAAATCAAAGAGTAAACATTTTCAAATTACCATCTTCTCCCCTTTATCTGTGTCTTCCATTATACGTGTTGCATGGATCCCAGCACATTGTGCTTTAATTTTAGGTCTGAAATAACAATATCTACTAACTTCCCTCCTCACCTGCCTCATTAGAATATCCCCAACACAGAATTACATTTACTTTTTTTTTTTTTTGGTTCTAAGCTACTGTGATTAATAGTAGATTTTAGCCTGATCCCAAGTCTTTTACTACAGGAATTAATTAAGTTGTCTATTATTGGAAATTTCAAGGTATAAAGTCTATGTTCAAAGTCATGCAGCCTAAAAATAGAATGGATGCAAACCACTGACCTCCTGAGTCAGATATTTTAGTACCAGATATTTAGTAGTAAAATTCTTACTTCAAAGGAAGTTTTACTCAAAATCCCAATATATGAAATAGATATAAGGGATATATGATTACAAAGTTTATGTTTAAAATATGCAAAACATACTTGTTTTAACATCATTCAGTAAGAACACTGGAATCATCTTGACAAAAATTTGAAATCAGGAGACTGATTGACAGTTACAGTCTTATATTAAAATCCACATCCAATATACTCCTGTATACTTTGGGTTGCATAGTAATGAGAAAAATGTAATTCACCCAGATAAGCATTACAAAAGTGGAAATTTTAACAGCTTACTTTGAAACCTCAAGATATTATTTGGCAATCATGATTCTAAAACTTTAAATAGGAGTATTATGAAATTATGTTCCAAAGGTTGAAACCTATGAGCATGAAAGTTAAACAAAAGCACCCAAAACTTAAAAGCCCCAAGAATAGCTATAATTCAATTCACTGTGATGCAACTGATCATATATTCACTTGTTATTACACAATTCATGATCATTCAGTGGCAGGAACATCAACTGAGAAAGTATGTCTAAGTACTTCTTGGCATTTAATTTATTGAGGCTTGTATATAACATAAATTTGTACCTCCCTTACATTTACATGTAAAAAAAATATGCAGACCAGAATTTGCATGAAAGCACTACAGTTTCCTTTATTTCACCCTTTTACAGAAAGTTCACCTATCTGTGGAAATGGTAGGAGAAGACTTAGTCCAAGTCTTAAACATAAAACATATACACATATAGATACATTCAAACACACAGAATTTACTAACACCACACATTAACAAATTAGAGGTTCTTCTCATGTTAAAAGTGTAATATACCACCTATGAGTGGAATGATGGTTTTTAAATTGCGATTTTATTTTTATTTTTTTTTAAGATTTTATTTATTTATTTGACAGAGATAGAGACAGCCAGCGAGAGAGGGAACACAAGCAGAGGGAGTGGGAGAGGAAGAAGCAGGCTCATAGCGGAAGAGCCTGGTGTGGCTCGATCCCATAACGCCGGGATCACGCCCTGAGCCGAAGGCAGATGCTTAACCGCTGTGCCACCCAGGCACCCCTAAATTGTGATTTTAAAATAATAAGTATAATCAAGCACTTATAGTCCCTTCAAAACTTCTAGAAAACATAGAGTCTCTGAGCTCTGAACATCACTGTCATAAATTACAAACCATAGGCTAAAATAAAGTGTTAAAAAGAGAAAGCAAACTCTTCATGCTCATCGCCATGACTGGCACAAAGTGGTACTAACAGATTCATCTGTCCAGTACACCAGGAGTATTCGAACACAGATCAGTATAATGTGTCCAGTGGATCCCTGTAACCCACCATGTGAGATTTGCCATGGCAGAAACCACTGGATCCTGGGTTTCGAGTTACACAAGTTCATGTACACATGTCCAAAAGATGCAATTACATAAGAAATTCTTACCCATAAAATAGGAAAAATTAGTATTTGATCCAGAATCTTGGTCCCAATCAGTAGATTATTCATTTTACTTCTAAGCAAGTCTAAGAAGGAGCCGTACATTTTGAGAGCTCTCATGTGGGTAGAATATAGCCATTCTGTGCATGGAACAAAAGCTCTTCTTCCTCTGTCACCCAGGAGCAACTTCTGTCCTAAAGTTATCTTTAGAGGAGATGTATATTTTCTTAAGAAGGTCTTTTTTTCCCTTTGAAATTGGATACAAATCAACAGTTTGTCTAGCAGGCCAATATATATATGGGACTGAAATGATCAACAGATGTATTTGTCCTAGCAATAATCATTGAACGTATGAGACTGATCAGAGGTGAGGACATGGACGGGAATATGTAGCCCTATGTAGCCCACCAAATGTTTGTTTTCTAGCAACCAGGGCAGTATTTTCCTATTGGTAGAGGAACTTTGTGGTGGAGGGTACATAAATCATTTGGTACACTGTCCGTGTACAGTGTGCAAACAGCACTGACTTTTTATTTTGACATTTTTAGTGGCTACAAAGATAAATAATGTCATAGTACCCTATTAGTTCATTTCCCCCAGAATTCAGCTTGTTTTCAGTATATACAGTGTTTAAATGAATTTCTACCCTGACTCAATACTCTTGCCCCATTTACTTTTGGTAGCCGTAAATATGATTTTACCATTTCACAACCTGTGAATCATTAAATCTGTATGATCTCCCAAGAGATATGAAAGTTGCTTATTCAAAGTTTTCCTGAAGAACCAGGTAGAATGCAATTCCTACAAAATTTGCAATGTTGGACATACCTGCTAAAGGAGCTTATGATTTCTAAAGAAAAGGTGGGATTTCTCTGGGAGCATGGCTATGCATTTTTGGTCTAGTCACCATGACTGTATGAGGATTTAATCTAGGTTCAGATTTGCAGGCCAGGACCAAAGTGGGCCTATGAAGGGTGGAGAATGGAGCTTTTGCTAGATTGAAGTAACCAGGAGATTACTACTCTGGGAAGTTCAGACGACCCCCGAGAAGTATGAGGAGAAAGGGTGAAACTCTAGTTAGAGATTTGTCACTTTTGGGTAGGCCTGATTAACCCAGATTAAACTCAGAGACAATCAGGATAGCTTGGCAAATTCCCCCCAAAAGTCTAGGAGCAACTATGATCTTAAACATAGTACTATACTACACATACTACACCTTCAACAGACAACTCACAATACAAAATATACAGAAAGCCCTTGATGGATACTATTGAGAAAAGGAAAGTGGACTTACTTTCCTCTTCAACCGTCTCATACTGAGTGGGGAAAAAAATATACACACACACACACACACACAAATTTTTCATGGGGCTCATAACTGAATACCAAACCCAGATTTATTTCACTCTTTCTGGAACAAGGAATTTGGGATCTTTTATCAACCCTAGTCAGCCTAATGCATAAAAGTCCATTCAACAAAAGTATCTTAAAATCCTTAATATTCTTAGGAAATGCCATGTGTTGAGAGCTGTCAACCGGAAAACTCAAATCCTATGACCACACAAGCCCATCTGTGTTTGTCTCAATTGAATTTGAACCTTCTCTTTTTTAATGTATCTTTCTTACCAGCTTGTCCTAGTAATGCTCTCAAGAAGTAACTTTGAGTTACTAAATTTCCCTATCTCAAATTGTCTTTTTAAGTTTTTATTTAAATTCCAGTTAGTTAATATATAGTGTCAGGTGTGCAATACCGTGATTCAATACTTGCACACAACACCTAGTGCTCATCACAACAAGTCAAACTATCTTTTTTTAAGAACAAAGGAGAACTTGGTCAGTGATGGCATTCTGGTACAGAAGGAACACAGGCCCACTTTGGTCACCTGAGTGGCCTTGGACAGATTCCTCAATTTCTCTGATGCTTGATTTTCTTGTCTGAATAATGAGAAGATTGAACAAGATGGCCTTTTATGCTATCTGTTTCCTCATGTAGAGGATAATGGGACAGTCCAGATTGTCTCATAGAATGTTTTGAAAAAAATATATGAAATGCTGAGTGTAGTATAGCCCGCCTACATTCTGGACCAATTATGTAAGCCAAGCATTATGTTATGCATTTTATACAATATGTCAAAGAGCCTGGCCAATATTAAGTGGAATATGCTCTTTACCCACCATCTTGCTCTACCCTCCAACCTGCAATGTTTCTTTAGAAGTCACTGCCTCTTTCTTGTGTTGGAGTAAGGAACAGAAGTCCAAAGGCATTTATGGATGTGAAATTCAGTCTGTTGAATGTAAAAATGCCACAGTACAAAATGTAATTATGATGTGCCTAGAAAGACAATAAGAAATTTGCATATCATGGATCCAGTAGTAGGGAAATTTCTTTCAATTAGAATTGGAATCTTTCTTCCATGAATAAATATTTAGCCTTAGCACATATTAAATTAACATAAGATCAGGTCTTCCCCTACCTCAACAAAGCATGGTTTTGAGCTACAAGAAGCCAGGGAAATAATTTAATTCAAAGCTCTCATTTTGGAAGTTTGAGACTTGGACCGCGTACCACCAGCCTGCACGGGATTGGAGGACTGCAGTAGTGGTGCTGGGACTCCTGTGCCGCTCTTCTGAAACCCATTCTGCTACACTTGAGCAGTCACTGGCTGAGAGTATGGAGTACAGAGAGGCAGAGGAGAATACTAGTTTTGTAATATACCACAATTTTGGTTCCCTGTGATCCAGTCCTCTTCGAAATGTAGCTAACACCAGCTCTTTTCCCTCTTTGTCTTCAGTTGTCCGCTAGAGCACTAGAGAAGGGCCACTATGGTTCCCAGTGCAGCAGCCCTGATTCCTGTGTTAATGGGTCCCCTGGGACAGAACCCAACCTCATCACAGCCTGACATTTAAATGAGCCCAGAGTTCTCCCTATTCTAGCATTAAAATCATTGAGAAATGTCCAAATTTGCATTGAAAAGACTGTAGGTAAAGTCCAGTGCTGCGTTGAGCTACATCAAGCTCAAAGCCTCCCTTTTCCCTTGATTTCACTGTTTTAAAAATAGAAAGAAACCATTAGAAGACAGATCTATATCCTTGGCTTTTTAGAAAAAAATACAGGCTATTTACCAAGATACTGCAATTAGCCAGATTCTTCTGGTTGAATCCATAGGCTATTCAAGCATGTATTTAAATGAAAAACTGGACAGAATTTTTAGTGACTGTACTTCAGTCTGCTCTTGCAACCAAAGTACATTGATAAGTCTTAGGAAAATTCTGTATGATGGTGAAATTTAAGCCTGGCAGGGAGGAGCATTTTCCAAATGAAGAATATTAATATCTTATTCACTGAACAGAAAGAGAAGGAAACAGTATCTGGTAAGCTTGAAACACTGACTGTAGTTTTCAGATGACAAGTAAGAGGCTGAGATGGCTAATTATTATCCAGGAGGTGTCATTAAAATATTAGCTCATAAAGTGTGATTACAGAGTGTAAGCCTACGCAAAACTGCCTATTTTTCTACACACTGAGACTTGAAAAGTTACTTTTCTTTATCATTAGTGTTATTATCATTGCTAGAATGGTAAGAGGACATTACATAACCATACCGAGTGAGTCTCAGCACTTCCACACATGATTGAGTGCTGCCTTTCATGGAGAAATTCTAGAATGATACCAGGTCATGAGAGCAAATTCCTCATATGCCCAAAACTCTAAGTAATGCAGTCATTATCTTAAAGTTTCACAATTACCAGAATATTAGCATTTTTTAACATTGACCTTACTCTAGCTCTTTCCTACTGATGCAAATTTTTCTTACAAAGACCATATTAGAAAAAATTATACAAGTTATCGAAATCTGGTGAGGAATGAAAAAGGTGGATTTGACACCCAGATATAGCCCATTGACCACAGGGCAGTAAATAGCTTTATTTCATTTTTAAACCTTTGAAAATATATTAAAGATGATTTTCACATGTAGGGACTAAAATTAATAGTTATTGGGAGATAATTAAAGATAATTTTTCACTGAAATATGGATCAGCTCTCAAAGGTTTAAGTCACACTTGAGCTATGACTCCTACTGTTTTTAAAAATCACGTTTATTGACGTGTATTTCATATTTAATAAAAGCTCTTTTTTAGTATACAGTTTTGACTTTTGACCATGCACAGTGCATAACCACCACCATAATCAAGATATAGAACATTTCCACCACCCCAAAAAGTTCTCTTATGCTATTTTGTAGTCAGACCCTCTTTCATAACACCCATAATTTTTAGTTCCTTCTGATCCAACCTTCTTCTCAGTTTAGCTGAGCTAATATTAACAGCTTTGCCTTTTGTATCCTTCAGTTGGCCCTTCCAGGCACTACAGAATTAGAAACTGTGGTTTTCCGTTCCAGTTTTGATTCTAATGTTTTTATGAATCCTGAGTTTTGATGATGTCCACTATATAATTTTTTTTCACAAATTGAATTTTGGGGGCCTTGTCTAAGAAACAGTGTCTAAGATCACAAAGATTTTCTTCTATGTATTCTTCTGGAAGTTTTATAGTTAAAATGTTAACATTTAGATTAATTTTGAGGAGCTAATTTTTGTAGCCGGCATAAGGTATGAGTTATGGGTCATTTATTTTTTGCATATGGATAGTCCATTATATGTACACCATTTTTTAAGAAGACTGGACTAACACGTTTTCATTTGAAACTCACTGTCAGCTGAGACCTCAGCTGGTGTTTCTACCATGTCATCTGTGTGTGGTGTCTCTACTTGGGCTGAGCATCCTCAGACGCCCAGATGCCTGTGACAAGGTAGCCAGCCTTCTCCTGTGGGAGCTCAGGGCTCTGAGGGTTCCAGCCAACAAGGCAAGAGCTGCAGCACCAATTTTTTTTAAAGATTTTATTTGTTTATTTGACAGAGAGAGAGACAGCCAGCGAGAGAGGGAACACAAGCAGGGGGAGTGGGAGAGAAAGAAGCAGGCTCCCAGTGGAGCAGGAGCCCGATGTGGGGCTTGATCCCAGGATCCTGGGATCACGCCCTGAGCCGATGGCAGACACTTAACAACTGAGCCACCCAGGCACCCCTGCAGCACCATTTATGACTTAGTTGCAGCATCTCTCCTGCCATACTCTCCTGGCTGCCATGGTTACGAGCCACCAAATTTCAAGACAAATGGACACGAGGAATGGGTTACATACAGTGGCCACACTGAATAAAAGTATGCAGGATGAGTACTATCATTGAGGCCTTCTTTAGAAAATACAGTCTGCCAAAGCAAACTCTCTTTATTTTATTCTGCCTAATGCAAGAAACTCATTGGAAATTGTATTCTTTAAGAAAAAAATAGTCAGAAAAGAGGCATTTTGGATTCCTGGACAACCATGAACTTCCACGTGGCAAGATAGGCCATGTAGACTCATCTACATGAGTGAATCATGACAGAAGAATGAGATATCTCAGGAAAGTTCATCTTCATTGTTTTCCTTAGGGTAATATTATATGGCTACAGAATTTTATATCTACTCCCATTCCGGTCATATTAGAGATGTGGAAACTGGGAAAGGAAGACGAGAGGCATATCTAAGTGATGCCACCCATTTCTCACTTGGCAACTCTCCCTTTATGACCCACGGTTGAGAAAAGCTCTCTGACCCTGAGGCTTTTGGTCCAAGTCTTTTACATGGATATGCAGCCTGGCCAGAGGACCACTGACTAAATCTGTCAGGGTGCCCTTGCTCAAGAGGAAAGGAATTCATGACTTTATATACTGAGATGCTATATCGCCTGAGTTTGAGAATAAGAATAGCTGGTTAATGGAGTGGTTGAGGGTGTTAGGATTGGGGCTGGGAAAGGTGGATTCCCAGGATATCTGAGAGAGTAAATTTTACGTTATATATATTTTGCCACAATTTTAAAATGATACATGCAAGGGTTAAAAAAAAGCCAAAGTATCTAAATTAATATCATAAATAGATTTCAAAGCAAATTTATTCAGGATAAAGATGACAAATACGTTAAAATCCACTCATTCATAATGGTACTAAGAAAAGACAAACTAATTGCTCACCTTTGAAGATAGTTAGGACAGCGTCATTATTCTGAAAACTCATAAATAAAGGGAAAAATCAAACCCTTAATAATCTTTCCTGTACAAACTATTTCAAAATAAACACCTCTTCATTGCGAGAAAATTTGTGTCTATAGTAGAAATATAGTAAACAAAAGCAGAAGACACAAGAGAATTATGAAGTCACTGTTTCGAAACCTCTAATGAAAGAATGGATCTAGGCAATTGCCATCAGTAACTGTTTAAACCATTAAGCCTATGAGGAAGCTTTATGATGAATGGATTAGGCTGGCATCATCTGAGCTTAACCATGGTGTTGTATCGTCACTAAAAGACCAGGTGTCATGGACCTCCTGCTATGACACAATGGGAACTACATAATACCACCAATGAAAGATTCTTCCCCATAAAATAAAAATCTGAATTTAAGCAAGTATCTCCATATATGCAGGAAATAGATGAGGGTGTTAAAAGGTACCACAGGGATGCAAAGAGCCAAATTCAGAATTTGAGATATTCAACAAGAAAAAGATTTAGTTCCACCAATAAATGACATGAAAAAATATTCTTTTTTTTATTTTAATGTTTTCTTATTATATTATGTTAGTCACCATACAGTACATCCCCGGTTTCCGATGTAAAGTTCGATGATTCCTTAGTTGCATATAACACCCAGTGAACCATGCAATACGTGCCCTCCTCACTACCCATCACCAGTCTATCCCATTTCCCCACCCCCCTTCCCTCTGAAGCCCGCAGTTTCTTTCTGAGTCCATAGTCTCTCATGCTTCATTCCCCCTTCTGATTACCCCCCTTTCTTTATCCCTTTCTTCCCCTACCGATCATCCTAGTTCTTATGTTCCATAGATGAGAGAAATCATATGATAATTGTCTTTCTCTGCTTGACTTATTTCACTTAGCATTATCTCCTCCAGTGCCATCCATGTTGCAGCAAATGTTGAGAACTCGTTCTTTCTGATAGCTGAGTAATATTCCATTGTATATATGGACCACAACTTCGTAATCCAGTTATCTGTTGAAGGGCATCTCGGCTCCTTCCACGATTTAGCTATTGTGGACAATGCTGCTATGAACATTGGGGTGCATATGGCCCTTCTCTTCACTACGTCTGTATCTTTGGGGTAAATACCCAGTAGTGCAATGGCTGGATGATAGGGTAGCTCAATTTTTAAATTTTTAAGGGACCTCCACGCTGTTTTCCAGAGTGGCTGTACCAACTTGCATTCCCACCAACAATGTAAGAGGGATCCCCTTTCTCCACATCCTCTCCAGCAACTGTTGTTTCTTGCCTTGTTTATTTTTGCCATTCTAACTGGTGTAAGGTGGTATCTTAGTGTGATTTTGATTTGAATTTCCCTGATGGCTAATGATTTTGAACATTCTTAAGGGATCTACCAACCAAAAGCAATATGTGGGCCTTGCAAAACAACTCTAAAGGGACATTTTCACACAGGAAAAAATAAGCAGGGACTAGATATTAGATAACATTAAGAATTAATAGTTTTCAGAGTGATAATGGATGTTTTAAGTGTCAGTACTTGTTAGAGGTACATGATGGATATAGAGGTGAAATTATACAACATCTGGTGTTTTAAATAATCATCAGTGAAAAAATATTGTGATATGACTGAATCTACATTGGCAAAATATTGGTAATTATTGAAGCCAGGTGCTGAGTAAATGGGAGCTGATGATACTATTCTCTTGACTTTTAAATGTTTTTAATTTTTACAATAAAAATACTTTAAAATATTGCTTTAATTATTATGTGCTATGAGACCTGTAAGTAATTCTGAGAGTTACATAATTAGTGGAGAAGAAAGTCTGAGTGAAACACTGAGAGGTTTCTGTTTCTTGGGATCCTGGTTTTTTTCTGCTTTATTAAAAGAAATTGAGAGTTGTCATACTTTTTTTTGATAATAATTTTTTATTATGTTATGTTAGTCACCATACAGTATATCCTTAGTTTTTGATGTAATGTTCCATGATTCCTTATTTGCGTATAACACCCAGTGCTCCATGCAATATGTCCCTTCCTTAATACCCATCTCCAGCCTATCCCAACCCCCCAACCCCCGCCCCTCTGAAGGCTTCAGCTTGTTTCCCAGAGTCCATTGTCTCTCGTGGTTCATTCCCCCTTCTGTTTACCACCCCCTTCATTCTGCCCTTCCTTCTCCTACCGATCTCCCTGCTATTTCTTATGTTCCATAAATGAGTGAAACCGTATGATAATTGTCTTTCTCTGCTTGACTTATTTCACTTTAGCATAATCTCCTCCAGTCCAGTCCATGTTGCTGCAAAAGTTGAGTAATCGTTCGTTCTGATGGCTGAGTAATATTCCATTGTATATTTGGACCACATCTTCTTTATCCAGTCATCTGTTGAAGGGCATCTTAGCTCCTTCCACAATTTAGCTATTGTGGACAATGCTGCTATGAACATTGGGGTGCATATGGCCCTTCTCTTCACTACCTCTGTTTCTTTGGGGCAAATACCCAGTAGTGCAATTGCTGGATCAGAGGGTAGCTCAATTTTTCACTTTTTAAAGGACCTCCACACTGTTTTCCAGAGTGGCTGTACCAACTTACATTCCCACCAACAGTGTAAGAGGGACCCCCTTTCTCCACATCCTCTCCAATATTTGTTGTTTTTGTCTGGTCAATTTTTGCCATTCTAATTGGCGTAAGGTGGTATCTCAGGTGGTTTTGATTTGAATTTCCCTGATGGCTAATGATTTTGAACATTTTTTCATGTGTCTGTTAGCCATTTGTATGTATTTATTGGAAAAGTGTCGGTTCATATCTTCTGCCCATTTTTTGATTTGATTATTTGTTTCACGTGTATTGAGTTTGAGAAGTTCTTTGTAGATCTTGGATACCAGTCTTTTATCTGTAGTATCATTTGCAAATATCTTCTCCCATTCCATGGGCTGCCTCTTAGTTTTTTGGACTGTTTCCTTGGCTGTGCAGAAGCCTTTTATCTTGACGAAGTCCCACAAGTTCATTTTTTCTTTTTTTTCTCTTGCCTTTGGAGATGTGTCATGAAAAAAGTTGCTGTGGCCGATGTCGTAGAGGTTGGTGCCTATGCTCTCCTCTAGGATTTTGATGGATTCCTGTCTCACATCGAGGTCTTTCACCCATTTAGAGTTTATCTTTGTGTATGGTGTGAGAGAGTGGTCAAGTTTCATTCTTTTGCATGTAGCTGTCCAATTTTCCCAGCACCATTTATTGAAGATACTGTCTTTTTTTCCACTGGGTGTTTTTTCTTGCTTTGTCAAAGATTAGTTGCCCAAAGAGCCGTGGGTCCATTTCTGGGTTCTCTATTCTGTTCCATTGATCTATATGTCTGTTTTTGTGCCAGTACCATGCTGTCTTTGTGATCACAGCTTTGTAGTATAGCTTGAAATCAGGCAACTTGATGCCCCCAGCTTTGTTTTTCCTTTTCAACAATTCCTTGGTGATTCGGGGCCTTTCAACATAGTACTAGAAGTCCTTGCAACAGCAATCAGGCAATAAAAAGGGATAAAACGTATTCAAATCGGCAAAGAAGTCAAACTGTCTCTCTCGCAGATGACGTGATACTCTATATGGAAAACCCAAAAGACTCCACCCCCAAATTACTAGAACATATAGAGCAACTCAGTAATGTGGCAGGATACAAAATGAATGCTCAGAAATCAGTTGCATTTCTATACACGAACAATGAGACTGAAGAAAGAGAAATTAGGGAATCAATTCCATTTACAATAGCACCAAAAATCATACGATATCTCAGAATTAACTTAACCAAGAGGTAAAGGATGTATACTCTAGAAACTACAGATCACTCTTGAAAGACATTGAAGAAGACACAAAAAGATGGAAAAATATTCTATGCTCATGGATCAGAAGAATAAACATAGTTAAAATGTCTATGCTACCCAGAGCAAGCTACTTTCAATGCCATCCCGATCAAAATACCAATGACACTTTTCAAAGAACTGGAACAAACAGCCCTTAAATTTGTGTGGAACAAGAGTAGTCATACTTTGAAACAATGGGTTGGGTACTGTTAAGTTTGCTGTCATCCAAATGAAATTTTCTGGGCTATGTTACTAGTTAATAGAGAACCTATTAGCCCATAGGTTTTGTTGCACATATTCAGTTCCTTGGAGAGGCAGAAAGAGCCTAGAATTTGAGACAAGGAGACCTCATCTCATGTACATGCCCTACTCTTAACTGTTATTTTTCTGATTTTACTTCTTTTCCCTGTATGTGTGAGAGTCAAACCAAGTAAGATATGTAAAGCATTCAGCCATGGTGTAATACCAAATACACATAAGTTTTTCTGTATTCATCTCTATATTCCCCACACCATTTTTCACACTATAAAAATTCAGTCATAAATGCATTTAAAAGAAATTTACCATGTCTGTTGAGACAAATACAAAAGGCCAAAAAGACACCTTTCTGTGGATCAGACACACAATTTAAAGCATTCTTAGTCTTCATTTTCCTTTTCAGTCCCTCATGAATTTCTCCTAAAATACATAACACAGTACCTACTCCCAGAATCCTTTTTATCATGATATTCTTATTTTATTCAGTGAAAGAAATCCCAATTTAATTATACTGAAACCTGTTTTGTTTTGTTTTTTTACCTTATCAGCTTCAATCACTTGCACTATGTGTAATGGGAAGTATAATGTATGTGAGTGAACAGTCACCAACTTTCAGATCCTAAGAGAATTTGAAAAACCATGTGCCTTTGTTAGGTCAAGATCAATTCATTTAGGACATTATATGAGACAATTATATAAGACAGTTAAGTAACAATTCAATATCACCACCAAATAATTCAAAGTAGCATTGAGAGTTTTCTTTAAATTATTATTTGACTATAGTTGACACACAATGTTACATTAGTTTCAGGTATGCAACACAGTGATGCAACTTCTCTATCCTTTAAACTACACTTGCCACAAGTGTGGCTACCATCTGGCACCATACAGCATGATGACAATATCATTGACTGTGTTCCTTATGCTGTGCCTTTTATTCCTGGACTTATTCATTCCGTAACCGGAAGCCTGTATCTCCCACTTACCTTCACCCATTTCGCCCAATCCCTCACTCCCCTCACCTCTGGCAACCTTCAGCTTGTTTTTTATATTTGTAGGTCTGAGTATTTTTGCTTGTTTGTTTATATGGGTTTTTTTTTTAGATTCCACGTATGAGTGAAATCATATGACTTTTGTCTTTCTCAGGCTGACTTATTTTATTTAGAGTAACACCCTCTAGGTCCATCCATGTTGTCACAAATGGCACAGCATCAACCATTTTATGGCTGAATAGTATTCCAGTGTGTGTCTTGGGGAGATGTACCACATCATCTTTATCCATTTGTCAATGAATGGACATTTAGGTTGCTTCCATATCTTGGCTATTGTAAATAACGCTGCAGTAAACATAAGGGTGCATAGATATTTTTGAATTAGTGTTTTTGTTTTCTTTGGTTAAATACTCAGCACTGGAATTATTGGATCATATGGTATTTATATTTTCAATTTTTTGAAGAACCTTCATTCCATTTTCCACAGTGGTTGTACCAGTTTACATTCTAACAGTACATGAGGGTTCCTTTTTCTCCTCATGCTTGCCAATGTTTGTATCTCCCATGATTCTCAAAACTCAGTTTAGTAGGTACAATTATTCCTATTTTCCAACTAAGTATACTGAGATTCAGGAACAAAGTTATTTGCCCAAAATAATACAGACAGAATTCAGAAAAGTCAGGTCTCAAACCCAGGTCTCCTAATGCAAGATCTTCTTATTGTGTGTTGAGCAGTATAGTTCCTTTAACTAGGGTCAGTCTACACTGGGAAAAAAACATTCAGCTGCAAGATTAGAAAACTCAGTAATGCCTAATTTTTTAAAGACCCCAGCATTACTGTCATAAAAATATGCATCAGATTCTATGATAATGAATAGGGGGCAGTGAAAAACACACTATAGACATTTGATGTAATTATGTCACCATTGTTCTTGCTCTATCAAAGCTAATCGAGTTCCCCAATTGCTCTTATTATTCCCCAATTGCAGGACAACTCATGTCCTTCAACAAAATCCAGCCTTATCTTTTTAAAATACACAAACTAAGCTAGACAAGCCTAAAATCCTTGCCATTTTGAGTATTTGGCTGGAAATATTTTGTATGTCATTTAAAAACATTGGTTATACAAGGAGTCTATTGTTATCCCTCCCAACCTCAAGTAATAGCAAAACAGGCTGAAGGTGATCTCGATTAGTGATTACCCTCCCCACGTAGGTGCACCAGGGGTTGCAGTTAGTATAATTCATCAGTATTCTAAAGCCTCATCAGTAATATAACAAGTACAAAGCTCACCAATACCAAGTCCTTAATTAAACAAGAAAATAAAGAAATACCAAAGATTGACACACAAATTTAGTTTCTGAAGCAAGGCAGCTAAGGATATGTCAGTATCTTAGACATACTTGGTCTGTGAAGTATATATCCCCCTCTGAAAGAAGCTTGAAAGAAAAATTAAAGGAACTCCTTCCTTGTTTTCCCCTTCATTTCTCTCTTTTTTTGTACTTCCAAATACTTAATAGGAGTCTGGTCTTAAGTTTGTGTAAAAGTAAACTTGAGGTCCCTACCAACTCTGGAGGATATACAGAGGAGGCATAATTGTCCATTTACCCCATATCAGCGGAGGCTTTCGAGGACCCTTCCAGCAGCCGTACATAGTGCTTCCTCTCGCTTCACCAAAGAGTCATCACAATTGCTGACCTGATGATTCTTTAAGACCTCACCGAAATCATGCCTTTCCATAAGTCTTTTCCAGATTCCCCATCAAAATGAACATCTTAACTTACTAATACACTTGTCTATTACGGTGTTACATCTGTATGAATCTATATCTAGACCAACAGCTAGCTCTTCATCTCTACATCTGTGTTTCCTATGTCACTTGATTGTAAGTCCCTAAGAATTCTTTTACCTCCAGTTGTGCGCAGCATAGTGCCAGGCTCATAGCCTTTGTCAAAGTGGATCGAAAGTCTAAATGGCTGAAATTGTGGATTGTCTCACTACTTCTTCCTTCCAGTTGCCAAATATATTGGATTCTGTGAACCTAATGATTGATTGGTAGACTTACTGCATCAAGCTGGATATATTCCAAGTTCAATCAGTGATGTCATACTGCCAGATTTCACACTGTAAAATGATTTACATTAAATAATCTTAAATATATCGAATATTTGTGATGTAGACTGCCACCAAATTATGTGGAGATCCCAGATCTCTAGGTGGGATTTTAGAAGCTCATGTAATGGTGTTTTCCTTCTCCTGTCATTTTTCTATGTGAACATATGCAAGTTACTTAGAATCCCTGTGCAAAATGGCAATAATCACATAGTACTTGTAGCCTAGCAACTTCTCAAAATTATTATGTGATAATGTCTATAGAGTGCTTTCTGCTTGTGAAATGGAGAGAAGCTTTGGAGAAACAAGTCATTACTGGTATCATTAAAGCAATACCTACTGGAGCAGGACTATATTACCCAACATTTGCCACTAGTTCCATAATTCTCTGAGGAGCTAAACTATCCATGATTGAAAATAATTTTAATAACATGTATGCAGGGCAGCCTCAGTTAACCAAAACAGAACTGTAGCCCTCAAGCAACCAACATTTCTCCAAACTGAGAAGGCCCACATCCTTTAAGCAACAATAATAACAATTAAAACAACAATTATTATTTAGAGCTTACTATGAGCCAAGAATACATCTAAATGTTTAACATGCAATAATTTGATTCTCATAGCGGTCCTGTGAAATAGACAATATTATTATTCCCATTTGACATATGAGAAAAATGGCACTTGGAGAGATTAAGTAAATTGACAATGGCAACTGAGAAAATACAGACATAGGTTACAGACACAGGCAATCTGATTCAAGGCCCAGATTTTTTTTTATTTAAGTTCAATTAGCCAAGGTATAGTACATCATTCGTTTTTGATATAATGTTTAATGACTCATTAGTTGAGTATATCACCCAATGCTCAAGGCCCAGATTTTAAACACAGTCTTTATCCAGTTAAAAGGGAAAAGTGTGAAGACTAGGAGAGGAGGAAAATCTGTTCCTCTTCGCCTTGTGACATCAGCAAAAATTTTTTCATGTGATTTATGGTTTTAAGGTTGGAGAGCACATGGGTTGCAGAAGGGAAAGAAGTAGATACCACAGCTGTGGTTCTGGAAGGATATGAATTCCAAGAAGATCTGCTGTGGCTATGAAAAGCCTAGGTGGGAAAGTAGACACATTTCCAGTCATCCTCTGTAAGATGATGACCATGTGCTTCCCAGAGTTCAACTAACCCTGCTAATGTAACACTTAGCACAGTCATGGGATCAGCCTAGTCTCTGACTCACCAACGGTTTCAGCTCAGTCTATTATTAACTAGGAAAGGATATGAAAACAGAATGCACTCATGTGTTCACAAGCTATTCCAGACCTATCTCATTTATTTTTTAAAAAGACCTCCTGAACTGGTAGATAAAGAGCGTGCCATAAAGTGAGAATACTGGAATTCAGCTAAGGTTTTGGACAAGATACTCATATGCAGGCTGATGATATACGTAGATAGATTTGGACCTTGTTGAAGGATGAGTAAGTGCTCATGGATGAAAAGCAAGGTCGTTGTAATGGAATTATCTAGTTACCTGCTGCAGAGGTTTTTCCTGTCATCATCAGTGTCTCTGTCACCAATTTGGATGAATATACAAAAAGGAAGCCCATCTAGTTTGCAGATTTCAGGAAGCTGCAGGGTTTCCTGGTAGGTACATGACAGAATCAGAAACCAAAGACTTCAGCAGGCAAGGATGAGGAATTCAAATTAACAAGATATAACACAAACAAGACTGACTCTATATAGTTGTGGAAAGCAGAGCAAAATTAGCCAGTAGAAGCTATTTAAAAGCAAATTTCAGTTTAATGTAGAAAATACCTTTATAAGAATTAGTACTAGTTCATGATATTCTTTTATTTTATTTTATTTATTTGACAGAGAGAGAGAGTACAAGCACAAGCAGGGGGGGCGGAAGAGGGAGAGGGAGAAGCAGGCTCCCCACCAAGCAGGGAGCCCAACTTGGGCTTTTGACTTTCCAAAAACTTAACTATTAATAGCATACTATTGACTGAAGCCTTACCAGCAACATAATTAACACATTTTTTATGTTATGTGCATTATATACTGTGTTCCTACAATAAAGTAAGCCAGAGAGAAGAAAATGTTATTAGAAAATCCTAAGGAAGAGAAAATACATTTATAGTACAGTACTGTAAAAAATCCAGGTATGAGTGAATCTACATAGTTCAAACTCATGATGTTCAAGGCTCAACTATATAACATTATAACTGTTTTTTTAAAATATTTTATTTATTTATTTGACAGAGATAGAGACAGCCAGCAAGAGAGGAAACACAAGCAGGGGGAGTGGGAGAGGAAGAAGCAGGCTCCCAGCGGAGGAGCCTGATGTGGGGCTCGATTCCATAACACCGGGATCATGCCCTGAGCCAAAGGCAGACGCTTAACCGCTGTGCCACCCAGGCGCCCCAATTATAACTGCTTTTTAAAACTTTTTTTCTGAAGTATAGTTGACACACAATGCTACATTTGTTACAGGTGTACAACATGGTGATTAGACAGCCTGTGTGTTAGGCTTTGCTCACCACAAGCGTAGCTCTCATCTGTCACCATGCAACAGTACAATACCGTCGACTATATTCCTTACCTTGTACCTTTTATCCCTATGACTTATTCATTCCATAACTAGAGGCCTGTATCTCCCACTGCCCTTCACCCACCTTGCCCATCCTCCAACTCCTTTCTCTCTGGCAACCATCAGTTTGTTCTCTGTATTTACAGGCTCTTTCTGCTTTTTGTTTGTTTATTCATTTGTTTTGTTTTTTAGATTCCACATATTAATGAAACCATATAGTATTTGTCTTTTACAGTCCGGCCTATTTCACTTAGCATAATACCCCCTAGGTTCATCTATGTTGTCAGAAATGTCTAGATCTCATCTTTTTTTTTTTTATAGCTGAGTAGTATGTCTATACACACACACACACACACACCACTTCTTCTGTATCCATTCATCTATTGATGGACACTTGGGTTGCTTCCATATCTTGGCTATTGTGAGTAAGGCTGTAGTAAACAAAGGGGTGCATATATCTTTTCAAATTAGTTATTTTATTTTCTTGGGAAAATACCCAGTAGTGGAATTACTGGATCATCTGGTATTTCTATTTTTAATTTTTTGAGAACCTCCATACTATTTTCCACAGTGACTGCACCAATTTACATTCCCACTAAGAGTGCACAAGTGTTCCTTTTTTTCCACATCCTTACCAACACTTGATATTTCTATCTGTCAGATTCTAACTCTTCTGGCAAATGTAAGGGGATATGTCATTGTGGTTTTGATTTGCATTTCCCTGATGATTAGTGATATTGCGTAGCTTTTCATGTATCTGTTGGCCATCTGTATGTCTTTGGAAAAATGTCTATTCATGTCTTTACCCAGTTTTTAAACTGTTGTTTTGGTGTTGAGTTGTATAAGTTCTTTATATATTTTTGATATTTAGTCCTTATCACATACATCATTTGCAAATATCTTCTCCTATATCAGTAGGTTGCCTTTTCATTTAGTTGATGGTTTCCTTCATTATGTAAGTATTCTTTATTTTGGGATAGTCCCACTAATTTATTTTTGTTTTGTTTCCCTTGCCTGGGAAGATATATCTAGAAAAATGTTGCTAAGGCCAGTGTCAGTGATGTCAGTGCCTATGTCTTCTTCTAGAAGTTTTATTGTATTGGGTCTCACATTTAGGTCTTTCATCCATTTTGAGTTTATTTTTGTGTATGGTCCAATTTCGTTTATTTGCATGTAGCTGTCCAGTTTCTCCAACACCATTTGTTGAAGAGATTGGCTTCCCTATTGAATATCTGTGCCTCCTTTGTCATAGATTAATTCACAATATAATTGTGGGTTCATTTCTGGTCTCCCTATTCTGGTCTATTGATCTGTGTCTATTTTTGTGCTGGTAATATGATGTTTGATTACTGCTGCTTTGCCATGTATCTTGAAATTTGGTATTGTGGTACCTCCAAATTTGTTCTTGTTTTTCAAGATTGCTTTGGCTATTTGGGGTCTTTTGTGGTTTCATACAAATGTAAGACTTATTCTAGTCCTGTGAAAATTGCTATTGGTATTTTGATAGGGATTGCATTAAATCTGCAGATTTCTTTGTGTGGTCTACATTTTAGCAATATTAATTCCTTGAAAAGATATTGAGCATGCAACATCTTTTCATTTGTTTGTGTCATCTTCAGTTTTCCTCATCAATGTTTTGTAGTTTTCAGAGCACAAATCTTTTGCCTCTTTGGTTAAGTTTATTTCTAGGTATTTTATTCTTTCTTGGTACAATTGTAAATGGATTTGTTTTCTTCATATCTCTTTCTGCGAGTTTGTTATTAATGTCTAGAAATGTAACACATTTCTGTATATGAATTTTTTGTCCTACAACTTTACTGAATTCATTTATTCCAAGTTTTTTGGTGGAGTCTTTAGGATTTTCTATGTATAGTATACTGTTATTTGCAAATAGTGACTGTTTTACTTCTTCTTTACCAACTTGGATGCCTTTTATTTCTTGTCTGATTGCTGTGAATAGAACTTTCAGTACTATGTTGAGTAAAAGTGGCAAGAGTGTACATCCCTGTCTTGTTCCTGATCTTAGAAGAAAAACTATCAGTTTTCACCACTAAGTATAATGTTAGCTATGGGTTTGTCACATATGGCCTTTATTATGTTGAGGTATTTTCCTCTCTAAACCCATTTTTTGAGAGTTTTTATCATTGAATGGATATTGAATTTTTGTCATGTGCCTCTTCTGCATCTACTGAGATGATCTTATGGTTTTTATCTTTCATTTTGTTAATGTTGTGTATCATGTTGATTGATTTGCAGATATGAAATCATCCTTCCATTCCTGGAATGAATCTACTTGATCATGGTGAATGATCCTTTTAATGTATTGTTGAATGTGGAGTGCTAATATTTTCTTGAGGAATTTTGGATCTGTGTTCATTAGGGATATTGGTCTGTATTTTTGTTTGTTTTTTGTTGTGTCTCTGGTTTTGGAGTCAGGGTGATGCTGACCATGTAGAATGTATTTGGAAGCTTTCCTTCCTCCTATTTTTTGGAATAGTTTGAAGAGAATAAGCATTACTCCTCTTTAAATGTTTGCTAGAATTCACCTGTGAATCCATCTTGTCCTGGGCTTTTTTGGGGGAGTTTATTCATTACTGATTCAGTTTCATTACTAATAATCAGTCTGTTCATATGAATATTCTTAAATTGTGATATACTTAAAACATGTAGACTAATGCAATAAAAATGCCTATATTCCATTATTTAGTCCATTGATATCCCAACACTTTACCATATCTGCTTCAGATCATTCTTTAAAAATAAAAAATCACAGAAATGAGGCCCTTTGTACTGCCTTACTTTTTCTTTTTTGTTATTTTTTCTCACCACAGAAGTGAACATTCAAACACAATTTGGTGTTGATCATTTTAATTCATATTAGAATCTGTTCTAGAATTCTTTGGCAGGTATATTCCTTTACATAGATGCTCAAATGAAACATGAAGTCTTATATAATGTTTTTCCACTCAGTAATATTTTGTGAGATTTAGCCAGATTTATATGGGTACGACTGGTTTATTTATTTTCACTCTTGTNTTCTTTGGAAAAATGTCTATTCATGTCTTTACCCAGTTTTTAAACTGTTGTTTTGGTGTTGAGTTGTATAAGTTCTTTATATATTTTTGATATTTAGTCCTTATCACATACATCATTTGCAAATATCTTCTCCTATATCAGTAGGTTGCCTTTTCATTTAGTTGATGGTTTCCTTCATTATGTAAGTATTCTTTATTTTGGGATAGTCCCACTAATTTATTTTTGTTTTGTTTCCCTTGCCTGGGAAGATATATCTAGAAAAATGTTGCTAAGGCCAGTGTCAGTGATGTCAGTGCCTATGTCTTCTTCTAGAAGTTTTATTGTATTGGGTCTCACATTTAGGTCTTTCATCCATTTTGAGTTTATTTTTGTGTATGGTCCAATTTCGTTTATTTGCATGTAGCTGTCCAGTTTCTCCAACACCATTTGTTGAAGAGATTGGCTTCCCTATTGAATATCTGTGCCTCCTTTGTCATAGATTAATTCACAATATAATTGTGGGTTCATTTCTGGTCTCCCTATTCTGGTCTATTGATCTGTGTCTATTTTTGTGCTGGTAATATGATGTTTGATTACTGCTGCTTTGCCATGTATCTTGAAATTTGGTATTGTGGTACCTCCAAATTTGTTCTTGTTTTTCAAGATTGCTTTGGCTATTTGGGGTCTTTTGTGGTTTCATACAAATGTAAGACTTATTCTAGTCCTGTGAAAATTGCTATTGGTATTTTGATAGGGATTGCATTAAATCTGCAGATTTCTTTGTGTGGTCTACATTTTAGCAATATTAATTCCTTGAAAAGATATTGAGCATGCAACATCTTTTCATTTGTTTGTGTCATCTTCAGTTTTCCTCATCAATGTTTTGTAGTTTTCAGAGCACAAATCTTTTGCCTCTTTGGTTAAGTTTATTTCTAGGTATTTTATTCTTTCTTGGTACAATTGTAAATGGATTTGTTTTCTTCATATCTCTTTCTGCGAGTTTGTTATTAATGTCTAGAAATGTAACACATTTCTGTATATGAATTTTTTGTCCTACAACTTTACTGAATTCATTTATTCCAAGTTTTTTGGTGGAGTCTTTGGGATTTTCTATGTATAGTATACTGTTATTTGCAAATAGTGACTGTTTTACTTCTTCTTTACCAACTTGGATGCCTTTTGTTCCTTGTCTGATTGCTGTGAATAGAGCTTTCAGTACTATGTTGAATAAAAGTGGCAAGAGTGTACATCCCTGTCTTGTTCCTGATCTTAGAAGAAAAACTATCAGTTTTCACCACTAAGTATAATGTTAGCTATGGGTTTGTCACATATGGCCTTTATTATGTTGAGGTATTTTCCTCTCTAAACCCATTTTTTGAGAGTTTTTATCATGAATGGATATTGAATTTTTGTCATGTGCCTCTTCTGCATCTACTGAGATGATCTTATGGTTTTTATCTTTCATTTTGTTAATGTTGTGTATCATGTTGATTGATTTGCAGATATGAAATCATCCTTCCATTCCTGGAATGAATCTACTTGATCATGGTGAATGATCCTTTTAATGTATTGTTGAATGTGGAGTGCTAATATTTTCTTGAGGAATTTTGGATCTGTGTTCATTAGGGATATTGGTCTGTATTTTTGTTTGTTTTTTGTTGTGTCTCTGGTTTTGGAGTCAGGGTGATGCTGGCCATGTAGAATGTATTTGGAAGCTTTCCTTCCTCCTATTTTTTGGAATAGTTTGAAAAGAATAAGCATTACTCCTCTTTAAATGTTTGCTAGAATTCACCTGTGAATCCATCTTGTCCTGGGCTTTTTTGGGGGAGTTTATTCATTACTGATTCAGTTTCATTACTAATAATCAGTCTGTTCATATGAATATTCTTAAATTGTGATATACTTAAAACATGTAGACTAATGCAATAAAAATGCCTATATTCCATTATTTAGTCCATTGATATCCCAACACTTTACCATATCTGCTTCAGATCATTCTTTAAAAATAAAAAATCACAGAAATGAGGCCCTTTGTACTGCCTTACTTTTTCTTTTTTGTTATTTTTTCTCACCACAGAAGTGAACATTCAAACACAATTTGGTGTTGATCATTTTAATTCATATTAGAATCTGTTCTAGAATTCTTTGGCAGGTATATTCCTTTACATAGATGCTCAAATGAAACATGAAGTCTTATATAATGTTTTTCCACTCAGTAATATTTTGTGAGATTTAGCCAGATTTATATGGGTACGACTGGTTTATTTATTTTCACTCTTGTAGAGTATCTCATCTTCTGCACATGTTATAATTATTTATCCATTCTCCCTCAGTGGACACATAGGTTATTTCCATATTTTTATTATCACCAAAACTGCTGCTGTGAATATTCTTGTATTTGTCGTGTACGGCATATGTACCCGAGTTTTTCTAGCATGTATTTCTAAGAGTAGAGTTGTTGAGTTGCAGAATATAAACACCCTCAACTTTAAGATATTGCCAAATTGCTCTGCAAATGATTGCATCTTTCTTCTATTAGAAAGATGTGATAGTTTTTATATTTTGACGTTCTTTCCAGCATCTAGTTAGGCCAGACTAATTCTTTCCCATTTTATTTGTATGAAATATTTCATTGTGGTTTTAATTTACATTTCTCTGTTAATGAGTTTAAGCATCTTTTTATCTTCATTGGCCATGCATGTTTTCTTCTCCATGCAGCTGCCTGATGATCTGTATTTCAAGGTTACTATATTATACCACTTCAGAGAAAATATTTAATATTCATATTCCAAAGGGTTAAGGATGATAGTTTAAGCTCCAGAATGTCCTTTCAAATGCTGTTGAAATGTTGTGACCCTCTGCTTCATACTATTACCAAACTATATGGCCTAAAGATATTATCTCAAACAAGAATAATAAGTAGGCTTCTCTTTGATAATAAGAGCAAATGAGTTACTATTTGAAAGTACTTTAGAAGATATAAAATGTATAAACGAACTCATTTTTAATTATTCTCTTGAATGTGGGAGGCAGTGATAATACAAAAGCAATTAATAATTGGTTTGCAATACATTTCATGATTATCTTTGTTAGACAGGAATAACATCCACTGTTAACAATCTGTTTCTTCTTGGAGTTAGGGAACATGACAGACTTTGTATCTTTCATACTTACACTAAAAGATGACTTCTGCACCAGTAGCACCATCCAAGTTCCAAGTTAGAAAATGTGGAAAGTATAATGGGCAAAATATGGGTGCCACTGAATGTGTCCAGTTAATAAATTTGCTTTCCACGGTACCTGGGTGGCTCGATTGGTTGAGCATCCAACTCTTGATTTCAGCTCAGGTCATGATCTCAGGGTCGTATGATTGGACTCCACACTGGGCATGGAGCCTGCTTGGCATTCTCTCTCTCCCTCAGCCCCTCACCTCCCTGCTCACACGCTCTCAATTTCTCTCTCTCTCTTAAAAAAATGAAGAAAGAAAGAAAGATAGATTAATAATTTAAAAAATATCTTTCCATGAATCTTTACCCAAGAAGCTTTCACTTAGCCCTTATTGGCCAGAACAATGCCATATGGGTTCCATAGTAGTCAATAGTGAATATGTATTACCTCCCATATTTACTGCATGCCAGGATAGTTCCTATAAATAGAAAATAAGTAAGATACAGTTCCTTCTTTCAAGTTACTTAAGGCCAGTGAACTCTGTCCCAACAATTCCACTTTATTAATTTTATATGTGTTTTTATGTAAGGAAATATCCATAGAATTATAATCACAATAGTTATACAGTATAACTACTTTTCATTTGTTGGACATTTGGCTTTTCTCCAGCTGTTCACTATTATAAATAGTGCTTCTACGAACATCTAATTTTTTAAATAGAGGGCCGTATTTCCTTAAAGTATATAGTCATTCACAGTAGTTCACGTTCTATAAGGTGTCTCTGAACTGAATTAGCAAATACTGAGCCATTGCTCTGGGGAAATAAAGGATTAGGTTGCTACAATCCTCTATTCACATTTATTTTGTCAATCGATCAGTGCAAACTTTGTTTCATGTATGTTTCTGTTTGAAGACACCTTATTTAATATATACTGTTGATCTGTTAACATTGATTTTATGGTCAAATGCACTGTGACTCATGCCTGAATGAAGCTTATCTAATACATGTATTTTTTCTGAAAGTCGCACCTCCTTGCACTTAAGAACATAGACAGCATTTCAACATTATGTTTGGGGCCATTTTAAACAACAAAATGATGAACACAAAAGCACACAAAAAAAGTGGTAAAAAGAACACGTGTTTACATTATAGAAGACTCAAATTTTTCACCCCTTTTCACGTGTCTGTGATTGACCGGGAAATGCCCCAGGTATTAATTTGGGTGTTACAGGTAAGTTTTAGTGAATAGGCAAATTCACAACTACAGAACCTGTGGATAATGTGAATCAACTATATTTCTAAAAGTTAAGTTATTGTATCTTTTGATATGAATAGTCTTTTACATCATGCCTCCATTAGAACACCAAGGATGTGGGTTAGTCATATTGATAATAGCAGAAACCAAACCTTGACCAAGCAGATTAATTGGCTCTGGAGTAACCAAACAGTGGAGGAGATAAGATGCCCATATTCAAAAGCTAAGTTTGTTAGAACCCTCTCTGTATATCTTTTTTTTTAATTTTATTTTATTATATTATGTTAATCACCATACAGTACATCTTATCTCTGCTTTGCCTTGAGATCTCCATGGTCTCAAACCAGCTTTACTCCATGTTGCCAGGAGCATGGCTATCCTCAGCTCTGTACCACCCAGTGTAGAAAGAAAAAAAGTTTCTCTAACCTTCTTCAATTTGAAAAATCTCAGAGAGGGATTTGGGTAGACGTGGTCTGAGTCCTAGGTTACCATAACCTGGGATACTAGTGGTGGAGTTTTTTACCAGAAGGGTGGGTAGCCTAGTTAGGGCCTCTGCAGAGGTTCGGTTAAGTGAACACATCTGTTCACTTAAGCTCCTTCCCTAGTAGACTTTGAGTTCCTTAAAAGCAGAAACCACGCTTACCTTAACATTCTCATCGTCTAACAGAGCCTGGAGCAGGTGCTTAACATTTATTAAATAAATATTTCCAGGTGAAACATAAATAAATAAAAATAGACAAATATTTCCAGATCACTCTTCAGAAGGACGATTTCTGAATGCTTACCCAGGGTCCTGCCAATAATGAGTTTTATCAGTTTATTTTTTTATTAAGTGTTTTATTTTAATTCCAGTACAGTTAACATACAGTGTTATATTAGTGTCAGGTATGCAGTATAGTGATTCAACAATTCTAAACATTACTCAGTGCTTATCAAGGTAAGTGTACTTTTTAATTCCCATCATCTATTTCACCCATTTGCCCACCCACCTCCCCTTTGGTATTTAAGAAACGTAACAAAGGAGCAAAGGAAAAAAAGAGTTTTATCATTTTAATTCAAATTTTCTAGATACTAATAAAGTATGCCTTAAAATATATTTGGAAAAAAATTTATGTGTGTGTGTATATGTGTATATATATATATATGTAAGTGTGTATGTATATGATAGACATATCACAAAAGGATCATGCAGGAAAGAAACAATGAATTTTAGGAAAGTTTTCTACCTCTGAGGGCTTAAGTTATTACTGATTTTGACAGAGCAGTCCTTTGAAAAGCTTAAAATTCTTAGCACCTTATGTAGAAGAAACAAACTAAGCAAAATACCAGTTTATTTCCCAAACATTTCAGTGAAGTAAGAAAATATTCCAAAGAGCTTTAAGTAAATAAAGCTTTACTGTTACATGGGCTTCCCTTTTTGGAAACACTGCTTACACAATCAGTCCTTGGATGTGTTTGCTCTATATGTAGCAAATTATATTAACAACCTACCCTCCAAATCGTCAAGATTGGCCACTCATTGGTGAATATCCAGGGAGAGCATACAATTAATAGTGAATGCTATTCTTGTCCAACAAAGATAATCATGAAATGTATTGCAAACCAGTTATTAATTACTTTTGTGTTATCACTGCTTTCCATGTTAGAATAATTAAAAATTAATATATTTATACAGCATTTGATACTTTCTAAAGTACTTCAGATAATATCTCATTTTTCCTGTTATCAAGGAGAAGCCTAGCTATTGTTCTTGTTTTATTCAAGATAATATGTTAAGGCCACGTGACTAGTTAATAGCATAAGGTAGAGGGTCCCCAAACCCTCCATGATGTACATTTCAAGGCTTGTAGCTGAAACTACCAGCCTTAAGCAGCAGAGTGTCTTCAGTTTCTTAGTCATTGTTTTGTCACCCTACCCCTTGGTGTTTATTTTAAAAAGAAAAACATTGTCTAGGAAGTTTTCACTGGAAATATAGTGAGTACAGTCATTGTGTGATAAGAGTGAAAAGGTCACAGGGTTTGAGTTAGAGGCCTTGGGTCCTTGTTCTTGTTCAGGATTGTCAGCTGGGGGACCTTGACCAAGTTCCTCAACTTCCCTGGGGTCTCATTTTTCTTTATATATAAGTGGGGAAACGGTAATATATATTTCAAAAGGTTCTGGTGAAAATTAAATGAGATAATATACATGAAAGATGCTGCAAAAATGGTAAATTGTTGTATATAATTATATGACATAATTGCATTTGTTTACCTGACTGAATGGTATGCAGAATGCTGCATGAGGGCTGAATCTTCATCTATCTTAATGATTCCCATTAAGAATATATATATATATTATATATATTAAATGCATACTAAAGAAATTATGTAAAAGGAAGCTATCTAAGAGATATGAAAGACTATATTTTCTAGTATTTTACATTTATTCCCTGAGAAGGTAGAGACAAAACTTTGAAGAGAGAAGTTAAAATTTATTTTGCACACATTATGTTCCAATCTGTTCAAAGTCCTTGCAGAATATTTCAGGTAACCATCTGAATATCCCCAACAAATAAGAATCATTATTTCTACTTTTATAGATAAAGAAACGAAGGCACTGAGAGTTAATGAATTTGCTAATCTCACCCAGTACACAGTTCNATATGACATAATTGCATTTGTTTACCTGACTGAATGGTATGCAGAATGCTGCATGAGGGCTGAATTTTCATCTATCTTAATGATTCCCATTAAGAATATATATATATATTATATATATTAAATGCATACTAAAGAAATTATGTAAAAGGAAGCTATCTAAGAGATATGAAAGACTATATTTTCTAGTATTTTACATTTATTCCCTGAGAAGGTAGAGACAAAACTTTGAAGAGAGAAGTTAAAATTTATTTTGCACACATTATGTTCCAATCTGTTCAAAGTCCTTGCAGAATATTTCAGGTAACCATCTGAATATCCCCAACAAATAAGAATCATTATTACTACTTTTATAGATAAAGAAACGAAGGCACTGAGAGTTAATGAATTTGCTAATCTCACCCAGTACACAGTTCAAATCCAGTTCTTACTCTCTGTAAAAGTCGTTCTTTGGATTCTACTGCCCTTTCCTAAATACATTTAACTGTCTTGGGTCTCTTAGTAATTCATGATGAAATAAAGGGAACTACTTTCTACTGGCCAAAAATAGATACCTGTTATTTGTCATTATGACGGTAATTGCCACTGTTTGAAGTCTCTAGAGTAGTGTGTCGCAAATTGTCTTCCATGGAATGCTGGTCCCATGGAATGCTACAGAAATAAAAGGTCACATATTCTATTTCCTCCACAGAGATTCACAGAGAACTATAGCAATATAAGGACTCTGAGAAGTCATAAGCCAAGGAAATCTGTTAATTTTTTTTTAGCCAAAAGTGTCCTTTGACCAGAAAAATCTTTCCCTTACCACATAGTACCAATTAACATTCAGGGAAATGGTATTTTATACATTGGGAAATAGTGTATAAAGACCGTCTAGGAGCAAGTGCTTTTTAACTAGGTAAAACATTACCATTATACGAGACCTAAAACAGGTCACTCTGCAATGGAGTTTGTTTCATTGTTCAAGCCCAATGGTATACCCTCTTAAGTAGGAAGTAAACCAGAGAACAAAGATAAAGCTTGCAGTGTTTCTCAACAGGGCAGGTGCCTTAGAGAAAGGTTCTGCCCTACAATGAGCCTTGGTTCCCTGAGGAAGGGTTTGCTAAAGTTGAGGGGCAAACAAATTTTCCCTGAGGACAAATTTACCTTCTTTATGATTTTATGTAAAGTCATTCCTATGTAACTAAAGGAAGTATTTTAAAAGCAGAAAATAAGTATGATCCTACTATTATATAAAGTAAAAAGTTGGGTTAGCATTTGGGTATAATGGGATGTATGGCNGTGTAACTAAAGGAAGTATTTTAAAAGCAGAAATAAGTATGATCCTACTATTATATAAAGTAAAAAGTTGGGTTAGCATTTGGGTATAATGGGATGTATGGCTTGTTGAATTCTGAGATGTTCATGAATGGGAGTCCCTTGCAGAGAAATTGCGTGGAAGGCATAATTGGGTAGTAGACATTGGCTGATGGTACATTGTGTTGTATTTCTACTAACTTCTCCCAGAAGGGGGTGATGGGGATTGTGGTATAATTTCTCATAAAGTGTCATGGAAGAAGAAGGAAATTTATGAGCCAGGGATGAATCTGAAGGATGTGGCACAAACCTGCATTCACTGATTCTGAAATGACAGAGTAGAAAGGAGAAAGCCTCCACTCTTCACAAGGGTTTGCCATAACCTAGAATAGGAATTTCTACCCCGGGGCAACCTGGCCTCATCAGGGAGAGCTGTGATGATACAGTTCTGCCTGAGGCTGAGGAGTAGCGCTATATTAGGAAGCTTGATTGCAGCCGTGCATATTCCTAACCTTCTTCAATGTAGCTTCACAAGTAATAAAGCTAGTATTTCTATCTCAATATAAGGTTCCTGCGTCTATCTCTTAATCAGTTATTAATTTGGGGGGAAGGGTAGATAGGTGTTATTATTATCCCCTAAACTCATCACAATAGTTTGCTCGCATTCGCTTGCAGCGCCCCTAGCAAGGCTTGGGGAGTCAGCAGGAAGGATTGTAGGTGTCACTCTTGGGTATAATCCCCCCTCCCTCGCAATCACTTCATGCCAGCCCTTGAAATCCACTTAAGAGGGGGAAGAGATTTTTCTATCCCTTTCAGCAACTTGTTTTCTTTAACTGATTTTGGCAGTCTTGGTCTATGTTCTGGGAAATTGGACAAGTAAAATAAAGTTGCTCAACTGGAATGACACCGTGGTTCTGCATACTATTTTTAATAACATTATTGATTGTCGACACATAGGCACCAGAAAAGGCTAAATATACAAAACAAACTCGGTATGTTCATCTTCCCTAGGGACAGAGATCATGCCCGATTTCTACACTCTACCTCTGATGCCACTACTTAGGAAACACAAAAGTATTTATTGAAGAAATGAAATAAAAGAGTTTTATTAGGCGCCCCAGGTCAGTTAGTGGTGAGAATTTGCTACTAACTCTTGTCAGTTATATCTTGTATGTAGGTAAAATCAGTCTACAAATTGTACCTGGTTCTCTTCTATTTTTCCCTAAAGGGACATTCCCAGAGGATGAAGCCAGGAAAATGGCATTGCCTCTTACAGGGTTTGGCCTCAAATCCCATGATAGTCTCTTGCAGAGATGAGATAGGCTTCTTTTAAACCATGATGACTATTTCTGCCTAGATGGAGGCTGGCCTGTTCACTCTGACTCATGCTACATTCCTATTGATTCGACCTGTTCCAGCTTGGCACTCTAAAGGAAATAGTTTGGGGTTTGGGGCATAAGAGTCAGGGGAGAGGTAGAGTATAATATTTTTTTTTCCACAAATGTAAATCAGTTCGTGAACTATCTTCTAGTACCAGCCCAAGGACAGGAAAGTATTCAAAAGTAGACTGTGATGGTTAATTTTATGTGTCAACTTGACTGGTCCATGGGGTGCCCAGATATTTGGTTAAACATTATTCTGTGTATGTCTGTGAGGGTGTTTCTGGATGAGATTAATATTTGAATCTGTAGACTGAGTAAAGCAGCTTGTTCTCCACAGTGTGGGTGGGCCTTATCCTATCAGCTGAAGGTCTGAGTAGAATAAAAGGTTCAGAAAGGGAGAATTTGCTTTCTCTTCCTGTCTTCAAGCTGTAACATCAGTTTTCTTCTGCTCTTGGACTGAGACTCAGACTGGAACTTAGACCATCAGTTTACTGGCTTTGCAGCTTGCAGATCTTAGGATTTCTCAGCCTCCATAATCACATGAGCCAGTTACTTAACTGTATCTATATCTCTCTAGATAGATGATAGACAGTTATGCAGACACATTTATCTCCTTTTGGTTCTATTTCTGTGGAGAACCCTAAGGATTCCAAATGAAAGAACCCAAAGAGAACACAATAATGCCACTTTTTTAATCTATACTAATCACAAGAAAAATACCACTCTGTAATACCATGGCCAGTTTATGTAGATGTTTTTGATGCAGACCAAAATTCCTTGTCCCTAAAAATGTTATGGATATTGGCCTAGCAACTGAAGCGTGAATTAAAATCTATTAGGCCTTACAGAATATCAGAAACAAGCTAGGCATTAATTCTCTGAATTCTATTCTGGAGAATAAAGCATCTCCTTCAGGTGACTGATTCAACCCCAAATTTGCTTAGGAATTTTGTCCAGAATGGGGAGCTTCACTAGGAGAACTAATTGTCAAATCCTCTGCACTAAATGCCCTTGTGATTTGTCTACTGCTTTAGCAAGGAAGTCCTTGCTAAAGGACTTGCAATTCAAAGTGGACTCTGAATTATAGTTGTGATTTTTAGGGGTTTCCAAAGCATGTACAACAGAATACAGAAGGAAATGTCTGTCTACACAATGGAAGTTAAAATGAAAAGTGGGAAATATCATGGAAATGAGAGAGGCTGCCTAAATTTAGTTTAGTTCTTACAGGAACATTGCATCTCCGTAGAGATAGAAATAAAGGGAGAAAGGAAAGTCTTAAAAAATACACTGAGGCTTTAAAAATAGAGAATTGAAAGGTCTGCAGTGGAAGAGATTGAAGCTTGAAAGGAAAGGGAGCAATAGTAAGTAAATTAACAACTACCAAAACATGACTTAAAGGTTTTATTTCATCTAGAGAAAAATCTCAAAGCTCTGGCTACATAGTTGCTTTAGAAACACTTGGTATTGTTTTTCATAAAGGCAAATCTCTAGACCCCATCCCACATGTACTGGATCAAAATACGTGGGTAATACCCAGGAATTCATATTTTGAACAAACCTTAGATGGTACTTATACACTCTAAATTTTGAGAACCCCTGATATTAATGCATCTTGAGTTACTGTAATGAGTCCTAGCTCCTTATCCGTTTGTACTGCTGCTTTGAATCTACGAGTACGTCTTTGATTAATGGGAACTTAAATAACTCAGTGTTCCTATAGAGAAAGGCTGGAAAACCTTTCTAGTCTACATTTGAAGCAGTATGTTTATTGCCAGCAAAGAAGGAGCACGTCGATTCTGGAGACACAGATCCACCCTCTGAGGATTTTTTTTTTAATTACAACTTTTGATACGTGTGGATCTATCTTTGTTAAGACCTCATACCCTCACACTGACTCAGCTTTCATTTTTAGCCTCCAAATGTGGCCCTGACAACTTGGACTAAAAACTTGTCCTTGAAAAACTGAAAAGATCTTTTCTAAACATATATTGTCTTCACTTATATAAAATAAATATGCAGCAGTGAGGACTCATTTTCATGCTAAAAGGAAATATGGAACTGTGCAGACGGTCCAGAGATCTGGCTCTCTAGCCAGTGCATTCTGGAATCTCATTCTCTGACCATTCATTCCTAATTTGTAGAGATAGAGAGTTGGACTTAAGGACTCTTAAGAGCCCTTCAAACATCAACAAAATGTAGGGTTTTGTTTTGTTTTGTTTTTTGTAAAGTTTAAAATTGATTTATTTTTCAGGTGTTAGTTCTGGTAGAAAATTATTGCGAAGTTCAAATTTAGCACAGAGAACATATATTGCAAAGTATTTAGCCCATATTTGCAATATAGATGTTGCAAAGCATTTTGATGCCTCGAGAGGAAGTTTAGATTTCTGAACACTTTGATTGTATAAATGCGGATCCATGCCTTTTGAGAGATGTGAGGAATTGCCGAGATTACACTGTGCAAAAACAAATCTGTAAAACGGCAGTTGGGGAGTAATCTCATTTCAGTAAGAGAGTTTTGTCTGAACTATTTTGATAAACATCTTCAAGAATATCCATTTCAACATTACTACCTATGTAAATTATTTGCTAATAACATCTTGACCCCTTAGTTCTTGCACTACATATAATTAAAGAACCTAGACTTTAAATTCCAAACATCTCACAGTGTTTTTTGCTGACATCATTTTAGAAAATCTGTGATACTCTATCCTACAACCTGTATGTCTTCTAAATTATCTCTAACCTTTAAGTTTGAAAAGCATAAAATATTTAGGAGACAAGGTTTATATCTCAGATACTAAAGTATCTGACGTACACTATGAAGTAGAAACTGTCTATAGGATCTCAGGACGAAAAGAACCCTAATCAGATTATCATTCATCCTCCTGTCAGAGTCCCACTGAGCCATCATAAAATATGAGGGTAAGGAAGATTTGTAATTGTCCTATGCGAAAATTGTTAAAATTTTAGAATACATTCATTCTGCAGAATTTTCCCCTAGATTTCACCCAAGTTCCACGCAAGGTGATTGAAGTCTTGCATTCCTTTTACTGTTGGTTGAGTAACTCCCTGTGGGCCAAAGCCCAGAAAGTCCTTCCATCCTGAAAGCAAGGACACACTGGCCTTTGGAAGTTAAGTGATCATCTCAAAGTCGCACAGTCACTAGGTTGCAGAGCCCATCTCTTTCTTAACTTTAAAGAAATGATAACTATATCTTAAAGAATTCCAGGCTCACATAGTTCTAAACTATTATTGTACTTTCTAAAAAATTAAAAATTAAAAAAATCTTGGAACTAAACCTTTCCTTCTCTAAAAATGCCTATAGCGGTAAAATTAGGGTTCTGTGAACATTTCCTCCCAGCTCAACTGATTACACCCTCTTTCCTTTCTATAAACTTCCTTTCCATAAAGCGGGAGCAGGAACGACAACTAAGCCCTTCGCAGCTGCATCATTAGCAGCTCACGTCATTATCCAGCCCATACAGTGTTACCAGAAATCTTCATCTTAGATTGTGAACGGACTTTTTTTAATTTGCACCTGTGCATATTTCAGTAAAGCAATCAACTTCAAATTAAACAATGCCAAGGTCCCGATTGCAAAGTGGATGGGACTTACTGTGTTACAATATATCATCTATCCCGCAGCCACTCTCTCTGGCAACTCTGCCCCCCTGTGGCCGATGTGCATCAGGTATTAGGGCCAAAGAGAAGAATGTAAGGGAAACAAATTGGTTATTGCATTATGGTTAACGGTCATACATGTTTTCTGTTCTGCATTGGAAGAAAGGTAGCTGGATGTTCATAAGCTGGGTTTTATACAAGACTTCAAAGGACATAGTTTGAAATTCCTACTCTCCAACCTAGTGCCTGTGTGACTTTGGGATGAACTTTGAACTTCCCTGAGATGATTTCTTCATCTATTAAATTGGGCAAAACCACAAAAACATACACCCATAGATGATGAATCAGAATGCAGAACCCAGGGGCGCCTGGGTGGCGCAGTCGTTAAGCGGCTGCCTTTGGCTCAGGGCGTGATCCCGGAGTTATGGGATCGAGCCCCACATCAGGCTCCTCTGCTATGAGCCTGCTTCTTCCTCTCCCATTCCCCCTGCTTGTGTTCCCTCTCTCGCTGGCTGTCTCTGTCTCTGTCAAATAAATAAATAAAATCTTAAAAAAAAAAAAAGAATGCAGAACCCATAACCAGACCCACACAATGTAATCAACTGATTTCTGAAAAAGAGCAAAGGCCAGTCAATGTAGAAAGGACAGTCTTTGTTCAGCAGATGGTGCTGGAACAGTTGGACATGCACATGCAGAAAAATAAAGCTAGACACAGCCCTTATACCTTACGCAAGATTAATTCAAAATGAATCATATACCTAAGTGTAAAATGCAAAACTATAAAACTTCTGGAAGAAAACACAGGAAGAAATCTACATAACCTGGGATTTGGCAACGGCTTTTGATGATATAACAGCAAAAGCACAATTTGCGAAGAAAAGTAAGTGTAACTATACTAAAAGTAAAGACTTCTGCTCAGTCACAGACATTGTTAAGAGGCTGAAAAGAAAAGCCACAGACTTGGAGAAATTTAAAAAAAACCCCAACTCTGATAAGACTTGTATTGAAAATATAAAATTGGACATGATGACATTTATCTTTCATTGATGTTAAATTAAATGAGGTGTCAATTTTTAAAGTTCCTAACATACAATTCAGTAGAGGGTTGCTTAATCTGCAGGCAAATGTGTAATAGGTTATAATGCAAAAGGATACTTAATTTTCCAAACGCCTCATACACAAGCTCCTAAAAAACACTTCCTAATGATTATGTTGGTGAATTTTAACTCATTGTCTCACTCATCTAGCCACTATTTGTTAAGAAAGGAAACAGCCCAAAAGAGTTCTCAGTCTGATTCCATGTCTGTTCTGAGAGGAATAAATAATGATCATGCTTTCTGGGAAGGACAGAAAATGACCATCATAAATGCTTATGAAAAAGGTGTTTAAGATGACACAAAAAAAGTATTGGATCTGGACACACAGCAAATTGTTCCAAAACTTGAAGAAAACTAAGTTGTCCTATCTTAAAATGATATAAATGATGTTATAAAATAATATTTATTTATTTTGAGAGAAAGAGAAAGAGGAGGGAGAGGGAAAGAGAGAGGGAGAGAGAGAGATTCTCAAGCAGACTCCCTGCTGAGCGCAAAGCCCGACCAAACTCAGGGCTCAATCCCAGGATCCTGAGCTGTAATCAAGAGTTGGACACTTAACCAATGCAGCCACCCAGGCACACCCACAGTGTGCTTCTCTCATGTTTTTATCCCAAAGCACAAAGTTATAGGAGCTCTTATTAATATTTTATTTTTTTGTAGTAAGACGGGCTTCAAGGTGTTGTAGTACATTGACTCCAATCAACAGAGGCTAACTGGTTGGTACCAAGGAGCCTGCACCATCTCTTCTCTGAACACCTATCACTGACTCAGAGTCGCACCAGACAGATTGGACTTTTGTGATGTAATGTGCTCCTTCTCCCTTGTTAAAGCACAATCAATCTCGATGACTGGAAGACCTTTGTCTCACATTTTGTCAAAAACCTATAGGCAAGATCCAGAGAGGGTGCAAAAGGAGAAGCTGTGGCCCCTGCAAGGGGAAGTAGGATGGGCACCCAAAACAGTGAGGGCACAGCAGGAAACCACCTAAAAGCCAGGCTATTGTATAGAATATACATTGTGTGCGCTGAGGCTGCATAGATTTGAATAGATAATATGTTAAGAAAACCTTCTGGTGGGAGCTGCTGACACTGGAGTTGAGTCTTAGAGCAAGAAAGGACGCAGGAGGGCGATTCAGCAGCTGGTGTAGGGTGAGGCGGGAGGCAGGCAGGAAGGAAATGAGCAGGAGCAATGGTAAAGTGCTTGGCTTACTGCAGAGCTAAAATGGAGAGGCTGTTTTGGTAAACAAAAAGGGAAGAGAATGAAAGGCAACTAAGTTGATGAGGCTACAGGTGACTGGTAGTTTGCTCTGTCTCGAGCAACGTTTCTGGAACTTTCCTCACTTTCCTTGTCTATAAGAGATCTCTGATGTCCCTGTCAATTGTAGTGATTGTTAAATCTAGAAACTTCGCTTAAGAAGGCTTTAGGATTACCAGCCTCTCCTATCCAGCAGCTGTGAGGAAACACCTGAACTTGTTACCAGCTAAAACTGGGAAAAGGAAGAGTGGAATGAGGCCTCCTACAATGGAGATTGGTGTGCTAGACGAGGCTGAAATTTACACCAAGGACGCATAACTGCTAATCCTTAACCCAAAATTGCCCCCACAGAGGGAAAGCAGCATTCCATTCTGGAAAAGATCTCAGGTTTGAAAGCAAGACAAAAATAGATCTCTCTCTTCAAAACTCTGATTAGCATGCTAGACCTTTATCCTGGGTGGGTTTATTCTTTTCTTCCTCTAATAATTCCTCGTAGTCATAATACTGTCCAGCGAAGGAGATGAAGTTCGAAGAGGGCTTTCTTTTCTACCAGATGATTGTGGAAGTGTATATTCTCTAAATATAATCAGCCTATTATCTAGCGCCGGGAGTAAAGTGTTCTTTTGAATCTGGCTATCATCGCACCACGAGAAGAGCATCCTTCGCATGCTCGAGTGCCGTAACCTGTGGGCGGGGCGGCAGCTTGCTTTCGCGCTGCGGATTTTTCAATGTAATTGCATGTGACACTTTATTTATAGTAATGAAAAAGTACTTAAATTCCAATTACATAGTTGGAAATTGCATCTCTCTAAACAGATGTAGAATAATTAAAAAAGAAACCCAGTGCGTATCTATAGAAACTCTTTGAAATTACCAAAATGATTTATTTCAATATCCTCCAAGCAGTTCCTCTGCTTAAATTGCTAGCCTATATCAGGTTCCTGAGCCTAATACACCTTCATATGGCTTAATGGGGACTTGAAATGTAGTGTCCATGCATTTGCTTTTCTTTTTATGACCCAAATAATTCAGTTAAGAGCAGTATGTTTCTATACATTTCCTTTGCCCAGAGGAGGTTTTGGTGAGTAAAATTCCTTGCTGGGAACATTTCCTGAGGTGCTTACTGGTGGGCAGAGGGTGAAAGGATGATGTCCCCAATGTGGATAAGGAAAGTGTGGTTTTATGGGACTATTCATTCAATGACTGCCTCAAACTTCCCCTGTTACATAAATAGTAGAACCATGACTGGAAACCCACCACACCTGAGAAATTCCTGGTTAATCTCCATTCATTGTGAAACCAAATAGGGATTGCAAAATAATGGAAATCCATCCCTCTTGTTTTTAATACTCTTAACCATTTCCTTCTGAGCCATCTCCAAACAAGCAAATACATAGTTTTCCGGTATAAAGTTGATAGGTATCTTTCTCTTTGGTAATGAAATGACTATTACATCCTAAAAGCTAAAGACACACATGAATCTAACAATTATAAATGAGGCTATTTTGCACAAAGGAAGATTCTGGTTTTATTTTGCAGTTTAAAAAAAATTAAGTTAGAACTCCTGGGCTTACAGAAAAATAACCTCTTCAAAAACTCATATAAATAAATTCAATATTGCATTAATACAATTTTCAGTCTTTAATATATCAAGCATAACTGAAAACATTTTCAGTAATAAAAATATATGCATATTATTCATACTTAACATGGAAGAGAGCTTGAACTTGCTTTGGACTTTTTTGCTACAATTTTTTCTGCATAATAAGAATAATAATCTTGACATTTCTTAAAAGTCCCAACAATTTGTACATTGTTTGGAAGCTCTTCTTCCAATACAACTTGGCTCCTTTTCTCATTCTCATATTCTTCAGAAGCTTCAATAGAAATTTAGAAACGTTTTTCTCCACCAGCAGGTATTGAGGTGATTCTGGATGGCTCTGTTCCTTCCATCAGTCCTGCCACATGAGGCTCATTTTTTCCCTTTAGTTTGGTGCCTTCTTTCTCTCTCTGCTGCCTTCTTCCTTATCAAAACATGCTCTCAGAAGCAGACCTGGTATTAGTCATTTTCCTAGGAGTGTGACTCTCAGTGGCTACGCTGTCTTGTTTTTAGGCAAAGAAGTTGTAGGTATCATGGACTCTGAGAAACAAACTGGGGGCCTCATAGGGGAGGGGGGTGGGGGGATGGGATAGACTGGTGATGGGTAGTAAGGAGGGCACATATTACATGGTGCACTGGGTGTTATACGCAACTAATGAAGCATCAAACTTTACATCGGAAACCGAGGATGTACTGTATGGTGACTAACATAATATAATAAAAAATCATTAAAAAAAGCTATTAATTATAAAAGCTAAACGTGTTCATTGTAGAGCATTTGAAGAATGTAGGAATATTATTAAAAAGAACATCAGCTTTAATCTCACAATGCTGTGATAACACTGCTTTAACATTTTGCTGTATATCTTTCTAGAGATATATATTGTCTATCCGTATATCTTACACACNAAAGATGTATATTGTCTATCTGTATATCTTACACACTTTAAAAGCCAGTTGAGGTGTGTGTTAGGGCTCTTTGCAGAGGTTGTACTGTTTTATTTTTCCATGAGCAAAAGTATGTCAATCACTGCGTACTTGACAGGATTAAGCATCATGCATACTTCCATCATTCATTCAATAAATTTATGTTTATTTACAGTGAAAAAAAAAGGAAATAGGCAAAAGAGAGGAATTGAGAAAGTAAGCACTTCATAACACTTTCACCTTATTAGTCCCAGTGTAATATGTAGTCTGTAAGGGAGAAGGAAGTGTGATGCTCTCAAATACATGGGTCAAATAAACCTGCTGATGGCCTCCATAAGCTCCATGATCCTTGTTACCACCCACCCCACCCCCATGTGTCTGGCAGGAGAACACAGTGCTCTTTAGTTTTGTGACTGTGATTCAGATTTGTGACCTTTCAATTCACTTCTTACTGGTCTGTGAGCCTTTTGTTACTTTCTGTTCTTCAATTAAAAGACTTTTCACACTTTGTTATACCCTGTTCCCTTCCATTTTCTCCACCTGTATTCTTCTGATGCTTCATTTCAAAAACGATAATTAAATCTAATGTTCCTGATGACCAGCTTTATTATCATATAGGATAAAAGGTAATTTTAAAACAGTGGACTAACCATATGATTTACATCACATCTCCCTAGCCTAGATGAGGAAGTCTAATCAGAGAAGGGGTTAGTGACTTAAGTAAGGTCACACAGTAGGTGGCAAGCGGTCAGCAGCATTTCCCTTGACTTACCAGTCCGTTTCCTGGTCGACTGGAGTTTTCTGCACCTGGGCATAGAAGGCATGAGAATTATGGATGGCCAGGCCAAGGCAGACACCCAGTGCCATGTAGAAAAAGGCCTTCTTGTGCCAGAAATGGTTGCTTGGGTCAGACAGATCCCTCACTCTGAAAAATTTGCCATTCAGAGTCTTTTCCTTCCACAAGGAAACAAATGGAGGCAGAGAAGGAGAAGAGTGGCAAAGTCAAGAGTAAAAGAAATTCATAAATGTCCATGCTGCCTACTATCTACTCTTTGGGTCTATCTCTAAGGAAGATGTCAAAATCAGTAGGACCAGGAATCAAAGTAGAAGCCAGAATAAGAGATTTTTCACATCCAAACCTCAGCCTCCCTGCTGAAGCTATGAGTGGTGTGAATTCAGCCCTTGTCCCCTGAGCCCATAGAAGGGATGGGCACAGACCAGAGAGAGCGAAAAGAGACCCTGCCTGCACAAGGAGGTGAGTCTGGCTGAACCAGCTGATCATGGTCTAGACTCCCACCCTCCAGCACCGATGTGCACAGGGCCACTGCCTTGAGTTCTTTTTAAGACCGTGATACTCAGGGTTGGAGTCCAAGAACATCTCTCCTAATAAGCCAAACTACCACAGCCTGAAGCTTCATCTTAGAAAGCAATTAATTACTTGCTGCCCTGAAATAAAGGTGCTTCTAGAATTGAGAGGGTTCTATAGTCCCTAAAGAAGGTCATGTCCACGGATCTGAATTATAAAGGTGTTAAGTACAGACAGGGTTGTCCCTGGTGTTCACTATGTCATTGCTTTAGTATACACACACCTGTGGAACCAAGGTAGTTTCAGAAGGAAAAGAGAGACATAAAAGAGCAGTAAGTAAGTCACTGAGAGTTGTGAGAAAGAGGGGAAAAACTAGAGGGAGAAGGTGATGTTGTCAAGCCTACAATTCCAGTCCTCAGAGGCCTCTTTTATTCAGAAATGCCAACTCCGCTTCTCCCTCTCTGCTGCCTCCTGCACTCACTGCTCCATCCCTTGGTCTCTATACCAGTGCGGAGTCCTCAGAAATTGTGCTGATTTAGGAAACTCTGGGGTCAGCTTTAGTCGTCATATATGAAGTTTCATTTTTAAGGAATTAAGGAGAGGCAGCAAGCCAGTTCATTGGTGACCACCTGAAATCTACTCCATGGAACTGACCAGGAGGAAATTAATGTTCCCTTCAGTTTGTCTGAACTTCAGACAGGCTTCTGCCTGACTATAACCCCCCAACTTCCCTTTCCTTATAGCAGTTACTTAGAAAACTTGCAATTTCTCTTCTTCTGTGAGATGTAAATCTTCTCCCAGCCTCTTGCTAGCTTCACAACCCAGGAACATCTTTCTCAGGCACTGGGGGTCATCCCTTTGAAATGTAATCCTCAAGGATATTCCTGGCCCCTTTCTTTCAGTTAGGTAATCTACTGTTAGCAAACACAGATGGCCTAATCACATTAAGGAATACCCTTAATTAAAATTAGATTTCCTTAATTAAAACTCCCTCTTAATGTCCTCCAGTACTTTTCTAGTAGCTCATTTCAGCACTTACAGACTCTCTCACCTTTTATTTCAATGGAGTAGAGTTGAATCTCTCTCTTCTACTGTAGCTATTTTGACCCCTATTTCAATAGTCTTGAATAAAGACTTCCTTGACTGTCCAACTTGCCTGGTGCAATTTTTCTTTCACCAGAGTTTCAAATTTGTAGGTCTGTTCCTTTTTTTTTTTAAGATTTATGTATTTATTTGAGTGTAGAGGGGCAGAGGGAGAGGAAGAGGGAGAATCCTCTAGCGGACTCCTCGCTGAGTGTGGAGCCCCACATGGGGCTCAATCTCAGGACTCCATGATCATGACCTGAGCCAAAATCAAGTTGCACACTTAACCAACTGAGCCATCCAGGTACCCCTGTGGATCTGTTTCAAATTAATTTCCTGTGTTATCAAAACTAAAAAATTGTATTGCCAGATGCATGGCATTATACATTTGTCAAAACCCATAGAATGTACAAGAGCAAAAGGGAACCCTAATGTAAACTATGGATGTTGGGTGATAATGGTATGCCAGTGTAGATTCACAGATTGTAACAAATGTACCACTCTGGTAGGGGATGATGATAGTGAGAGAAGCTGGGAAGGGGTAGAGTATACAGGAGAACTTTGTGTTTTCTGCTTGTTCTTGCTGTGAACTTAAAATTGCTCTAACCGATTCTGTTATAAAAAAAAAATTGTGTGTTGGATTCTTATATTACCTTCAATAGATGCTTCATTGTCCTGTGAAGAGATTGGGACAGAATCCGCTAAACATCTCACTGAGAATCCAAAGCCTGAATCTAGTTGCTCTATCTCCTGAATCTTGTGTGACTATAAACAACTGCATATAAAACCAAAAGTTATTCAAAGGTTAAACATTAATTCTATTCCTGAGTGTGTTTTACCAGCCTTGAAGGTGGGCTGAGATCTGGTGTCTTAGAACTTTCTGGAGACTGAGCTTCTGATCCTTGCAGTGCTAAGCAGGCAGGATCAACTTTCCTTTCATTTTATTTCAATATTTTAAATGTAAAATACCTTAGACATGAGGCTAAACATAGACAGGTCTGCTTTAAATGTATGTGACCACACATCCTTGCAAAATGACGATACTTAAGACTTTTCCAATTTATACCTTACAATTTTGAATTTCTTGTCATAGAGCCTGATTTTTTCTCACTTCCCAATTTGATCTTTTTAATCAAATCTCTGATTGATAGTTATTTTTCTACTGCAGCATCTAGTTTATTATGATTTAATTTTCCTAATGTAAGTACTATGAAATTGAAGGCTGTCTTGTGCTTATCTAGATGTATAGCTAAGTCTGCGTAGAGTAAGACTGGTCACTCCTTAGTGAGCCCCTCTGCTATGTTGCAGACCCCTATTGCCCTCAATAAAGACAGAGAATTTCATATGTGGTTTCCTTTTTTATATCCTCCTATTTAATTTGCCGTTATAAAGGACATATAACTAAACGTTTTCTAAGGAAAAGGAGATTATGTAACAGAAAACTAGATCCCTATGAATTATTAAATCCTTAGGGGTCGCTTTGCGTTCATCATTTCACCTTTTAAGAAAGGTGGTAACATTTACAGACTGCTGTGTGACTAACATGAGTCAGAACACTGCCTTGCTATTTACATACCAAATTGCCTTGAGAGAGGGGAGTGAAGTCCCCTCTCACATTAAAATTCTCAGAAGCAATTAGCTGTGCTGTATACGGTATGATCTAAGGAAGGTTATAAAGGAAAATAAGAATTAGGTTCAAAGTGGATCAGATTGTGTCCTAAGTAGAGGTAGGTTTAGGTTTACAGAAACAAAAATATTTTGGTAGGTGAATTACTTTATTTCTAACCTTTAAAAAAAAAGTGCGTAGACTGCACTTGCTTAAAAATTCATGANGGTAGGTTTAGGTTTACAGAAACAAAAATATTTTGGTAGGTGAATTACTTTATTTCTAACCTTTAAAAAAAAGTGCGTAGACTGCACTTGCTTAAAAATTCATGGAGAGTGTTGAAAATACCTTTTTTCAAATTCATAATGGCTCACTGAGGAGAAGTCATGATTCAGATTAGTTTTAATTTCCTTTTAGGCTAATCACAAAACAAAAATTCAGTTGATTAGCATAAAATTACCTCTTTTCATTCTCATATTAAATATCTCAAAATTTTAACTTGTGTGCAGGTTTAAGACAGCATATAGTTTCATCTGCAATGCCAACACCCATGAGGAGACAATCCGATTAAACTTATTTTGACCATCGAGTTTGATCCATTGTACAGTATTGCTCACATTATTGGAAAGGCAGGGAAGACCAAACACTGCTTCTCAAAATCCTGAGGGTGCTTCAGTGCTAAGCTGTCTTCTGGTCCTCACATCTTACCTTATTCCCCCCTCTTCTGTCCATCAGCTTCGGTCCTGAGCTCTGTGAGAATAAACTATACTTAAATGATTATGCTTTGTATTATAGCTACATACACAGTTGTTTTTCTCCATACACACCATTGCATGTTTAAGCATAGATTCTCAGAGATCAGAATATACATCTAAATATTCTCTTGTATCTAGTTCAGAGCCCCTTACATAGCAGGCTTTCAGGGAATTAATAAACGACTCCACATTTCAGGAAACTGTAAATGCACAGAATTAATTTTATTACCATGTAAGCACCCTATCTTCTAATTTCCCCTTTTCCTCTTCCACAAAACTCACATAACAAATTGGGACATTTTAAAAACCATTTTCCTGAGACACCTGGGTGGCTCAGTCGGTTAAGCATCTGCCTTTGGCTCAAGTCATGATCTCAGGGTCCTGGGATCGAGTTCCACATTGGGCTCCCTGCTCAACGGGGAGTCTGCTTCTCCCTCTCACTCTCCTTCCCTCCCTCTCTCTCTCTCTCAAATAAATAATAAAATCTTTAAAAAAAAAACCATTTTCCTTTGTTCTTTTTCATTTTCTAAGTTCCATCGGCTACAAAAAATGAAATG
>NC_048224.1:84416967-84468136 GCF_002007445.2 Ailuropoda melanoleuca | reverse complement strand
CATGCCACAGCTTATTTAGCCAAATCTACAGAGAAATGCACTCTCAGCAGTCCATGTATGTTCACCATATCCCTATAATATGCTAGGCACCCTCAGGTAGGGACACGGTGGTGAGCAAAATAGACATGGCACCTGCCTTGTGGCATTTACAACCCACCTGGGGAGATAGACGCAAAGTAAAAAAAAAAATGCCGCCATAATTATAATTGTGGTAAGTGATATAGAGGAAGAGAAAGTGACACTAAGAGGAAAGGATGCTGGGGAGGAATCCCTTCGGAATAAATGGTCAGGAGAAACTTTTCAAAGAAGTACTATTCAAGTGGGCATTTGAAAAATGAGCAATAATTAACGGGGGAAACATTTCACGCACACAAAACAGCATGTACAGAGGCCTATTGAAGAAAGGGGTGTGTTTTAGGAACAGAAATTTAGTGAGAGATGGACAGACAATAGCATTTCTTTAGATTGGAGAGAAAGGCGAGAACCCGATCCTGCTGAGCCCTGCTGAGCTTGGCTGAGGTATTTGAAAAGGTGAGACAGGCTACTGTGCAGAGAATGGATTAGAATGGAAAGTCTAAGACAGGAGTGAGTGATAGTAACGGAATGGTAGAATAGGAAGCTCTGGACCTTCCTTCCCCTGCAAACACATGGGTTCAGCAACAATTCATGGACAAATTCTTTTGGGGAGAAACCAGGAGCTAACTGAAAGAATACTACAGTCTGGGAGAATGCAAAACCAGTGAGGAAGAGAACCCCTATCTCACAGCTTCTCCTGTCAACAAATTTTTAAATGGAGATTATTAAACTCCCCCAGTGAAAACATATGAAGTGGCTGAATGTATTTAAAAAAAAAAAAAAAACAAGATCCAGCTGTCTGTAGGAGGCTCACTTTAGTGTTAAGGAAACACACAGGCTGAAAGTGAGGGGATGAGAGAAAATATTCCAGGTAAATGGTAACTAAAAGGGAGTAAGAAACTTCGAGTTACTTGCTTCTGGGAAGAAAATGAGGTTTAAGGGATGTGGGACGGGGGACTTTTTAATGTATTCACTCATAGTAATTCTGATATTTTAAGGAATTTTTTTTAAAGATTTTATTTATTTGACAGAGAAAGAGACAGCCAGCGAGAGAGGGAACACAAGCAGGGGGACTGGGAGAGGAAGAAGAAGGCTCATAGCGGTGGAGCCTGATGTGGGACTTGATCCCATAATCCCGGGATCAAGCCCTGAGCCGAAGGCAGATGCTTAACCGCTGTGCCGCCCAGGCACCCCATGATATTTTAACTATATATGTAAACTTGGATAACAAAAATTGTAGTCAGATTATAACCACTCCCCTTAAACACTAATAGATCAAGTAGCCAAAAATAAGTACTTAAAAATCTCAGTAACATGAAAAATAAATTCATATTGATAGGTGTGCATAGATATGCTTTTGTGCATATATGTATTATATATGTGTATGCACATACATATTCACATTTCTTCATGCTCACATTGGAATAGTCAAAAAATGTAATAACGACAAAGAAAGCATCAATACTACCAAAGAAATGCTGTCATACAGAGTACATTATGCAATAAAACTGGAATGCAATTATAAAAATATAACTAAAAAGGAACATTTATCTGGGAACTACAAAACATGCTACCAAATAGAATTTCTGGTATGAGAAAATAAATCAATAGCAATATGAGAGTATTTAGGGTTAAATAAAAATTAAAGGACTATATTTCAAATTCTGAGGAACACAGCTAAAGAAATACTTAGAAATTTATACTTTTAAATACACGTATCAGAAAAACATAAGAAAGGTAGGAAACAAATATGTCAAGCTTTCAGCTGAAGCTGGGAAAAAAGAGGAATATAACTCCACTATGGTCATAGACATAAAAATTCTAAATAAAATTTTGGCTAACCAATTTCAGTAGTATATCAAAAATGCACCATGATCAAGTAGGTTTTGCCTCAGGAATGAGAAGATAAATTAACATCAAAAATTGTTTAATATAATTCACACTAATGGAATAAAGAAGACAACATTGTACTATTGTAATAAATGAAGAAAAGGCATCTGATGGGAGGTCAACATCTCTTTATGATGCAAATTACCTGAAAGAGGGAAATAAAATTCTAGAGGAACAATAATGACAGTGTGTTACACTCTCATTCACTCAACTCTTCACCTCTTTATTGAAAATAAAAGAAATGTAAAGATACTTTCAAAAGGAAAAAGATCCAATTCTAATCAAGAACATGAAACATTGGAGACTGACATACAGTCAAAACAGCTAGTTTTTCTTCCAGCACTGGTATAAATTATCATTTCTTTGCTTGAGCCCAGAGAAAATAGTTGCCTGCTTTGATTAAAGAAGACATGTGTATAAACCAAGGGCTCCCCCCAGACCATCAACAGATGAAACACATGCATCTGGGAACCTCCTTTCTCCTGTTAGACTGATGGCTCTCAAGGAGGGGACATTCTGAAGCATATCTTGTAACACATCATTTCAAAGACATTCAGCTTACATGGAATCATTCCAATATTTAAATGGCATTTTTATAAAAGGCAACATCACATTTAATCTTTTCCTGTGTTGTCCACACTGTTTCACACAGAGAACATATGCTATGTTTCATAGTCCATCACTTGGAAATAGCGACCAAATAGGCTACTACTTGCTGATTAAAGAGAACATTTAAATATTTAGGTAAAGTCTAAAATACACATTTCAGGGGCGCCTGGGTGGCACAGCGCATCTGCCTTCGGCTCAGGGTGTGATCCCGGCGTTATGGGATTGAGCCCCACATCAGGCTTCTCCACTATAAGCCTGCTTCTTCCTCTCCCACTCCCCCTGCTTGTGTTCCCTCTCTTGCTGGCTGTCTCTGCGTCTGTCAAATAAATAAATAAATAAAATCTTTAAAAAAAAATACACATTTCAGAACATCACCACCACCCTGCCGCCAAATCCTAGTCAAATTGTAACAGAAAATGGTAAGAGGCAACAGAGTAAGGATTGCAGGTACCTATCCTGGAAAATGAGGGAGAAGACATAGAAAGACATATTGGACCCATATCCCCCAAGCACTGTGTTCCAGAAAAAAAGGGGGGGTGGAAGGGGGCAGAAAAGTGAGACAGGTCATTATTAGCTAGACCTATTACACTTAAAACAACAGTACCTATAGTTTATATACATTTAATGTATGTATATGCACACATATTTATATATAAATACATATGTATGTATGTATGTATATATATGCATATATAGATATGTATTCATATGATGTCCATCTGTGAGCAGTACTTAAGTTGTATCTTTTAGGAAGAGAGAGATTGCTTCATAGGTTAACTTGAACAGCAAACTCCAGGTTTCTTTTCAGTATATAAACCTATTTGTCTCTGTGTTGGATCATCAGGTATCAGATTTGAGAATCTCACTGAAGTCCTGAATTTTTACTTTTGAGTCACTGGATTAGAAACAACATTGTTGTCTGTTGTCCGACCTTTTACCCAGAATTCGTGGCACAGCATCTTGAAAGCTCAGGGCCATAGGACTGCAGGGCATTTGGAGACAGGAGTGAAACATTTGGTTTGATTTCTCAGTTCCTTCACCTACCTTGCAGTGGCAACTGTAAAATTCCTATTGAATGGATTGAGAAGCTGTCTAGTTTGATTGTAGCTTCAGTGAATTTGTGCCTCTGACCTCCACTGAATTGCTATTTTATTGCTATTTACAGCAATGTTCCCCAGCAAAACACAACTTCTGTCCCTATGGCAACCACATATACCTGAGATGTTACTGCCTCCTTTTCTGCCAGTAGAAAAACAGAGTTAAAAGAGAAAATAAGAAATAGGGCTCATGGCCCTTTCTACATTATCATGCCTGTGTATTACTCTTGAGTTGTGCATTTTCAATTAGGAATCTCCTGAACTGAACTCAGTTGCGTGCACAAGCATGCCATTCCTTCAGCAGAGGCAAATGAAAGACAAATTTGTAAATTGTGTATGTGATGACCTGCTTCTGAAGATGAGCTGAAGACTCTATGTCATGTATGCACAGGACATATAAAGAACATTTTCCGGCCAGGTGTAATTGGTGGCAATTCTGTGATAAAACATTTACTTTTGCCCTGTTCATCATCATTTCTCTCTCCCTCCCCCTCTTTCCCTCCCTCATTCTTTCTCTCTTTCTTTTTAACATTCCTCCCATTAGCTCAGTACATCACAGAGTATGATTCTGGAATGGAATCACTGAGGAACATTCATTAAAAATGTGGAATCCTCAATTCTACCAGGACCCAGGCTGAAGGGCAATAACCCACATTTTTTTAAAAATATTTTTTATTATGATAGTCACCACACAGTACATCCCTAGTTTTTGATGTAAAATAGCCCACATTTTAAACAACTCTCTCTTTCTTATGAATGCTAAAGTTTGAGAACCACTGTAGTAGACAGCTTTTGAGAGAAAGGACCCCATGTTACCAATCTTCATATTCTCAGCACCTTCACAATGCCTGTCAGGTTTAAAATAGGGTATGCCCTGCATCATGCTATCACTAACATCTCTTTAGAGTCAGCCAATCTCTGTCCTTTCCAGGAGTCTACAGAGCATATTCAAGGGATTTCAAGTGCCAGTAAACTGGAATGGGATGGGGTGTAGCTTCTCAGATTGCTTCTGGATAAAACTATAAATTCAGAAGTAATTGATGTTGGAGGAGGTCATCAAGAGGATGTGACCACAGGTTGACCTGTGAGCTGTACCCAAGCAGTAAGAGGCTCCTTGGAGTGTATGCTCTACTTGCCTTTCCTGTAGTGGGATATGGCCATGAGATAATATGTTGTTGAGCCCATCTGAACAGTATACATGACTGAAGCCAGCTAAGGCTGCTATATACCTTTAGGATTCTGGTGGGTGGGTGTGGAAATCTTAGCATTCTTCAACCACCAAAGAGAAGCCTCTCAAAGTCCCTTGCCTATTAAAACTGCCACCTACAAATTCTGAGTGACTTATTACTCTCTTTAGCCTCCCTTTCCTTTCTGTGTACAGGGGCCAGATTGCAAAGCACCAACTGGTCTTTCATCCAAGAGCATATGTTTGGGAGCTTGTAGTCCATATCTTAAAACCATAATGTTGAACCTCAAGGAGAGGAGAACTCCCCATTTCATCTTTGCCTTTGATGACTTCAGATGGAAACTGTAAGTCATTGGAAGGTGCTTAGTCAAAGACTCTGCAAGGCTATGCAAACAGAGATGAACCTATTTGCAAAGTGTCCTGGATCTCTGGTTCATTACTGTATCCAGCTAAGTGGGACCACCCTCCCTTCACGGATGCTCTCCCATAATTTTGCACAAGAAGCACAGAGTCTGAAAGATGAGACCTGGAATGCACACTCAATGGAACGAGTTTATTCTCCCAAAGAATGGAATAAATGTTTATTATTTTTTATTTAAATTCAATTAATTAACATATAGTATATTATTAGTTTCAGAGGTAGAGTGCAGTGACTCTTCAGTCTTACATAATACCCAGTGCTCATTACATCACTTGCCCTCTTTAATGTCCATCACCCAGTTACCCCATCCTCCCACCCATTTACCCTTTAGCAACCCTTAGTTTGTTTCCTATGGTTAAAGAGTCTCTCATGGTTTGTCTCCGTCTCTGATTTTTTTCTTATTCAATTCTATCTTATTTGATTTTTCCTTCCCTTCTCCTATGAGCCTCTGTTTTGTTTCTTAAATACCATATGTAAGTAAGATCATATGATAATTATGCTAAGTAAAATAAATCAATCAGGGAAATATAATTATTCTCTAGTTCCATCCACGTTGTTGCAAATGGCAAGATTTTTTTTTTTTTGATGACAGTAATATTCTGTTGTATATATGGACCACATCTTCTTTATCCATTCATCTGTCGATGGACATCTGGGCTCTTTCCATAGTTTGACTATTGTGGACATTGCTGCTATAAACATTGGGGTGCAGGTGCCCCTTCAGATTACTACATTTGTATCTTTGGGGTGAATACCTAGTACTGCGATTGCTGGATCATAAGGTAGCTCTGCTTTCAATTTTTGAGGAATGTCCATACTCTTTTCCACGGTGACTGCACCAGCTTGCATTCCCACCAACAGCGTAGGAGGGTTCCCCTTGCTCCACATCCTCGCCAACATCTGTCTTTCCTGACTTGTTAATTTTAGCCATTCTGATTGGTGTGAAGTAGTATATCATTGTGGTTTTGATTTGTACTTTTTTGATACCAGGTGATGTGGAACATTTTTTCATGTGTCTTTTGGCCATTTGTATGTCTTCTTTGGAGAAATGTCTGTTCATGTCTTCTATTTCTTGACTGTATTATTTGTTCTTTGGTGTTGAGTTTGATAAGTTCTTTATAGATTTTTGGATACTAGCCCTCTATCTGATAAGACATTTGCAAATATCTTCTATTCTGTCCATTGTCTTACAGTTTTGTTGACTGTTTCCTTTGCTATGCAAATGCTTATTATCTTGACAAAGTCCCAGTAGTTCATTTTTGTCTTTTTTCCCCTTGCCTTTGGAGATGTGTCTGGCAAGAAGTTGCTGCGGCCGAGGTCGAAGAGTTTGCTGCTTGTGTTCTCCTCTAGGATTTTGTTGGGTTCCTGTCTCACATTTAGGTCTTTCATCCATTTTGAGTCTATTTTTATGTATGGTGTAAGGAAGTGGTCCAGTTTCATACTTCTGCATGTGGCTGTCCAATTTTCCAAACACCATTTGTTGAAGAGACTTTTTTCCATTGGATATTCTTTCCTACTCTGTCGAAGATTAGACCATAGAGTTGAGGGTCCATTTCTGGGTTTTCTATTCTGTTCCATTGATCTATGTGTCTGGTTTTGTGCCATTACCATACTGTCTTGATGATTACAGCTTTGTAATATACCAAAGAGAGGAGATAATAGATGTCAAATTTTGGACACATAAAAATGTCTCTGTGTATTCCCTATCAAGGGTGATCCTTGATTTCTTTTTATGTGATCTTACACAGGATACAAGATGATTCTGCTTGTCCTTTGTAACTTTAATATGTTTTTTCGTGTGGGAACATATAGTTCTCAGGAAATAACATAAAACTAAAGAAAGATTAATTAATTAATTAAAAAACTAAAGAGATTCTCATTGGTATATTATTTTTACAGTATCCATTGACTAAAAATTGGACAACTATTTCTCTGTGTTTATTGATATGTGCAGGTACAAGGAGGAGAGAGGTTAGGAAGGAGAGAAAGAGAGGAAAGAAGCCAAGCAGTTGATTTTTAAAGTTCCAGGTGTTAAGCCCCACTGATTATAAGGACTTGCAAAGTTAAGCCCCTCTGGTTTTCAAAGCCAGATATTGTGGGAATTTCCTCCCCAGTGTGGGTCCCTCATGCCTGGGGTAACTTGTGCGTGGTCTGCTCCTCCTCCTTTTTATTGTCTCTGGTGGCCCTCCCTCCCACAGATAGCCTCATGGGTCAGTTTGATTCCCAACCATTTTTTTGCCCTTCCTAGTACTCAGGATAGCAGGAGAGGTAGGAGGAGCCAGGCTATTGAAGACAGTGACCAAAGAGCTTCTCAAATACTGGTTGTATCACTAGCACCACTGAAAGGCACTTGGGCCAAGAATTTTTAGAAACCCTATCCTGACTCAACGGATTTCCACTCCCTGGTGTTTATAACTTGGAGATATCCCACCTTCTAGTTTATTTCTGACCTTCTATTTTCTTTCTCCAACAAACAGCCCGACCACACAATATTCTACCATGAAAGTTGAATTTATAATTTAATGATGCTTACTTTGCAATACTTTCTGCATTGACTTCATTTGGCTTCAAGGAAAATGACTCCACCATCATTATAGAGTAAAGGTAGATGGCTACCACATGGTCCTGTATAGACAAACTGGGGCAAAATTCAGATATACGTGAGATTTGTCTTCATTGCCACTCCCCTCATTACCATCATCCACTCCCTCACAGCAAAATTGATAAAAATAACGACGTGTTTGATATCACACCTCTAAAATAAGAAATAGATCCCTACAGCACAATAAGCAACGTTACTGTTTATTATTTCCCCTTATATGCCAATGTCTTTGAAATAGGATGGATGAGCTATATTTGCATATTTGTTGGATTTACTTTGTCATGTAAAATCTTTCTGTTTTTCTTTCATTCCTGTCTCCTATGGCCTTCAGGAACAGATGTTTCTTTTGAGCATCTGGCAGCTGTAGTCCTGCGGTGTCAACTTAGAGGAACATGGTTTTGTCTATCAGCTTAGACTACTGCAGACATACAGCCTGAAAGGAGTGTATGTGCATGTGGGACACACACACACACTCATAAACAATAAGCATGGAGCTATATATATATATGTATGAGTCACCCAATAGAATAAGAGAAACAATAAGGAAATGTAGAAGCTGTATTTCTATTAACATTTCTATTTTCAAAAGTATTTGTTTTTAATAATGGTTTCAGCTTTGGGTATTATCTTCAACAAATGCAGCAGAACCAGGTGATTCAAGGTCGGTTGTGCCATGTTTGTCTAAGACTAATGTTCTGTGCTTTGTGTTCAGGATTTTTTGTAATGATCTTCAGCAAATCATGAGCCTTTTTGTCCTAGCTATCTACTGGTCTGATGATGTTAGAAAAATAAATAGTAACTCCCAGACCTTTCCTGAAGCATGAACTTTAATGCCCATTATCCTTTGAGTAGACACTGAAATACTTTTTTCCAGTACAGCATTTCATGCATTCCTGTATTGAAATATTAGCTCCCATGGTCTGGCTGACTTCAGGGCTCATGCTCTGAATTCATACACGCTACTGCTTTTAATGGAGTTATTTTAAAACATAATATTACCCAACGGTAGTAGATCATTTTTTCATGTAATAGTTGACATTTAACAATATCTTAGGGACAACTTCTAAGCAAATGGGTCTTCTTGCATTTTAATTCCAGAAAATGTCTTCCCACATATTAATTCCACAAATAAGAAATTAAAATATCAGAACTGATTTTATACCACTTACAGACTTAAGGATTTTTCTGTGCATTCTTTTCCTCCGTTTATTTGTTAAAGTATGTAACAAGACAAGGACCAATGTTCTTTACAGGTAATGCCTCTGTTTACTTTTATTATTTTTTTTATTTTTTTTAAAGAAGATTTTTTTTATTTATTTATGTGACAGAGAGACAGCCAGCGAGCGAGGGAACACAGCAGGGGAGTAGGAGAGGAAGAAGCAGGCTCCCAGCGGAGGAGCCCGATGTGGAACCTGATCCCGGAACACTGTGATCACGCCCTGAGCGGAAGGCAGACGCCTAACGACTGCGCTACCCAGGCGCCCCCTCTGTTTACTTTTAATTTAGAGATTTCTTTTGAAAGCTTCTGCCCGTAAGGAGGCTACATTTCCCAACTTTCCCGTATCTAAGTAGGGCCTAAGAAGCTGAGTCNGGCAGACGCCTAACGACTGCGCTACCCAGGCGCCCCCTCTGTTTACTTTTAATTTAGAGATTTCTTTTGAAAACTGCCCGTAAGGAGGCTACATTTCCCAACTTTCCCGTATCTAAGTAGGGCCTAAGAAGCTGAGTCGTGCTTAGTGAAATGTAGGTGGAAAAATCATGTCTCACTTTCAAGCCTGATCCACATCGGCGTCCTATGTGATCATCAGTTTTCGCTTTTCTCCTAACTTTAGGCTGGATTTCAATGCCCAGGGTGACTTTAAAAGTCCTATATTTCGGAAGCAGATCTCCATTGCTTGAATGGCTGCATGATTGGGTGAGTGGAGCGTGACCTCTACCAATGATTGACTTGACTTAGCGTGAGCAAGAAATAAAAATCTAGTTAGCCCTTTTCATCATCTACAAAAGTTTAAGACAAAGATCTGGGAACATTTTGTGGTTTTTATACATATTTTAACTTATAATGATCTGATCATATTTGCAAATATTTATATGCATGGTTGCAAAGATAAAGTCATTGCATGAGAGTTATCTTCAAGCTACTTGAGAAATCCTTAAGGTACTTATTTCCTGTGTTATAAACACAGGAATGTAGTTCTCTATATCTCTGGAGTCCAAAGAACTTTCAACAAAAGCATCATGAGGTGGGAGTGAGAGAGACACTTTTTCAGTTATTAAAAGGATTTCTGGATTATTAAATGAAAATTACCAAGAGCTACTAGTCCGGGCCATTCTTACTCTGGATAACAGAATATATTCTAAATATGTTGCGATCGTCTTAAAAACTGGTGTTAGTAAGTGAAAACAGACATACACACATACATACACACACACACACAGAGGCACACCCCCCACCTCTCTCTCTGTCTTCATGCACTTTTATCTATAGCCACCACAAAAAGACACACAATACCTCATTCTCTTATAGTTATTCTTGAACATTTGTTAAAATGTTAACCATTAGAGGTAAATGATGCACTGTCTTCAAGTAACTACCTGTGTTTTCAAATAACCCCATTAGGGTAGTGTGGTGAATTGATTAAGCGCATAAGCCTTGAAGTTATAGACCAGGGTTTGAATAATGTTGCTGTCGCTTCATGTGTGACCTTGGCCAAATTATTTCATCTCTTAGAACCTCACATTTATTTCCTGAAAACCAGAATAACTTAATCATTGGATCACCATAAGGCTTAAATCAAACAATACCTCCAAAGTGCCCAATAAAATTCCCAGTTGTAAGCACTTAATAGATGTGGTTATTAGTATCCAAACGGTTTGAATTTTGTAACTATAGATACAATATCCTATACATCACAGAAGAGCATCTCAGTATTTTTTTTTTTTATGGGAAAAACCAAAAAGCCTATCAAGGAAAGAAAACTGCTTTTCCAAAAATGCCAATCAGAAGACAGAACAAAGGAGCCCCAAAGAATGTGTAAACCAGAAATATGCAGTTCTGTTACAAGGTCTGTGATTTACTTTGAAATATTTCAGCATAATCTGTGTGACATTATGTTTGCACGAGTTAAAGTTTAATTTTAGAGAAGTCAGCTGGCTTGTTACCTGAAGGGCCACACTCCAGAGGCAGCTCCCACAAGCCATTCATCTATTGGTGTCTCAATCAACAATTGTTAGTTTGCTAATTAGCATACTGGAAGACAAAATGCATTTTTATTCTCAGAAGCAGTGGCTTATTATTAAGCATGATGAATATTAGAAATGGGTTCTCCTTAGAAGAAAATAAAGGTGTTCTAGTTGTGTGGATGTCGTGATCATGTGTGTTGGCTAAAATTGCTTAAGAGATGCTCTCTATTCTTATAAGAAAAAGGTGTAAGAATCAACCCTGGTGTGTACCCCTCACCTTTGTGGCTGGAGTCCATGGCTTGAGTCCTAATCAATTCTGTGTCTAGCCATCAGTTTAGGAGAATTCTAATTACAGGGTGCCTATCACTTAGTGATGCAGAATCCTGCCTCAGAAATTTTGTTGGTCTGCCTGGTGAAACTCTCACACAAGGGCAGAAAGCTGAAATTTCACTGAGGTTAGAGAATATGATGTAGAAAATTTTTTGTGCATTCTTTGCTAATGAATATCTAGTAAATGTATCCATGTATGGAAAAATTTGATTACATATTCATTTTCATTATCAGTGGGTAGGAAGAGTATAAGCAGTAACTAAATACCAAAAAGGACCTCACAGATGTATATGACAAATTGCTAAGGTCACTTCATAACAAATAGATCACGACCTCCTCCCTTCTTCTTTTAAGGCCTCTCTTCAATAGCCAAGGACTGCCGTAATGATCATCCAATCCCCGATATGGTTGCCCGTTTACTAGATTGAAATATATCAAGCAACATAGCATAGAGGTTAAGAATTCAAGCGCTGCCACTTATTAGTCACATGATAATTAGCATATTGTTTATCTTCCTGTGCCTGAGCTCCTACACTGGACATAGATCATAGATCATGATGATGATTAAGTAATATACATATAAAGCACTTATAATAGCTTCCGCCACATCTTAAAAAGTGCTGGCTGTTATTATTTCCAAAATTCCCCTCCAGAGACTTGTTTGCTGACACTCTGTTTCTCAATTAGGGTCACTCAATTGCATCATGTCACAATTTTACTTGTGTCTTGAAAACTGTCCAAGGGATTTTATTTGAACTCAGTCATGTGCCTTCATTGAGTTCATCATTTAGATGAATTTGTAGCTTGATCTAGAGTACATAATCTTCAACTTGGAGGCAGGAGAAGTTGCAATTCCTTAGTTTCCTCCTTGGTACAGAGACAGCCATTCACTCATTTGTTTTCTAAAATTGCCTTTTCATTTGGAAATGCCCCCATTGCACCATAATCATGGAATGGCCCCACTTCTATGGTCTAGCAGACTTCCTGTTCTCAATGAAAGCAAAACAGACAGTCTCCCTGGAGTAACTTTTTTGTCTTGCTGTCCCTACCTTGGACTCAAGTAGTGGTAGATTTCAGGAGAAGAATCAGGGGAGAAGGGGAGAGAATGTGGAGTGAGAAGGCACATTAAAGGGGTGTCCCTCTCCCTCCTTGGACTATAGCTCCATTGATTGGCAAGTTGCTCTTTTTCCTTTCCATAAGGCTCTTTGAATTTTTTGCTTAAACTTCGAAGTTTTGGATTGCTGGTTTTTGACCTATGTATGGCTTTGATAGGTGATCTTTTTGATACTGATAGTTATCTCAGATTCTGATATTTCTTGTTTTATTAAAACTTTTAAAAGATTTATAAAAGTAATTCATACTCATGGAAAAAAAATCTAGAAATCCAGAAATCAATACAGTGAATTTAAGTAACCACCAAGTCATGCATTTATTAAGGATTTTTTTCTTCATTTACTTGACTAGTAAAGGGAAAGTAACATGTATTGTACTTTGTGAATATGCTGGGCATGGATGAGCCTCACGACATCCCTTTGAGATAATTATTAATATTATCCCCCTTTTAAGATGTGAATATTGAATTCTGAGAGTTTATTTTAAAGATGTCATTTATTTATTTATTTATTTGAGAGAGAGAGAGAGCACAAGCATGAGCAGGAGGAGGGGCAGAGGAAAAGGGAGAAGCAGACTCCACACTGAGCAAGGAGCCCAACACAGGGCTTGATCCCAGGACCCTGAGATCATGACCTGATCTGAAGACAGATGCTTAACCAACTGAGCGACCCAGACACCCCAAATTCTAAGAGTTTAAGCTGACAAAGACACAAGCCATAAGTGACAAAGGCTTTGTTTGAACTTTGAGCCCATACCCCTACCATTGGGTCATGGTACTTCCAAGATGGCACACACTCACACCTGGCATTCGGCAACATCACTTTCCCCAAGGTTTTCAGATTTTTCCTTTCCTACCAGTTGATGAAGAGTCTGACAAAATGAATCACTCACTCACTGTGGCTTCTGACTCAGCTGTCCACCTCTGAACAGCCCACGACAGTTTTTAAAGCTGACTGCTCAAGATAGCAGCAATATGTCCTCACCATAGGCCATTTTGCCATATTCCATCCCAGGAGGCACAAAAGCGAAGCCTTGAAACCCATGGGAAAAGGCAGGTATTCTAAAAGTGTATCATCAACTGAAAGAGTGTGAGCTGTTTTTCAGGTAGTGCTGAAATGGGCTATTGCAAGTATTGGTTAGGAATGTCAGACTTTTGAAAATGATAAAAATGCAGATTGAATTTTGCCTGAGAGAATTGGGTTTAGAGGATTGTGGGAATTACTAAGAAAAAGATACGTTTTAAGTGACCAGCTTTTCACACATCCTCTTTGACAGTGATTGGTACTTCAGCTTCTAAAGTAGTTAACCAAAAGTCCTCAGTTATTTTTTAGTACAGTGAACCGTCCAATCTCTGATCTGTCAGAACTGAGGGAAAGAGCGTGGTGTGTTGACGTCCAGCAGCTCTGGGATAACACAGAAATGCCTGAGCTTGCAGTGAGTAACTGCAGAGTTGCTTTAAGTCTTTGAAAACTTGATTATTTTATTCTGTATATAAATATGTTTATCACGGAAACATCAAATCATACAGAAAAGTATAAAGAAGAAAGTAAAGTTTATCTGAAAACTCACTACAAAGAGATAGCTAAACCACTGTTTACGTTTTGACATATCTCAGTGTGAGTTTTATCTTTTGGAACTTTCTAATTCCTCCTTTGTCTGCTGTAGCACTCATTAATTTGTTCAAGAAACATTTATTTGGTACTTGTTATGTGCAAGTACTATCAGGTCCTGAAAAGGTAACAATCTCATAATAGACTAAGGAACACAGACCACTAAATACAAATCAAAATACAAAGCTGGGGTTAAAGGTTGTCTTATTTGTCTTCATATCTTCCTTTTCTCAGAGTGGAGGAGGCAGGGGGAAGATGGTAAACAGATATTTGCTGAATGCGAATAAATGACCTTTTGAATCAGTGGATTAATAAAATGTGTTAAGTACAAATAGAAGTAGCTCATGAAGTACTAGAGAGGAGCACATAAATATGGCCACCAGAAGATTTTAGATGTCATGTCCAAACTACAGACTGAGGTGTAAGAATTAATCTAGCAACTGGAGTTCCATATGCAAAAGCCATGGTACATCAAGGGAAATGCAAGGAATTCAGAGGGACTGGAGCTTAGAGTTACCGTAAAAATGTGGCAAGAGATGAGTCTGGAATGATGATTGTGGCAAAGTCATGATGGGTCATCTACAGCATCCATCTAATGAGCCTGGAGTTTGTCTTGAGGCAAATGGAAAGCCAAAAAGGGCTTTAGTTATTTTTTTTAAAGGCTTTAGCTATTAGAAGAGTGGCATGATTTCCATCTCAGGAGTCTAAACTCTACCCTATTTTCCTGTTTCTTTCCTGTCAAAGTTCAGTAAATTGCCTTTTTGAAAAAAAAATTGTTGTCTCAATCTCTTGTAAACATAGGCTTAGTTATTTAAATCAACACCTCTGCTGAAAATAAATTAGATTGGAGAGAATCACATATTCTTAGACACATCCAAGATTAGGTAAGACAGCTGCCTGAGGGGTTCTGAGGGAAGCCATATGTGGAAAAGTGCCATAGTATTCATTGGGAAACTGCTTTCTGGGGTGCCCGAGGAAACTGTCCATGAGCTGGTGCCACCAAACTTTCCAAGCTAACCAAGGGAATCTTAGGCAAAACCGTCCATGCATGAGGCTCTGAAAAGATACCTGGGGGCTGCCAGAGGGTGCTGACAAGGGCACTCCCAATTTCTACCAGCCACTGGGCGCTGCTGAAGGTAGGTGCTACTGCCAAAGCCAAATATAGAAACACAGGAGAAACCTTCTTAGATAAACACAACAGAATCAAAAAAGGAAAGCCTGTCCTCCTCCTACATCCCTCCAGTACCCTCTACTGACAAAGCTTAACACATGCCATTTGGCAAAGAAGTATTTACAACTCCATTGTGAATAGAGGTTCCAACTTTTATTATTGTAGAACTGGCAAAAAGGGTATTTAAAAATTTAGAGTTCACATCAGTAACTGCCAAAACAGCTTAAAAAAAGAGAGATAAAAGCAATTTGAAGAACTTGAAGAGGATATTGCGATGAGGATTTGTCCATCTTGAAAATTTTTTATTTTGTTGACCTTAAAAAGGTAAAAAGAACAGAAATCCATGTCTAGGTCAATCATAAAACATTTAATCTACAGACCTTCCCTGAAATAAACTGGACTCAAAAGTTACAAGATCAGTGTAAAAGTGAATGAAAAGTAGGTGAACCTTGCATAAAATTAAAGTCTAGCTAGGCTTGATTTACCTAGATCATTCAAGAGATACTTCTACCCTCGACCTTGGCTTAAGGTGATTTCAGACTGATTGTATACTCAAAGAAACCGGTCATACATATAAAGTCCCTTAACTCCTCAGTGTTTTCACCCCATCCTCATAAGGCCATTATAGGCTTGCTTTGATTTTCAATCTCCCAGCAATGAACTTCATCATGGACCTAGGCAAGACTCTCATTCTCTCATTCTCTAATCTATGGCAAAATCTGCAAGTGGCCCCAGGAACAGCTACATGCATGCATCTAATCATATGGAATTTTACTCCATCAAGTTCATGAACATAGAGAACATGAGCATGATGAGAGAAATGTAAGGAAGAGGAGAGAAATGATTCTTTTTTATAAAAGAATCTTAAAGAATCAAACAGATCTTCTTGAAACGAAAAGATACACAGCATCAATATGAAAAAAACTCAGAATGGGGCCAAGCACAAACTAGACATTGGCAAAAGATAAGATCAGAGAAATTGAACACATAGCAGTAGAAACTATTCAAAATTAAGCTAACAGAGGGGGGGAAAAAACCCTAAAATGTGAGCATAGCATCAGTGAGCTGTAGATAACAATTTGACCTACTTCAAATTGAAGTCCCAGAAGAAGAAGACAAGATGGGGGAGAAGAGAAACTTAAAAAAATAATGACTTAAAGTTTCCCAAATTTGATGAAAACTATAAACACAGAGATCCAATAAACTTAAAGAACCTCAAACAGAATAAATAGCGCCAGAGAGCATTATAATCGAGAAACAGTTACTGAGAGAAATTAAAGAAGACATAAATGCGTGGAAGAGAGAAAACATTCATGGGTTGGAAGACTCATTATTGTTCAAGATATCAACTCTCTACAAGTTGAACTAGAGATTCAATGTAATCCCAATCAAAATCTCAAAGTCGTTTCAGAGATTGACAAACTAATTGTAAAATTTGTGCACAAATGCAAATCAGCTAGACTTACCAGAATTCTGAAAAAGAAGTTCAAAGTTGGAGGATTCAAACTTACTGGTTTTAGGACTTACTATACAATTAATAATATAGTTATATTGCCATAAAATAGACACACATGGAACAGAATAGAAAATGTTGAGATAGGTACACTTAGGGTAACTTAACTTTGACAAAGATGCCAAGGCAGTCCAATAGAAGGATAATAGTCTTTTCAACAAATAGTTCCCTAACGGTTGTTAGCTTTGGACAAAAAACATGAACCTTAACCTTTGCTCACAATATACACAAAACTCAAAATGGAATATAGATCTAAATGTAAAAGTTAAAACGATAAAACTTCTAGGAGAAAACAGTAATTTTAGTAACATTGATTTGCGGATAGATTTCTTAAATACAATGTACCATAAAACATGAACTATCAAGAAGTTCAAGAAATTGTGCTTCATCAAAATTTAAAATGTTTGCTTTTCAAATGGTGCTTACAAAAATGAGAAGACGAGCCACAGTCTTAGGGAAAATACTTGCAAAATATATATCTAAGTCTTGTACCTAGAATATATAAAGAACACTTATGACTCAGCAAGAAGTACTCAAATAATCCCATAAAAATTATACAAAAGATCTTGACACTACGCTAGAGCATATATGCAGAAGACGAACATATGAAAAGATGCTCAACACTATTAATCGTCAGAGCAATAAAAATCAAAGCCACAATAAGACATCACTGCATACCTGCTAGAATGAATGAAGCCAGACCAAAAAACAGTACATGTCTATTGATTCCACATTTATAAAATTCTAGAAAATGCTAACAAATTGACAATGACAGGAAGCAGATCAGTGGTCTTCTAGAGGTATGGGAGGAAGATGGGTAGGGAGCAAGGAGGGACCTGAAACAGTTATACTGTACAACTTCTTGACTTGGGTAGTGATTCATGAGAGCTTTCCTTATAAGGTGTGTGCGTTTGTGTGTGTATTAAACATATTTCTTTTTTAAATTCTTTTGATTTAAATTCAATCAGCCAACATATAGTACATCATTAGTTTCAGATGTAGAGTTCAGTAATTCATCAGTTGTGTATAACACCCAGTGCTCATCACATCACGTGCCCCCCTTAACAATCCTTTACCTTAGTTATATTCCATACATGCAAGAGTTGAAGAATGAAAGGAAGAGGAAAAAGAGGTGAAGCGGGAGGGAAGGAAGGAAGGAAGGGGGGAAGGGGGGAAGGAAAGGAAAGGAAAGGGAAAGGAAAGGAAAAGAAGGAGAGGGAGGAAAGGGAGGAAGGAAAGAAAGAAAAGAATAGGGGCGCCTGGGTGGCGTCTGCCTTCGGCTCAGGGCGTGATCCCAGAGTCCTGGGATCGAGCCCCACATCAGGCTCCTCCGCTGGAAGCCTGCTTCTTCCTCTCCCACTGCCCTTGCCTGTGTTCCCTCTCTCACTGGCTGTCTCTCTCTCTATCAAATAAATAAATAAAATCTTAAAAAAAAAAAAGAAAGAAAGAAAAGAATAGAAAGAAACAGATGGTGAAGTGGAAAGAACACCCAATTAATACATGGAGACCTGAGCTGCAGTTACGTTTCTGCCCGTGACTGAATGGAGTATGGGAAAGGTCAAGCACTGGGGCCTTATTAGTTTCCCCATCTGAGGTTTATTAGACGCTGAATGAAAGAGTCTGAAATATATGATTTTATTACAGCTCTTCCATCATTTTGAATCTTTAAGATCAGTGCCCCAGCAAATAATGAAAAATAGGCAATACTGCTATTCAGATCAGAGTCAAAAAGCCTTGTAAATACAAAGGAATTAGTTATTGATTATAAAAGCTTGTCGCCAGGGAAGGGCGGAGGACTCTTCATCCATGTGCTGTAAGAGAAGGGCAACTTCATGAGCCTTTGCCTCTGTTCTGCCTTCAGTGCTTCAGTTGAAAGAGAATTTGGAGCATTTGGTTCCAAGCCATGGCTTCCCTTCTCAATGGTTGTGTGATCATTCTGAGCCACGTCTTCTTCATTTGCAAAGCAAATATAAAAACAGCTAACACTTGCATAGTGCTTCCTATGTATCAGGCACTGTTCTAAGCTCTTTACATATACATTTACTCACTTAATTCTCACAGCAACTCTGGAGTAAATACTATTATTATTCCCATTTCACAGGAAAGGAAACTGAGGCTGGACTGGTGGTATGAGATTATTGTAAGCATCACATAAAATAATGTATGTAAAACTATTTTCTGTACTTAAAACTGTATATACATATATTTGTAGAGTATTTTTAAAATATTCTAATATCAAGAGAATGAGAAGCCACAGACTAAGAGAAAATATTTGTAAAATACATAATAAAATACATAGTCATAAAGGACTATTATCCAAAATATATAAAGAATTCTTAAGGAGGGCACTTGTAGTGATGAGCACTGGGTGTTGTATGTAAGTGATGAATCACTAAATTCTACACCTGAAACTAATATTACATTGTATGTTAACTAACTGAAATTTAAATAAAACTTGAAAAAAAAAAAGAATTCTTAAAACTCAGTAAGAAAACAAAGAGCCCGGGGCACCTGGGTGGCTCAGTCAGTTAAGCATCTGCCTTCAGCTCAGGTCATGATCCCAGGGTACTGGGATGGAGCCCCCCATGGGCTCCCTGCTCATCGGGGAACTGACTTCTCTCCCTCTACCCCTCCCCCTGCTTATGCCCACATGCTCGCTCGCTGTCTCTCGCTCTCCCAATAAATAAATAAAATCTTAAAAAAAAAAAGAAAGCAAAGAACCCAATTAAAAAATGGACAAAAGATCTAAATGAACAGACACCTCACCAAAGAAGATAAGAAATAAGCATATAAAAAGCTGCTCACCACCATATGTCATTAGGGAAAAACAAATTAAAACAGCAGTAAGATAGGGGCGCCTGGGTGGCTTAGTCTGTTGAGTGTCCGACTGTTAGTTTCAGCTTAGGTCATGATCTCAGGGTCTTGAGAAGGCCCCACATTGGGCTCTGTGCTCAGCACAGAGTCTGCTTGAGATTCTCTCTCTATCTCCCTTTGCCCCTCCCCACTGCTCACACTCTCTCTCCAAAATAAATAATCATAAAAAAAAACAGCAGTTAACTTTACACACTCATTAAGAATGCAAAAACCCAAAACGTCGATAACACCAAATGATGGAGAGGATGTAGAAGAACAGGAACTCTCACTCACTGCTGGTGGGAGGCAAAATGGTATGGTCCACTCTGGAAGACAGTTTGGTGGCTTCTTACAAAGCTAAATATATTCTTACCATACGTTCCAGCAATCAAGCTCCTTGGCCCAAATGAGTTGAAAATTTACACCTACATAAAAACAAGCACATAATGTTTATAGCAGCTTTTTTTTAAAAAAAAGGTTGTATTTATTTATTTGAGAGAGAGAGCATGAGAAGCAGAGTCCCTGCTGAGCAGCAAGCCCGATGTGGGGCTCGATCCCAGGACCCTGGGATCATGACCTGAGCCAAAGGCAGACGCTTAACTGACTGAGCCACCCATGTGCCCCAGCAGCTTTATTCATAATTGCCAAAATTTGGATGTACCCAAGATGTCCTTCAGTAAGTGAATGGATAAATAAACAATGATATATCCATACAGTGGAATATTACTCAGTGCCAAAAAGAAAGGAGCTATCAAGCCATGAAAAGACATGGAGGAAACTTAAGTGCATGCAATTAAGGGAGAAAGCCATTCATACTATATGATTCTGATTATAATGAGATTCTTGAAAAGGCAAAATTACGAAGACAGGAAAAAGAGCAGTGGTTACCAAGGGTTATGGGGAAGGAAGAGATGAGTAGGAAGAGCACAGATGATTTTCAAGGCAGTGAATATATTCTGTATGATACTGTGATAGATATATGATTGTTCAAGCCCTTAGAATGCACAACACCAAGAGTGAATTCTGATGCAAACTGTGGATTTTGCGTGATTATGGTATGCCCAATGTAGGTTAATCAACTGTGACAAATGTACCACTCTGGAGGGGGATGTTGATAATGGGAGAGGCTGTACATGTGTAGAGACAGGGTATGTGAGTAGTCCCCATACCTTCTTTGCAATTTTGCTGTGAATACAATACTTCTTTGTAAAGATAAAGACTTAAAAAATGAGTATGATGCCACCCCCAAGGGTGCATTTCAGCCCATAGAAGGGATAGATCCCTTGGTCTATATTAAATTTTAATCTTGTAAATTTATATAATACTCAAAACACACTTATGCCAATCATCATATCAATACTTTGGATTTAAAACTACCTGCTCTCAATGGAGGTATTCACCTGACTGCTATAAGGAAAAAATATACGTATTTGAACTGTGTTTTTACCTTACAAGAGACAGGAGAATATCTAAAAACCAAAAAAAAAACCAAAAACAAAAACAAAAAAAAACCCAATTTGATGGCAGATAATATCCTAGGAAAATACTGTGCTAATACAGAATTATAGCACTTGTAATGCCTGTTAGAGATAAATCAAGATCATGTCAGCTTATATTTTCCTGTCAATAATTGACAGTGCAGAGGTGGTTAAAATGACTGTATATCTTTATTAGATGTGTAAATGTAATTTAAATATTATTCTGGGTGCATTTTTTAAGTGAGAAGAAAATGAGGTCTGTAGACTCATCTGAAAAATCTGTAATACATGGAATTATGAGCCACATAAACTTAACATGAATATTTATTTTGTGAACATCTGCTTGAATACAAAATATGTGACTTAAGCAAATTCAACATGAAAAATATTGCAATTAAAACTAAAAGCGTTTAAGAAGTGTACTGTCTTGAAAGCAATAGATTTTATTTGCAGACTGTTGATAAGGTTGTAAACAGTTTATGATAAGTGACAAAAAACAACAAAAGGAATAGTTTGCTGAAATTAGAAAATACTAATGAGAACTGTGTAAAGAATTGTACATCTTGCCCTCATATTGCTCCAGCCAATATTTAGAGCAAAAAGATATTTAATTGAGTAAAAAAAATTAATAAGACAGACTCTATTGGGGAATTATTTAAAAGAGCAAATTATCAGACCAATTTTGACTTTGTCTCCATTCTAAAATTATGTTTTTTAATTTACAGAACTTAAATTTTTCCATTCAGGAATTTATATCTCTCCAGATCTTCATATATCTAAAATTTTCCAATTTTGTTTCTTTTTCTAAATTAAACTTATTTTTTTAGGAAAATTGAAAAGTACAGAAAAGTATAAAAAGGAGAACACCTATAGCACTGATATCATGGGATGATATATTGTGTCATGGCAGTTTTCTCATATTGTCATGGAAAACATGATTTTAATGGGTGCCTTTACAATGATTTTAGTGCTCTTGTTCACCAGGAGATACCAGTTGAATGAAAATGAGTCTAACTGACTTATGTGCAAGAAAATTCTGGGTTAGCAAGACTCCAGAGTTCTATCTTCTTTTTCTCAGAATCCAGAGAATGTGAGAGTTTGTTAGAGCAAGAAGCTATTTTGTATTCCAATGTATTGTCTGAACTTTCCACTAGGAAGATAGGATTGGGATATCATGTCTAGAAATGCTTAAGGCCTAAAAATGCACTACTAAAATTTAGAGTACACATTCAAAATGCCAGGAAAAATAGGGTTCTTACTCAAAACTGAGTAGCCCAGAAAAGCAATTATAGGTGTCTTGCTGGGGCTTAAGAAGGTAACTGAAGTGAACCCAGCAATATCAACCATATGGGACATACAATGGGAGGCAGAAAGTGGTTATTGGTCAGTCTTGCCTTCTTGGAACAGGAGCAGCTCACTGGCCAATCAGATTCTTATTTAAAGTTGAATCCTCCCATTTCATTCTTCCCTTCAGTGCACCCCACCCCACCAACCCCTCACACTTTACATAATATTCAAACCTTGCATTTTGCCTGTACTCCGAAATAGCCTTCAGGTGTGTTTTGTCACACATGCACAAACCAGTATTCAGTATTCATATGAATTAGGCTTTTTTAAAAATGGGTTTCATGTCTACTGTAGTGACATAAAAAGCACCCCTTTTTTGTGAATCCAGAACCTTATTGACAAATTCTGCAAACACCTACCTGCTCTGTTCTAATCATTGTTCTGGGAATTGAAGATCGAGTGGTGAAGAGGGATGATGTCCCTGCTTCTTGGAGCTTGCCCTCTATGAGCAGGGGACAGAAACACATACATACGTGCATGCACACATAAGTATTTCCAGCAGCAGTAGGTGCAGAAACACTGAACAGAGTGATATGATGAAAGTGGTGGGGCTACATTTCTTGGGATGGTTCTCGTCTGCAGTGAAGCGAATGTTATTGTCATTGCGCAGGTGAAGTGTGCTCAGCTCCATGGGCCTCAGAGCAGATGTCCAAGATGCCTGCGCCTAGAGATAGGGCTGCTCACTCTTGAGATCTAGAACAGCTCACTGGAGACTCTGTTTCTTTTGCTTCTAATTCTTTTTCCGTATGAGATGTTTCCAGACTCTGCATTCATGCTTATTTAAACACAAATGTATCTACACCTGGCATATTTGACATTTACACTATTAAACATCAGCACCAAACATTCTTCCTGTGATCCATTTAGGTTGTGTGCTCATCCTGTTTTGGGCTGTGGGGTTAATGTGATTAAATGTGGGTATACAACTGAAACACCCCTGGAAACAGAGCAGAGATTATGATTTCTATTTTCCTTTTTGTTACTTCTTTCTTTTCTTTTGCCTTTATGTCTACACATCTTGGAATTAACGCCAAAATATGAGAAATTCAAATGATCTTCCATGTCGGCACCATCAGAGCAAACATTGGCTGCCCAAAAAGAAGGAAATCCTGACATCCCCCCCCCCAGGGAACCACTGGGAAATGTGAGAGAATCTGGCTCTCAGCCTATGAACTAGAATCCCTTACATTAGAATCTGTTTTCATATCCCATTCATGAGGTCATTGATCTTTGTAATGTTGATTTTATTCCACAAAGATTCAGGGTTGATACTTTCCCTCCTTGGTTTTAAAATATTACAGCCTGGGTGGCTCAGTTGGTTACGTGTCTGCCTTTGGTTCAGGTCATGATTCCAGGGTCCTGGGATCAAGCCCGGCGTCAGGCTCCCTGCTCAGCAGGGAGTCTGCTTGTCCCTCTCCCTCTGCCCTCCCTGCCCGGCTCATGCTCACTCTCTCTCTCTTTCTCTCTTTCTCTGTCTCAAATAAATAAATAAAATCTTAAAAAAATATATTATAGTATTTTAAAAATCTATCTCATTGTGAAGACTTTTTTCCATCCCTGCTATAAACCTTTCAGGAAATAATAGTTGTCCACTTGCCCATTCACCTTGAGTTAACATTAGTTTGCTAGTCTGCTATGGGGTACAGAATCAGAAAATAAGGAGTGTGTTTCTTTAGAAACTTTAGATGTTAAAGTAAGGTAAAAAAAAAAATGAAACTTAGGCAAAGCAGATCCAACTCAAACTATGCTTTTGGGGATATTTAAAAAGCTTCAATTAAGTTACTAGAAAAGGTTTCTGGGATATTCAGGGTTTTTAGGTCAAATTTAATCTAATGTCAATATTTATAGCCCCCTGAGAAGGTACAAATGAATACATAATTTAAAGTATAAAAAATGTACACACAATTATAACGTAAATACTCTCCCCCAGAAAGTTTAAATCTGACAATTTCTTAATGAGCTTTTACAGTGTGGTCTGAGTTCACAAAAATCACACTGTGAAAGAAAAGTGTAGATAGCACATTTCGGTTACACTTCCCTGTTCACTATATATATTAAAATATTCATGGAATTTTAAGACATTTTGAAGTCTGGCCCCAAGTGTTTGCACGGAAGAATGCAGAAACATAGGAGATTCTATTTGCTGGAATACAAGTAGCTCAAGTTTGGGGTGTGAATTAATGCGCGCCCTGCCCATACCCACAGCTTTACGTTTTAAGGTGGTTTGTCTACTGAGAAGGAGGCAAAACACATTTTTCACCTCAAAAGATGAAAGGCCAAATTTACTGAAAAATTCCTCCCTGATTCAATTGCAGACATCATGTAAGAGTCCCCAGATATTCTACCATATGCTTTATCACCTTTTACTTTTTATTTAAAAATACAATGTGTAATAATCCTTTCAAAATTACTTCATACTGTGCTTCCTACTAGAAAATGGCTGTGAAGTTATTACCGCTACCTGTTCTGCCAAGCTGGGAGGTAGTGGCTTTAGGCCAGAATTATTACAAAGCTTAAAAAGTTTCAAGAAACTTCTAACTGCTGGCACGTTGCCATTACAATTTTTCCCCCTTTTATCAGTGCCTAAATCTCTAGCCAACATGCCAAGACACTAAACACTGCTTTTGACACAAAGAAAGTTCTTTCCTTCAAAAGTGGGACGGAAATTTTGCTTGAAATCCTAGGAATCTAACAAGGAATTTCTCCTCAAATCAAGAAATCACAAGTGAAATGTTAAAACAAAACAAAAATAACCACATTCCTACCTTTTTTCAAATTCAGAAGAGACTGGGTCTAAAACATAGAAGAGTTTAGTGATTAAGTATTGTGTGTTAATTTAGATTAACAGTTTAAGTTTGCAAAGTCCTCCTATTTCTTTAGCAAAACCCCAAACCAAAGGATATATTCATTGTATCTATTATGCTGCTGTTGCAAATTTTCGTAGATGGATTTTTATCTCCAGCATGACCCACAAGGGGAAACAGAATGACATGTCCACACAGAGACTGTCACAAAAGAGCCCAGACAAACTGCAATCAGCTAGCCCACCGCACACAAATGTGCACACACATTAACCCCGAAATTTTGTTCCCAGTTTCAGTTTTAACTATTTACTTTTTGACAGACCAAGGCATCTAATTGCAGAATATTAATCTCACCCTCATGTATTAACCAAGGAGTTAGCTTTATTATGAGGAAAAACATGTTTTTTCCTTTAAGAAAAATGAAATGCACATAGTTTTAAATGGAATTATTCAGAATTAGAACTTAGACTTGCAACGAACATAGTTGTTGAGTTGCAGAGAACGAAAGATGCTTCATTCCTATGTGGTATTTTTAGTTACTCCTTAGGGACAGTCCTGACATTGGGCCCCTTAGCTGTTATCACCCTCATTCCAGTTACCAGACACCTTGAGTGAGGCCAACAATACGGGCACTCTGAGAGGTCAGGAGTCACAGACTCCACGTTTTAATCACTTACACTCACCCTGTTTGACACGCCCAACTTCTCACCCCACAGCCTGTACCCAGCTACAGACAGACGCAGCACTGGCATACTGACAGAAGGGTTTACCACTCAATTGTCCTTCCCCTAAGAGAATCACAGTCATTTTCTGTTGAAGGTAACAGATACCCCGGCAGTCTCTCTCCAGTCTGTTCTACTCTGCTTTGTGGGAAGGTCTTCAAAATTCACCCTCCAAGCTCCATTACCTGTGGTAAACCTAGTCTGGTTGATTTAAGCAGCTTCTTCTTTGCCTCTAGCATAGTATTTGGCTGGTAAATAAATTCCCCAGCCTAATTTAATGTGACAGCCTTTTGCTCAGTAGCTGGTCCCATTTGGAGAAATGCTGTTCCATTTGAGCTTCCTTCTTTCCTTTCCAGATGCCAGCAATTCTTTTCAGCAGGTCAAGCTCTCATTTATTTACCTTTAGCACCAAGAGAGATTGAAAAGAAAGTTTACACTAATTATCCACTATTTTTGAAGGGCTTCTCATCTTCAATGCCCTGAATTTCTTTCTCTCCTTTTTAGTACATTTTGCTTCCTCTAGTAACTAGGCCATAAACATGGCCAGACCTTTTATGATCTTTTTATCCTGGTCCTCTGTATTTGCATCTATTATTTTCATTCAGCCTAGCATAGGACCTCTTTGCAATGCAAATCATTGAATCTCACCTCCTAGTAATATGAGCATGCACTTTCCTGGGTCTCAGTTTTTTTCCAGAAACTCTAGTGATAGAGGTTGTGCCACTTCTGGAACTTTCTGAAGACTTCCTAAGAGAAGGAATTTCCTCTGATCTCCAGCCTTATGTGCAGCAAACACTTTCTGGGTTTTCCAGAGTCTCCCCAGGTCTTATCCCCAGGACCCAGCTGTTAAGAAACTTCTCTCTGCCCATAGTGTTTGTAGGGTCTCTTTAGCTTAAAACCTTAAAAAGTTTTAAAACTTTAAAACTTTAGAGGTTTTGTCAGGGAAATCCTCTCTGAAGAGGTAAACTTTAGGCTAAGGTACAAATGCACACAAGAAGCTAGGCATGCAAAGATCTGAGGAGAAGAAGTATTCTAGGCAAAAAGAACTACAAAGGCAAAGGATGGTTATGAACTTGGAGTTCTGAGGAAAAATATGGGACCATGGGACTGACGTGCAGTAAAACCAAAGGAGGAAGAAATGTGAAGTGAGGCTGGAAGGAGAGGCAAGGGGCAGATGTCACAGAGCTTAGCAAACAGTGGAAGGTGCATTAATTTTACTCTTCAGTATGGTAAGAAGTCATTGGAGAGCTTAAAGCATGAGGGATGCCATTTGGCTTATGTTTTAAATAATCATTCAAGCAGAGTTATGTGGAAAGTAGGCTATAGATTTCACAAATGGAAGTAGTGAGATCATTTTAAGATCATGGCCATAATCCAGGGAGGAGGTGATGCTGGGATCAGAGGGAGAGCGGTGCAGATGGGGAGAAATGGTGGATTGGAGATCTATATTGTATTTAGAGCTGGCAGACTCACTGCTGGATGGATAAAGGGATGAGTGACAGATGACTTCTAGGTTTTCACCTTGAGCAAGAGTAAGATGGGTTACCGAGAATGGGAAGACTCCCTTGAAACAAATTGGGAAGGGAGTAGGAGCAGTAGGAAGTTCTATTTTAGCCATATTTGACATGCCTGTTAGCTATTCAAGTGGATGCATTGAATAGGTGTTGAAAGCATGTATGTGGATATCTGGAGGGAGATCAGGCAAACTTGGAATTGTTGGTCTCTGGGATTTATTTAAAGCCATGGGATGAGATCACCTCCCCTGTGGTAGAAGGACAGGATGAGAAGGAGGGCCAAGACTGGACTTTGGAGCAGCTCATCTTTGAACTCCATAGGAGGAAGAGGAGGGCAGCACACTGGGAAGGAGCCGTAGTATAGGAAGGAAATTGTTAATGTCACAAAAGCCAAAAGAAGAATGTTTTCAAGGAATCCTTAGGGAGTCGCTGGTTGAACCGAAGGCCCAAATGCTCTTTTTGGCCTCAATACTCAGAGAATAGGAATGAAACACCTTCTAGCCATCAGCTACCCCTCCGATTCTGAAAGAATTCTCTCCCTCCCAGGGGCTCATTGATATCTCTTGGGACCAGCCAGTGAGCATTCTTTCCTGTAAAGGTCTTTCAGGTGAAACATTTTCGGTAGAAGTAAACTAACAACCAGAAGCCATTATCTCTTTGGAAGCCTCATTGGATTAGGGTGGTTGATCCAGAAGCCTAAGCAACTGAAAGCATTGCCTCTATGTGCCTCTTTTCCCTGCCATCTCCTCAAGATTGGCCTTCCAGGTTTTGTGAAGGAGGCAAATGCGTGTGCACCTCTGTTTTGTGGTCCTGATTTGCTCCAAAGCCATGCTAGATCCTGGAGGGGCTGAAGCATCCCTCCACAGACCCCTCTTTGGTGAAAATGACTGGAAGAGTCACTTTGATCGGGGTTTTGAGAAATTCGTGATTTACAAGGATTTTTCTTTTCTGGTTTCCTACATTCTTTCCAGAAACTACCAGCTATGGTTAAATGTGATGGTTGTTTTTGTTTCTTTCAGGATTACTACGGGGTAACTAGTCTTCTAGTGAGACATCACCTCTAATTCAGCTACAGCTCTGGGTTTATAATCCCAAATCAGGAAATCATGGCAATTCCTTTAGGAAGTGGTGGCTTAAAGGGACCCACCGTTGATTGACTTTTCTCACCGTTTTTAGAATGAAGAGGAAGGTCATCATGTCAGTTTGCAGAGACACCTGATGACAGTTCACCAGTAGAGGTCAGTTGGCCACTTACTTAAGGTCAGCTAGTTTTGCATGAACAGATACTCTCAAGGGTTACAGAGTTGCCAGCTCCTCTTTTCATCCTCTCCTTGCCAAATTTCTTTTTAAATTACTGTTTGAGTCACTATCCCAGTTGCTGCTATGATTCATTCCACTCTGACGTGAATGGATGAGGCAGGCTATGACTTCCACTTTATCTCTTTGCCTCTAACATTTATAAACAGCTCGCTCCATATGCATCTGATTCTTAGGCTGTTATGTCTTCATTTTTATATTTCCTGACAATATTCATATTTTATTGGTCTCCTCTTTTTAGAGATGACCATTATACAGTGTGCATGTATACGTCTGCATGTGTTTGGGGAAAATGGGATAGGTACTGATTAGAAGGAAATCTCCCTTTTTTTCTGACAGTCTGACAGTTAAATGTAGCTATAAATATAAGTCCAATCATAGTGAGGTATAGAAATCTTCGCTCACTTCCCTTTCACTGAAACCCAGGAGGAGAGCTAGGGTTAAAGCAGTAATGGGCATATGACTGGGAGGAAAACAGAGCGATGATGGTATTTGAATGCGTGATTCATTTTCTGGTATGAATGTGAGGAGCTCCAGGTCATAGAGAACAGGACATATTGTTCCAGTGTGTACTCCTGCCTAGACCTGCTGAGTCTAGAGTTCTGTGTTTAGGAAAATCAGAGCAAGAATCCTCCTCATAATGTCTCCAAAGTGGTCTTCCCGATGTACCTGGAAGAATAAAATCACTGAGACAAGAGAAATTATTGGGTCCCCTAAGAACTGCCACAGACCCTGAAGCAGTAATTTCAAGATGCTAGCAGGGTCTTTGTGTTAATAGGAGACAAGACTGCTTTTGTTTTTTGTTTTTTGGGTTGGTTTTTTGTTTTGTTCTGTTGGGGTTTTTTGTTTGGTGTTTGTTTTTTTGTTTGTTTGGCTTAAGGTGCAGATACCTTTGGAAGAAGGAAGAGAGAGGCAAGCTCATTTACTTTGCTACAGTTATCTCCCCTTTCAAGGGACTGAAAGGTTTCACCAAAGAATCTTACAGATGAGCCTTTCGGTAATGTTTACATGCTGACAGAATACTTGCACTTGTCTATTTTCCATGATGAACCACCCTAATCCAGCTCTTACATTTCAACTGATTTCTTGGTTTCTGTCCTTCTGTCCTGTACCCCGGCAGTCCTTTTCTCAGAGTTATTTGAGAAAATAACTGTAAAGCCTCACCAGCTTTCACGTGGCCGTTATGTTGGTTATTGGACTATTAGGTCTCAGCACAAACCTACCTCCTTACTCTGCATTGGGACCCTGGGGCTGAGACCCATAAGTCACACTGTGATTTTTTGCCATGCGGCTCTCGGTCTGGTTCTTCGCTAGAAACTAAAAGGAAGAAGGGAGAAGGAAGTTAGTCCTTCCCACGTTGCTTCTTGCTGCTATCAGTGTCACTCCAGAATTGGTTCTTCATATAGCAGTTGGTTTCATACCAGTAGTTTCTTCTATATCCTCAGAAACAGCCTGGCTACACCCCTGGGAGAAGCCAGCTCCAGCCTGCAGCCACCCTCCTCCCAGGTGTGGTCCCAGTTCCATAGGACTCCTCCTCCGAGTTTTTCAAATCTCATAATCCCACCCACTTGCCTCATTCCCAGGAGTGGTAGCTGCTTCCTTGTGTCCTTCCTCTGTGAGACTTCCTTGTCTCCCTTCTGTCTTTGAAATTCTCTAAAACTTGGTTCACAGTTGTCCATATTAAATTCTCTGTTAAGATACCTAGGTGGTTTCAGTATCCTGGGTGCACCCTGCCTGCAATCAAACTTCTCCCTTAGTTTCCACTTCAAAACTTTCCTGTAAGTTCGACCCAACAGGACCCAGGCCAGTGGGTGGTGGAGTCCCACGTGGACGCGGGAGAATAGCTGTATCGGCTCCCCATGCCCCTTTCGGCACGGATATCCCTTCAATGTATGGCCATTTGTATCCCTAGGGCATTTTGTGAAAATTCTATGAGCCTAAATACAATGTATCCATAATCTCCCAGGACTATGAACATTTTCCTTTCAAACCTCAGGCTTCTGGGAAGTTAAACACTGTCCTGAGAAAATGTACTGCCCCAGAAGTAAGTTATATTTAAATAGCCAAGCAATTCCTTGGGAACGAAGTGGTTGAAGGCTAAATGAAGATAAATGCATTGCTTATGCTTGTGAGATTTATATAGTATACACGTGGAAAATTTAGGTTCTTTCCAAGGAGCTGGTGGGTTTTGTAAAGTGTGTATAAATTTTCAACTTGGACCTGGATCTGTTTGATATATGACTGCGAGATTTTTGTAAATAGCTATACTTGGGCCACAGTTTTTAGCTTAATTTACTGTAATTTTGGTTCACTATAAAAAGCACAGCGTGTTCAGTGCTTTTCTTTATTTGCATTAGTCACCAGGGATACATACATTTATTGAAAAATTCTCATCTTTCATTAAATGCCCACTGGATTCCTGGGAAATGTTTGCATGCTTCATCTTCCAGATCAGGAGAGGGAGAGGGGCAGGGCTGTGTGAGGCTAGCCGTGCTTGGACAGTCCCCGCAGCAGGGACAGGGCACTGCCGCATCTCGACTTTCCAGCCTAGCCGGTGCTGGATGACAAGAAATCCTGTAGTTTATTTTGTAACTTCTGGAAGAGTCCAGATGCCTGACTTTCAGAGTGGCAAGGGAACTGGAAATCTTTAGAAAACCCCTTATTTGTCAAACCAACACCAGAAATTCTCAAATTAGGATGTGTGTCAGTAGGTGTGTTACTAAGTTCATTGAATCACAAATTACTTGAATCATGATGAAAGGGGTGGGTTTATTTTGTATCTGTGTGTGTGTCTGTCTGTGTACCTACTGCTTTTTAAGAGCGGTTTTAGGTTCATTGCAAAATTGAGTGGAAAGTACAGAGTTCTCATATACCCCCCTTGCCTCTTACCCACAGCCCTGTTTAATGTAGGAGAACTAAACCAGACTTTATTCAACTTATTAGAATGAGTAAAACAAATAATAAGGAATAAGTCATAAGAAATGTTCTCCTACTTCATCAACATTTTACAAAACACGTACCAAATATGAAAATCTTCAATGCACTTTTTTTAAACTTCTGCAATAAATATTAGCAAACATACAAATTTCTTCTGTACCAATCTTAAAATTACTGAATTTCTAATTTTTTTAATGTTCCTATATATTTTTATTTAAATACTTTTAATGAAATCAGTATCGATACAGCACCCACCAGAGTGGTGCATTTGTTAGGATGATAAACCTACATGGGAGCGCCGTCATCACCCAAAGCCCACAGTTTACATTAATCTTCACTCTTTTTGTTGTTCGTTCATGGTTTGGGACAAATGCATAATGACTAGTGCTGACCATTCTAGAATCTATAGAGTATTTTCACTGCCCCAGAAATCTCCTGTTCTCCTACTCATCCCACCCTCCCCCCTAGTCTTTGGCAACCAATGTTTTATTGTCTCTACAGTTTTGCTTTTTCCAGAATGTCATGTATTTGAAACCATATAGTATGCAGCCTTTTCAGACTGGCTTCTTTCACTGAGTAATATGCATTTAAGATTCCTCCATGTCTTTTCATAGCTTGATCGTTTCTTTTTATCACTGGTTAATAATCTGTTATCTGGATGCACCACAGTTTATTCATCCGTCCACCTACCAAAGGACATCTTGGGCACCTCCAAGGTTTGGCAGTTATGAACCAGTGTCATAAATATCCGTGTGCAAGTTTCTGCGTGGATCTAAGTTTTCAACTCCTTGGGTAAATACCAAAGAGTATGATTGCTGGGTTGTATGATAAGAGTGTGCTTATTTTGTAAGAAATCTCCAAACTATCTTCCAAAGTGACTGTACCATTATCTTCCTTTATACTAACTCAGGAAAACCTGGCTCACACTCAAAGGCAGTACTCAGTGCCCAAAGAAATACATTTCAAGCTGGTGTTACTTTAAATTTTCTAGTGGTGCCATTAAAAAGCATAAAAAGAAATAGATGAAATTAACTTTAATTTTTTTAAAAGTCAAATATATCTAAAATATCATCAGAACAATAAACAGTATTAAAACACTGATTTGTTTTTAAGATTTTATTTATTTATTTCATAGAGAGAAAGGCAGCGAGAGAGGGAACACAAGCAGGGGGAGTGGGAGAGGGAGAAGCAGGCTTCCGGCTGAGCAGGTAGCCCGATGCGGGGCTCGATCCCAGAACGCTGGGATCATGACCTGAGCCGAAGGCAGACACTTAACGACTGAGCCACCCAGGTGCCCCTAATGAATTTTTTAAAATATTTTATTCATTTATTTGCGTGAGCAAGAGAGAAAGAGAGCATGAGTGGGGGGGGGTGGCAGAGAGAGAAGGAGAAGCAGACTCCCTGCTGAGCAAGGAGCCTAACTTGGGCCTCAATCCCAGAACCACAGGCAGACGCTCAACTGACTGAGCCACCCAGGCACTCAAAACACTAATGAATTATTATAGCTTTTTTCACACTGTCTATAAAATCTAGTGTGTATTTTAAACTTAGAGAACATCTGCATTCAGATGAGCCACATTCCAAGTGCTCTAGAGCCAGGACTAGTGTCTACTGTATTGGACAACACATCTCTAAAGGGATCTTGTCAGTTTAATTCATTTTGTATACTGATGACATAACATCAATGATAGATTGAGGTGTCATTCCAGCATTTGTGCAATTGGATTGTATTCAAACAATTCTGCATCTTGGAGAATCAGCTATCATAAATGTCTGGTTTGTTGTTGTTGTTTATTGTGGTAAGAACACTTAGTGTGAGATCTACCCTCATGGTACTCTCCTAACTGGTTTCTCATATCTACCCTTGCCTCTCTGCCATCCACTCTCCACATGGCACCAAAATATCCTTCAGTTCTTCGAATGTCCTGTGCTCCTTCTCAGCAAGAGTCTTGGCACATTCTATTCCCCGGCCCAGGATTCTCTCCCTGGCCCCCCCCACCACTTGCTGCTTTGCCTGGTTGAGTCCTGCTAACCCTCCAGCTCTCAGTTCAATCAACACTTCCTCAGAGAAGTCTTCCCTGACCGCTTCCTCATCTGTAAGTCTCCTGTCATATTCCCGGTGGCACCAAAGGCCTCTCATGTATGTCGCTCATCATTACTGATGTTTGGTTGATATGTTTCCCCCAGCAGAACATAAGCTCCATAAAGACAGACGTTGAGTCTCCTCTGGCCAGCACAGGGTCTAGCACACAGGAGGACATTCACAGATGTGTGCTGCACGAAAGCCAGTAAAGCTCTTAGAGCTGTGCGCTTGCTCCATGATGTAAGTAAACAAAAACAGGAATGCCTATGAATATGTGTTGGAGAGTTCTTTTCTAAACTGACCGTCTTTTTAAGAAAAGACTAGAATGTCTAACCTTGTGTCTCCTGACCCCTTGATGTGTCAGTGATGGAACTACTTGGAACAAATTTTAGTTTCAACTCTCATCATTACTCTTAAGGAAAGCTTTGAGTGTGTCCTACCTCCTTGGTCGCATGACGTTTCTCATTTTACAAACTGTGAACTCTAAAAGAAGAAGGGAATATTTTAGTCAGAGTCCAGAGCAGAGGAGCCTGTAACCCAGGAGAGAGAGTAGGAGTTCAACTCTGAGTCCCCTCTAGGGAGAATCATTATATTAAAGTTAAAACTGGAGAAAATGTATTTATTTTCTATGCTAAAGTGAGAAACTGTTATTTTCTGTATTTTGTTCTTCCTCTGGTTGGGGTCCTTAGCAAAAATATGTTTCTCCAAGATGCATCCCTTAAAAATGACTGTAATCAGCAGAGACTAAGCACTTGATACCAGTTGTCCAGGCCTATTATTTCACTGCTCTGAAGCAGTTCTAATTAATGGTTTGTTGTTTTCTCTGGAAAGCAAACACTCTTCAAAAGAGAGTGAAAAATCCCTGAGTCAAATTGCACAATAATCAAGAACCCGAATACACCCGAATTGAAAGCCTCTCCTGAGAAATTCAGTGGGCCTGTTTCACCAGGGGGATAGCTATTGCCAATAGCTTTTTTTTTTCCACAGATCCTCTAATGCTCATGTGATCTCTTTTTCCAAAAAAGTGGGCAGTTTCAAGTTTTGACATACTCCTGCCTACTAACATCAGGAAGACCATGCACCCATTTCAGCTTCAGGAACATGTGGCAAAAAGTGGTCCTGAGCCCAGCAGAGGCTGGAAAAATTACCTCTTCTCTTCCTCTTTCTCCTCAATTCTGATCATGTGAACTGTGCCAGAAAAGCAAAGCAAAAACACAATCCTGCTGTCACCCCCAAGGACGTGTCACCTATTATGACACTGAGCTTACCTAGGATCTAAGAGTTTTAGCTCTGTAGTAGGTTTCACGCAACAATTATCTGTTCCCAGGAAAGCTAACCTGAGGTCAGGCAACTAGGTATTAGAGGAAGCTACCAATCTGGTTAAAAGACAGTTTGTAAATCTTTTATACTTTGAATTTTTAAGGGTCTTGTCCCAAGAGCCCATGTTCATTGCCATTATTTCCAATATACTGTTTGTCTAGGTGGAAAAGGCTTTAGTCAAACCCAGTTACTTTCTCTATGAATTCCTTTTCATTCTGATTTTTCCTTTGTGCATTTTAAGTGTTTTATTTTTTTTAATTTTTTTTATTATGTTAGTCACCATACAGTACATCCCCGGTTTCCGATGTAAAGTTCGATGATACATTAGTTGCATATAACACCCAGTGGACCATGCAATATGTGCCCTCCTTACTACCCATCACCAGACTATCCCATACCCCCACCCCCCTACCCTCTGAAGCCGGACTATGAGAAACTAAGTGTTTTTTTTATTATTTTGATGTATAGTTGACATGCAATATTAGTTTCAGGTGTACAAAAATCTAAAGAAAATGAAAAACAGAAAGACTCAGATACAGAGAACATGCACTTTAAGTTTTAATATTGAATCTTAGAAGCGATATTTGTATCACATTATTCTCTTGTCCAGAATTCTGCCCTTGAAACTGTTTCCAACCACACCCATAGTGCTCCAGGTAACAGTACTGATCCTGACACTTGTGTCTTGGGAGCACGGGTGGGACATGCCTTGTTAATTATACCTACATCTGTGTTCTATTGGTTCAATAATAAATAACCACAAACTTAGTCACTTAAAATAACACATCATTCATTCTCTCACAATTCTGCAGGTACAAGTCTGGGCAGAAGTTGAGGTGTCAATAGGGCTGGTTTCTTTAGAGGTTCTAAGGAAGAATCTGTCTCCTTGCCTTTTTCAGCTTCTAGTGGCTGCCTCTCATTCCTGACATTTGGTCTCTTCCTCCATCATCAGAGAGCGTGACTCTGGTGTCTACTCACAGGATCGCATCACCTTCCCCTCCACTGCTAGTCACAGTTCCCTCTCCTCCTTCATACACGATGCTTGTAATTATATTTAGGGTCCACTGGATTATCCAGAATGATCCCTCCATCTCAAGAACTTTAACCACACATCTACAAAGTCTCTTCTGCCTCGTAAGTTAGCATGTTCACGGTTTCCGGGGATTAGGACATGAACATCGTGAGGGTTCATTGTTCAGCACAGCATGAGACCCATACTCTTGATATCTTTAATATCATCCTTTGGTCCATTCATGTAAATCCAGCAATACAGGCAGAGTACAAACCCCCAACCAACATAAACCAGGCTCACTGGGTGATAAGGGTCCCCATCTTAGGCTCAAAGTCAGGTTCTTCTAATGATGAACCAGTAGATGGCTCCTCCCCAACATCTCATCCCACCACCCACAGGTGCAGCCTCAGCTGTGCCCCAGAGCCCAGCGTAATGCTGAAGGAAAGCTCCTGGATTTAAAAATCAATTTTTCTTACTTTTTAAATTTAAATTCAATTTAGTTAATATATCCTGTATTATTAGTTTCAGGGGTTGAATCCAGTGATTCATCAGTTGCATATAATAGCCAGTGCTCATTACATTGAGTGCTCTCCTTAAGGCCCATCACCCTGTTACCCCATGTCCCACCCACCTCCCCTCCAGTAACCCTCAGTTTGTTTCCTAGAGTTAAGTCTCTTATGGTTTGTCTCCCTGATTTTGTCTTATTTTATTTACCCTTCCCTTCCCCTATGTTCATCTGTTTTGTTTTTTAAATTCCACATTTGAGTGAAATCATTTGGTATTTGTCTTTCTCTGACTCATTTTGCTTAGCATACATAATACCCTCTAGTTCCATCTACATCATTGCAAATGGTAAGATTTCATTTTTTGATGGCTGAGTAATATTCCATTGTATACATGCATACCACATCTTCTTTATCCACTCATATGTCAATGGGCATCTCAGCTCTTTCCATAGTCTGGCTATTGTGGACATTGGGGTGCATGTGCCCCTTCAAATCACTGTGTTTGTATCCTCTGGGGAAATACCTAGTAGTGCAGTTGCTGGGTTGTAGGGTAGCTCTATTTTTAACTTTTTAAGGAACGTCCATAGTGTTTTCCAGAGTGTCTGAACCAGTTTGCATTCCCACCAAGAGTCTAAGAGAGTTCCCATTTCTCCCCACCCTCACCAACATCTTTTGTTTCCTGAGCTGTTAATCTTCGCTATTCTGACAGTTGTGAGGTGAAGTGGTATTAAAAATAAAATATTTTTTAAATGACAGGAACAAAAAAAATCTCAGAATATAAATAGCTATGAGAAAGAAAACAAACAAGTAAATAAGTAAATAGCCGGCTATGAGTAGGGCAACCATTAGGTGAGCGTACAACATTGTTTGGGTTCTGCTTTAACTGGAGGGAAAGAGGACAAAACTGAGCTCTGGAGCTGCTGTCTTCCAGTGAGTAATTTTTGTGCAGCCAAAAATGACTGATGAAAGGGCAAGAAGACAAATTCAGTACATTCTATAGGTCATTTCACAAACATGGAAATACCTCCCTATTTATAATCCTTCAATGTCATCTAGTTCCCCTGTACCCCTAGGATTCTCCATACCAACACCAAAACAATTGTAAATACATACATACAGACAGACATACATTATACAGACATACATACATAGAGAAACTTTCCAAAGTAGTTGATCCCAGTCCTTAACAATTTTCTCAGGAAAGAGATTCTGAACATGAATTTAGGTGCTTTGCCAATGCTCCAAAATGCAGTGCAGCAACTCAGTCTAACATCTTGGAGGAGTTATTTTCATCCTGCTGTGCAATTTAACACATGGTGATGCAAAATAGTTAACAGAAACTGGTTTCCACGTTCTGGAGGGAGCAAACCTCAAAAGTTAATGCAACTTATTTTTAACTTCTATATGAAATTACTTCCATGAGAAGGACTTAAGGGTATCTAAAATGACCAAGACTTTTCTGGAAGACTTCTGATTATGCCTTATTACAAGATGTCAGAGTATGGCTAAAATAAAAATGAAAAAGATTTCCTTTATAAGAAGTTACATTTTATCAAACCCCTTGAGAGACTGTCTCCTTATTCCTCTACTCTAACTTTTGTATCATTAATGGAAACATTATTTTAAACTAGCCTCACGCCCATTTCCTGAGGCACTACTCTGGGCATCTTCCTCAATTTTAATGCATCGATGACCATCATTATTCTTTCTTTATGGGATTTCATCCAAAATTGTGCCCTTGTGACAATATTCACATTTGAGCTAATGTGACTTAATTTTCCAAGTTGGCTTCATGAGGCAAAGTAGCAAGTGCTTTATTAAAATCTAGATAATAAAATTAGCCCATTTATCTACTAATTGTGTGCTTCCATCACAGGATTAAATACATTTGTTATACTAAAGTCCTATACTTTATACCAAGGTAAAGTCAAATAACCATAAAAATTTTGGACTCCTTCTTTTTTCAACATGCTAGACAGAATTTTAAGGTTAGCACTTGGCATGTAGCCTGAAATATAAACTGCTATTTAACTTCTATTGAGGTGACATATATATTTTACATAGGCTTAGAGTAGAAGCTGGAAAATAGGAAACATCATTTTTAAAGGTATCCTTGAGCTTTTAGAGAAAAAGGTCTTTAAAGTCCATTGCGCTAAATTAAGGTGCCCAAAGTTATAATTTTTTTTTTGGAGGGGGGTGGGCAATGGAAAGTGGAAAGATTGTACCAATTCCAGGTGCTTTTACTTCTAGAACTTTGCTCTCACACAAGTTGAGCAGCCTGGTCTGCAAGCCTAAGAAATCAACAGGATCAAATGCACCATAAGAAGCCAGCTTTATAAATGGAACAACCCCACAGAAATATGTCTTAACAGGATGAGTTCTAAATGTCCAGGTTTACTTCATCACTAATCTGGAAATCCTCACATATGCTCAGTCCGAGAGCCAAATAAAAGGGATTTAAGTCTGTGTTTCTTTAGGGAATATCTGAATGAATATTTGACTCCAAAACTTATCTCTCCCCATCCCAAAATCCTTTCAGTCTTTCTAATAACCCAGAATCTTTGGAGCCTGGCTTAGCTCCATACAGTTTCATTAAGAAGGGGAGAAGTTATCTAAGGTCACCACTAGATCAATCAGTCAAGGAGGAAATAGTGATTTTTCTGAAGAATTTTCGAGTCTAAATTCTCAGAGAACACAAACCAGGCAAACAGGATGTTTTTACCCATTCCTTAGTGGAAACCGTTAAGTGCATTTCAATGGTATAGGACTGCCATTCTGGGAAAGATCAAAGCCTCAGTGGCCCAGTTCACCTCCCCCTCCTCTCCAGAGACCAGGATATTGTGAAAAGATCCTCTTTGATTCCCAAGGAAAGCATTTCCTTACCTCTTACACAGAGTACCAATTAAAAAGACTGCATGTTTAGGAAACAGTGACAAATTGTTGCAAGGTTGCTACATGTATTTAAAATTAAGGGATGATTTATTTTTTCTCTCTCTTAACTGAAACAATTAATTGGTAATATAATAGAAACTCAGCAGATGAAAAATGGCATAATCCCAGAATAGAGTATGAAGAGAAAGAAAAAGAAAAAAGGTTGGTGGGTTGGTTGTTTTTTGTTTTGTTTTCTAGCTTAATTGCAGGAGTTAGTGTTAAAGAAATTCCTATGCTTCTCATTCCTGTGTGTTGCTAATTATAAGACTCAAAAGTCTGAGTTCAACTTGTTAGGCATAGAAACATTGAAAATAAAAGGTGTAATTCTTCCTGTTAAAAATAAGGGAAGAGACATCCCCCTTACCTTTTGTCAGAGCATTTTTTTAAATAAAAGCATAATTGTAAATTCTCTCTGCCCTTTTAAGACATACGTAAATATTTTTCTTTTTTGTTTTGTTTTGTTTTAACGATCTTGGCAGTTTATAACCCAGGAGTGTCTTTCTCAAGGACCTGGGAGCCATACTTTTGAATCTCCCAGATTCTGTGGGAGGGTAGGAGCCTAACTCGGGATGTCTTGCTCCAAGTTATAAAACTACCTCGTGTCATAAGGATATGAGAAGTTTATTTATGTTTTATATAAAGCCAATTAGCTCACACAGATGGTCAACCCAATTACCAGGTAAATTTAGGATGAACTATGTGCAACAAATGTGCTGTCAAGTCCTCTGACTTGAGGACTAGTTACTGTTTATCTTGAGAACATGTAGGGAATGTTCTTGGCTTTAAAATCTGCGTGGCTATATAAGGGGGTAAAATTTCTGTCTTTGCAGTTTCTCAGCAATTGATGCAATGATCATCACATTCTGGTTCCACATCCATGCAGTAACAAAACTGTTTTCGCCTTTTATCCCCAAATCCTAATCTAAACCCCTCAGACTTGCACACCTGGAATATACACTAAAAATCTCAAAAAAATACTTTTTTTTTTTTAACATTTTCCTTTAGTTCTTGCTTCCTTTTAACCCTGAGACGTTCTTTGCTATTAGTCATACAAAACTGAAAAATACTGCAAAATAAAGCCTGGGTGACCGTGCTTCTTTCTGTTGGGGTATTGGTGTAAGCAAGTTAGGGAAAGAGTGTCAGTGCTGCACTGCTTCTCTCAGGTGACCATTGTTTATGTTGGGGGGCAGGGGAGGGCAATGGCACCTGCCAGGCCCTTTTTTCCTGGAGTGGTCGCCCCATAATCTCTGTCTCTTGGGGGCATGCTCCGAGATGAGAAAATCACTGTCCCTCCTGTCTGTCCCTGGTATTTTTCCAACTGCTGGTTCTGTGCTGTCCCTTTAAGGGCAGGGACTCCACTTCCTAATGCCCTTGGGGCTCTCCTAGAGCTCAGCAAACCCCTTTTTACAATTCCAGACTTTAAGTCCCACTGGTTGTAAGAACTCACAATATTTGGCCCCTCTCATTTTCAAAGGCAAGTATTATGGGGATTCATCCTGCCCATCCACGGGCTCCCTGGTATGAAAGTCTTTTCTGCCCTTCTCTGCGCCACTGTCTCCCTCCCCACCACAGATGGCTGTGGTCAGTTTCACTCCCAGATCCCGTCTCTGCCCTTCCTGTACTCTTCAGTGTGGTCTCTTCTCTACCACTTAGTTGTGGAGTTTGTTCCACGAGTCTTCGTGTTGGCGTCTGGGTTATTTACACTGACGTGAGTGTTACCTTGTTGTTTCTGTAGGACAGGACAGAGGAGAGCTTAGGATCCTCTTCTCTGCCATCTTCCCAGTCAACCCCGTCAAGGAATGCTTTATCCCCTCTAAGAAGCTGAATTCCCCAAGTCCTTCTGTCTTCTTTTTTTATTTATTTCTTTATTTTTTAATTTTATTATTATATTATGTTAGTCACCATACAGTACATCCCCGGATTCCGATGCAAAGTTCGATGCTTCATTAGTTGCGTATAACACCCAGTGCACCATGCAATACGTGCCCTCCTTACTACCCAGCACCAGTCTATCCCATTCCCCCACCCCCCTCCCCTCTGAAGTCTTCAGTTTGCTTCTCATAGTCCATAGTCTCTCATGTTTCATTCCCCCTTCTGATTACCCCCCCTTTCTTTATCCCTTTCTTCCCCTACTGTTCATCCTAGTTCTTATGTTCCATAGATGAGAGAAACCATATGATACTTGTCTTTCTCTGCTTGACTTATTTCACTTAGCATTATCTCCTCCAGTGCTGTCCATCTTGCAGCAAATGTTGAGAATTCGTTCTTTCTGATAGCTGAGTAATATTCCATTGTATATATGGACCACAGCTTCTTAATCCAGTCATCTGTTGAAGGGCATCTGTCTTCTTAAGCAGAAAAACAACAACAACAAAAACCCCAAAAAACCAGGGTATGTTTACAGCACATGTAACTAGTGAATATTTCAGATAATAAGATAAATGCTGTTCATTAGAATAATTACCTCAGTGACCAAATTTTCTGGAAAGCAAAATGAAGTCACTTGAGAAATACTCCCTAAAACTTGCCATGGAACACTAGGAACACTACTTGCCCTTTTGCTTCTGGGTTCCTATGGACTTGGTCTCCCTTAACTCTTCTGACGTGACTATACTCCCTGGGTGTTATAGAGTGAACTACACTGACCTTCTGGGGCCCTTTGTCATCGTATACTGTGCCAGGTGTTATGTGTCTTTCTTATGTAATCTTCAAGGATTTTTGACTCAGGCTTTAAATTATTAGCTTGAATTAAAAATATTTTATGATGGCTAAACTTTAAGGGGCCATTATATTTTCATAAACCATGCAACATATTCATATTTCTACTGTCCTTCCCCAGTTTGTGCAGCAAATAGAACACAAAATTTGACCTTAATCCTGACAAGAATAGGTATCAATTACAAATATTATTTATGTCACCCTTCCTCTTGGAAGAAAAAGACCTTTTCTTTTGAAAATAATGGTATCAAATGTCATTTCTAATGGAATCAGATGTCAAGTTTCAGTTAATATTTGACATCAAGAAGCATTTTTACCTGAATTTTGAGAGCTAATTTTAATATGTTGGTATTTTTAATTCTAGCAAATATATGTGCTCAAAGATGTGTCGGTGCTTTACATCTAGACACCTCTTCAGTCTTTAGTTTCAGATTTGGAACATTTCCTGAATAAGTGATCTTTCTCTCATCTGTAATTCATATTTTCCATCCCAGGAGAGGTGTTCTAAATTCATGATTGGCGTCCCAAATACACATGCATACTTAGTGAGAAACAGAGCAACCTCGGAGGGGGAATGGCAGTCTCTGGAGATTAGCGCTGTGTGGGCTGTGGCTGAACCACGCCCACCAGCTGCTCACCAGGCCGCAAGGCTGCATCTGCAGGGAGCAGGGAATACCACCACCACCCTCAGTAATTCCACTATTCTCTGCCCAGCATTGGGAAATAGGCTACCCAGTAGATCTGGCCTAAGAGGAATGCCTAAAAGCTGTACACTATTCAGCATATAAATCCTAAAGGTTATAGGATCCATTTTCACTCAATCCAGCAAAGAGCCATAATATAAATGATTCTGTTTGAGAGTTTCTTCTCTAGATTGTAACCTTTTGAGGCCAAAGACATTGTCTCTTTCACACAATCTCTCCACAGCCTGGCACACAGAGAGTAGGAGTTCAGGAAGTATTTGTTCTCTCAAATAGGTGCGGTTACCTTGTGTAAGCCCTGGGAGACTTACTACCTCCCTCATGTACTCTAAGCTTCTCAGAACACCATCCTCTCTCCTCCAGGCAGGCCAGAGACTCTTTGCTCTTTTCTGCACCTGTTTACATAACCACAAAGACTTCCTTTTATAGTGGATTATCTTCTTGCTTTCTCATCCATCTAAGTTGCTCCATTGATTTGGGCCTGTCAGTGTTCTGGTAAAAGATGAAGATAGAGGACTTAATCTATCTTCTGTCCCCTGGACTTGTTCCCTGCAAGTCAAGCCAAGGAAGGGATTTAGCAGTCCCTGAGCACACTCTCATTTCTGCAGAAACATTCTGTGCTCTTCTGCTTCCAGCTTCCAGAACCTTTGTGATGCTCTGGCCACGGGCCAAACTTCAGCAAAGTGTAAAGAAAACATAATTGCATAATCTACAAATTCTTCAGGATCTGTGTAGGATATGCATAATAAGTAAATGCTTATCAAGTGCCTACTATGCCTACTATGTACAAGACTATTACAATTTCTGATCCTGGGTAGAATTAAAAAAAAAAAACAAACACCTGAATTCCTTAAAGTTCTTAGCTGTCAAGCATTTGATAGAAGAGGCTATATAAGTTAAAATTGAATTGGCACCATTGACAAATTGCCCTAAAGCGAGCCTTGCTTTCCGGAGTGGTTTCATTCAGATAGAGGATTTGGCAATTGAGCAGGCATTGCTCCGCTCTAGCCCAACGTCAGACACTATCCTGATGCTGTTGCAGGGTCTCTAGGCTACAGGAGCCCTGTGGCTATATACGGGCTACAAGTACCAGTTTCTCAGAACACAGAAACGTGGAATATTGGTAGCCAAGAGTTGCTGGGGGCTCTACTGCAGGACTTGCAGAGCATTTCACTTCCTCTCTCCTTGTTCTCATTGTAGCATCCACACACATTTCCCCCACCACAAAGTAAAACCTCTGCACCCCAAAGGGAATTGGTAAACCGCTACACAGAAGGATCCCACACACTTTTATAAACAAATGAATTCAGGGGCAGGGCAAGATACTTCTTCTCGAAGAGACCCTTACGTGACACAGTAGCCCCTCCCCAAGCCATCTCTCATCCTCCCTCATGGTCAGAAAAATCATCCTTCATAGGAGGACTAGCTGCAGTAGATTCATTATGAGGAACAACGTGAGGGGATTGTGTTGTTCAATTCTCAGTTGATAAATGGGACTTTTCTGGTGTGCCTTTGCTTAAGTCAGAGCAGCAGAGCTGAGAGTTATGGCTCTAGTGCAGAACATGTTTCTGGAAGCCCCTCACCAAACAGCTACAGAAAGTCCCAGACATGCCTGGATGACCTCACTGGCACCCATAAGAGAAAAAGATCCTAGAATGAAGCCAGACAGGATTTCTGTATCCATCCTGTTGTGGAATGTTCCCAGAGAATGAGAGAACCAAGTCCCCCAGGACCCTACAACTTGGGTGCTATTGGCACAGAATATGGACATAAGCTCTTGATAATGTTTAAAAAGAAAAAAAATAGTAACAAAGCAGGAAAAAATTTTTTAAGCTACAAGAACTCAGAAGACTCAAAGTTTTAGTAAGCTCAGAAGAGGGAAATGTGACATGAGATCAAGCTGCAGAATAAATAAGTAAACCAAACAATCCATTAAATAGAAATCAGAAAGTTAGGAAAATCCTAAAAGAAGGCTAGAACTAAATATCTGTAACAAAATCTTTGGGAGAAAAAAACGTTTATTTTTTTCCTTAAAAACTTTTATATGTCACCCTCAAATAAAAGCTCTTAGGTATAACTTGCTTTCTAAATATACCAAACTATTACTTTGTGACCAAATGAATTATTAATCACAATCCAGCTAGCTAGACTAGGGGTTGGCAAAGGGCTGTATACTGTGCCAGGTGTTATGTGTTCCTGAAAAGGGCTACATAGTAAATATTTTAGGGCATACCGTCTCTATTTCAATTCTATTATGGCACAGTAGCAGCCATAGACATTTGTAACAAATGGCATGACTTTCTTCCAATAAAACTTTATTTACAAAACCAGTTAACAGACTGGTTTTGGTCCATGGGCTACTGTTGGTGGACCCTTGAGTTAGACAAATAAAATAATTCATACCTGTACAAATAACACCAAAGTACTTTATATTTTTAAATTTTTACAATATTCACATCTGTCAAAATATCCTCACTTTCTCCCTTTTTTTATGTGAGTATAGTTGGCACGGTGTTACATTAGTTTCAGGCATACAACATAGTGATTCAACAAGTTTATACATTATGCTGTGTTCACCACAAGTGTAGCTACTATCTGTCACCATACAGCGCTATTATAGTATCTATCAGTGACTATATTCATCATGCTGGGCCTTTTATCCCCGTGAATCATTCATTCTGTAAGTGGAAGCTTATATCTCCTACTCCCCTTCACCCGTTTTGCCCATCCTCCCACCTACCTCCCTCTGGCAACCATTAGTTTGTTCTCTGTATTTATAGGTCTGATTCCACTTTTTGTGTTTATTTCATTTGTTTTAGATCCAAATATGACTGGAATCATAGGTATATTTGTCTTTCTCAGTCTGACTTATTTCAACTAGCATAATACCATCTAGGTCCATCCAGTTGTCACTAATGGCACAATCTCATCCTTTTTTTTTTTTTTTTAAGGGAACGTGCAAACACAGACCTCCCCCCCCCCATTACCACAAAGTATGCAGTTAAGTTTCTACATTTGGGGAAATCTCAGGGGTCAGCACATCTGGAGTACAGTGGGTAAGCCTCGCCTGGGAAAACCACCTTTGTTATCGTGGTATCTCCCCGGCCAGGTACATATTCATCTTTTTTTTTTTTTAATGGCCACATTCCATTGTATATGTATACCACATCTTCGTTATCCAGTTTTCTATCCGTGGACCCTGAGGTTGCTTCCACATCTCGGCTATTGTAAACAATACTGCAATAAACATAGGGGTACATATCTTTTTGAATTACTTTTTTGTTTTCTTTGGGTAAACACCAGCTAGTGGAATTATTAGATCACATGATACTCCTATTTTAAATTTTTTGAGGAACCTTCATACTGTTTTCCACAGTAGTAGTAACCATTTACATTCCCATCAATAGTATACCAGAGTTTCCTTTCGTTCACATCCTCACCAACATTTCTTACTTCTTGTCTATTTGATTTTAGCCATTCTAACAGGTATAAAATGATCTCACACTGTGATTTTGATTTGCATTTTTCTGATGATTAGTGGTGTTGAGCATGTTTTGGTGTGTCTGTTGGCCATCTATATGACCTCTCTAGAAGAATGTATATGCGTGTCCTCTCTTTTTTTTATGTTCAGTTAGCCACTGTATAGTACATCAGTAGTTTTTGATGTAGTGTTCAATGATTCATTAGTTACATATAACACCCAGTGCTTATCACAATGTACATGCCCTCCTTAATACCCACCACCCAGCTACCCCATCACCCCATCCCTCTCCCCTCTGAAACCCTCAGTTTGTCTCCTGGAGTCCATAGTCTCTCATGGTTCATCTCCCTCTCTGATTTCTCCCCCTTCAGTTTTCCCTCCCTTCCCTTATGGTCCTTCATGCTATTCCTCATGTTCCACATATGAGTGAAACCGTATGATAATTATCTTTCTCTGCTTGACTTACTTCACTTAGCATAATCCCCTCCAGTTCCATCCATGTAGATGCAAATGGTGGGTATTCAGCCTTTCTGATGGCTGAGTAATATTCCATTGTATATATAAACCACATCTTATTTATCCATTCATCTGTTGAAGGCAGCTCAGCTTCTTCCACAGTTTGGCTATTGTGGACATTGCTGCTATGAACATTGGGGTGCAGGTGCCCCTTCTTTTCACTATATCTGTATCTTTGGCTTAAATACCTAGTAGTACAATTGTTGAGTCATAGGGTAGCTCTATTTTTAACATCTTGAGGAACCTCCATATTTTCCACTGTGGCTGTACCAATTTGCATTCCCACCAACAGTGTAAGAGGGTTCCCCTTTCTCCACATCCTCTCCAACATTTATCGTTTCCTGCCATGTTAATTTTTGCCATTCTAACTGGTGTGAGGTGGTATCTCATTGTGGTTCTGATTTGTATTTCCCTGATGGCTAGTGATATTGAACATTTATTCATGTGTCTGTTAGCCATTCGAATGTCTTCTTTGGAGAAGTGTCTGTTCATGTCTTCTGCCCATTTTTTGACTGGATTATTTGGTTTTTGGGTGTTGATAGATCTTGGATACCAGCCCTTTATCATGTCCTCTCTTTTTTAATTGGATTGTTTTTTTGGTTTTTTGTGTGGGTTTTTTTGTTTGTTTTGGTATTATCTATATATTTTGTATATTAACCCCTTATCAGATATATTATTTGCAAATATCTTCTTCCATTGAGTAGGTTGCCCTTTTGGTTTGTTGATGGCTTCCTTTGCTGTGCAAAAGTTTTGTATTTTGTTTTAGTCCGTATAGCTTATTTTTGCATTTCATACCCTTGCCTCAGGATACATATCTAAAAAAATGTTAGAGCCAATCAGAGTAATTACTGCCTGTGTTCTCTTCTAGGAGTTCTATGGTTTCAGGACTCCTATTTAGGTCTTTAATCCATTTTGAGTTTTTATTGTGTATGTTGTTAGAAAGTGGTCCAGTTTCATTCTTTTATATGTAGCTATTCAATTTTCCCAGAACTATTTATTGAGAAGACTGTCTTCTCCACATTGTATATTCTTCCATCCATGGTAATAATTTGCCATATAATTGTGAGTTTATTTCCAGGCTCTCTATTCTGTTTCACTGATCTACATGTCTATTTTTGTTCCATTATCATACTGTTCTGATTACTACAGCTTTGTAGTATATCTTGAGCTCTGGAATTATGATATCTCCAGCTTTGTTTTTCTTTCTCAAGCCTGCTTTGGCTATTCGGGGTCTTTTATGGTTCCATACAAATTTTAGGGTCATTTTCTCTAATGTGAAAAAATGCTGTTGGTATTTTGATTGGGATTGCATTAAATCTGTATATTGCTTTGGGTAGTGTGGATATTTTATCAATATTTGTCCTTGCAACTCATGAGAATGGAATATCCTTCCATTGGTTTATGTCATCTTCAATTTCTTTCATCAGTGTATTATAGTTTTCAGAGCAGAGGTCTTTCACCTCTTTGGCTATGTTTATTCCTAGGTATTTTGTTATTTTTGGTGCAGCTGTAAATGGTGTTGTTTTCTTAATTTTTCTTTCTGCTACTTCATTAATAATATATAGAAATGCTACTGATTCCCATATATTAATTTTGATTCCTATAACTTTATGAATTCATTTATTTCTAGTACTTTTTTGGTGGAGTCTTTAGGATTTTCTATGTATAGTGTCATGTCATCTATAAATAGTGACAGTTTAATTTTTTTACCATTATGAAAGTCTCTAATTTCTTTTTCTGTCTGATTGCTGTGGCTAGGACGTTCTGTGTCCAATGAAAGTAGTGAGAGTACACATCTTTGTCTTGTTCTTAGAGGAAAAGCTCTCAGTTTTCACCAGTGGGTATAATGTAGGCTGTGGGTTTTTCATATAAGGCCTTGATCATGAAGTATGTTTCCTCCAAACCTACTTTGTTGAGATTTTTTTTTATCATGAATGGATGTGGATGCTGAAATTTATCAAACACTTTTCTGCATCTATTGAGATGATCATATAATTTTCACCCTTTGTGTAGTTGATGTGGTGTATCACATTGTTTTGTAAACATTGAACCATCATTGCATTTCTGAAATTAATCTTACTTGATCATTGTGAATGATTCCATCAATGTATTGTTCAATACAGTTTGCTAATATTTTGTTGAGGATTTTGCATCTATGTTTATCAGGGATATTGCCTTGCAGTTTTGTTTTGGTGTTTTGCTGTTTTTTGTTTTTGTTTTTCATAATATTTTTTATTATACTATGTTAGTCACCATACAGTACAGCCCTGGTTTCTGATGTAAAGTTCGATGATTCATTAGCTGTGTATAACACCCAGTGCACCATGCAATACGTGCCCTCCTTACTACCCATCACCAGCCTATCCCATTCCCCCACGCCCGCCCCTCTGAAGCCCTCAGTTTGTTTCACAGAGTCCACAGTCTCTCATGCTTCATTCCATCTTCTGATTACCCCCCTTTCTTTATCCCTTTCTTCTCCCACCGATCTTCCTAGTTCTTATGTTCCATAGATGAGAGAAACCATATAATTGTCTTTCTCTGCTTGACTTATTTCACTTAGCATCATCTACTCCAGTCCTGTCCATGTTGCAGCAAATGTTGAGAAATCATTCTTTTGATGGCTGAGTAATATTCCACTGTATATATGGACCACATCTTCTTAATCCAGTCATCCATTGAAGGGCATCTCAGCTCCTTTCACAATTTAGCTATTGTGGACAATGAAGCTATGAACACTGGGGTGCAAATGGCCCTTCTCTTCACTACGTCTGTATCTTTGGGGTAAATACCCAGTAGTGCAATGGCTAGATCATAGGGTAGCTCTATTTTTAACTTTTTTAGGGACCTCCACACTGTTTTCCAAAGCGGCTATATTAACTTGCATTCCCACCAACAATGTAGGAGGGATCCCCTTTCTCCACAAACTCTCCAACAATTGTTGTTTCTTGCCATCTCAATTTTTGCCATTCTAACTGGCGTAAGGTGGTATCTTAGTGTGGTTTTGATTTTAATTTCCCTGATGGCTAATGATTTTGAACATTTTTTCATGCGACTGTTAGCCATTTGTATGTCTTCATTGGAAAAGTGTCTGTTCATATCTTCTGCCCATTTTATGATTTGTTTATTTGTTTCTCGTGTATTGAGTTTGAGAAGTTCTTTGTAGATCTTGGATACCAGTCCTTTATCTGTGGTGTCCTTTGCAAATATATTCTCCCATTCCGTGGGCTGTCTCTTAGTTTTTTTGACTGTTTCCTTGGCTGTGCAGAAGCTCTTTATCCTGATAAAGTCCCATAAGTTCATTTTATCTTTTGTTTCTCTTGCCTTTGGAGATGTGTCATGAAAAAGGTTTGCTGTGGCCGATGTCGTAGAGGTTGCTGCCTATGTTCTCCTCTAGGATTTTGATGGATTACTGTCTCACATCGAGGTCATTCATCCATTTGAAGTTTATCTTTGTGTATGGAGTGAGAGAGTGGTCAAGTTCTNTATTTTTGTGTATGGTGTGAGAGAGTGGTCAAGTTTCATTCTTTTGCATGTAGCTGTCCAATTTTCCCAGCACCATTTATTGAAGAGACTGTCTTTCTTCCACCAGATGTTTTTTCCTGCTTTATCAATGATTAGTTGCCCAAAGAGCCGAGGGTCCATTTCTGGGTTCTCTATTCTGTTCCATTGGTCGATGTGTCTGTTTTTGTGCCAGTACCATGCTGTCTTTGTGATCACAGCTTTGTAGTACAACTTGAAATCCAGCATTGTGATGCCCCTAGCTTTGTTTTTCCTTTTAAACAGTTCCTTGGCAATTCAGGGTNGGCTGTTTTTTCCGGTTCTTTGAAAAATGTCATTGGTATTTTGATCAGAATAGCATTGAAAGTGTAGATTGCTCTGGGTAGCATGGACATTTTACCTGTTAATTCTTCTGATCCATGAGCATGGAATAATTTTTCCATCTTTTTGTGTCTTCCTCAATGTCTTTCAAGAGTGATTTATAGTTTCTATAATATAGGTCCTTTACGTCTCTGGTTAAGTTAATTCCAAGGTAATATATGGTTTTTGGTGCTATTGTAAATGGGATGGATTCCCTAATTTGTCTTTCTTCAGTCTCGTTATTCGTGTATAGAAATGCAACTGATTTCTG
>NC_048224.1:84411987-84416504 GCF_002007445.2 Ailuropoda melanoleuca | reverse complement strand
TCTTTCTTCAGTCTCGTTGTTCATGTATAGAAGTGAAACTGATTTCTGAGCATTGATTTTGTATCCCGCCACATTACTGAATTGCTCTATAAGTTCTAGTAGTTTGGAGGTGGAGTCTTTTGGNTTTCCATATAGAGTATCATGTCATCTGCAAAGAGAGACAGTTTGACTTCTTCTTTGCCGATTTGGATACCTTTGATCCCTTTTTGTCTTCTGATTGCTGTTGCAAGGACTTCTAGTACTATGTTGAATAATAGTGGCGAGAGTGGGCATCCTTGTCGTGTTCCTGATCTTAAGGGAAAGGCTTCCAGCTTTTCCCCATTGAGAATAATGCTTGCAGTAGGCTTTTCATAGATGGCTTTTATGAGATTGAGAAATGTACCCTCTATTCCTACACTCTGAAGGGTTTTAATCAGGAAAGGATGCTGTATTTTGTCAAATGCTTTTTCTGCATCAATTGAGAGGATCATATGGTTCTTGAGTCTTTTCTTGTTGATATGATGTATCACATTGATTGATTTGCGAGTGTTGAACCATGCTTGCATCCCAGGTATGAATCCCACTTGGTCATGATGGATAATCCTTTTAATGTACTGTTGTATCCTATTAGCTAGGATCTTGAGAATTTTGGCATCCATATTCATAAGGGATATCAGTCTGTAATTCTCCTTTTTGATAGGATCTTTGCCTGGTTTGGGGATCAAGGTAATACTGGCCTCATAGAATGAGTTTGGTAGTTTTCCTTCTGTTTCTATTTTTTGAAACAGCTTCAGGAGANTTTTTGAAATAGCTTTAGGAGAATAGGTATTATTTCTTCTTTGAATGTTTGGTAGAATTCCCTGGGGAATCTGTCAGGCCCTGGACTCTTGTTTTTGGGGAGGTTTTGATCACTGCTTTAATCTCTTCATAATCAATCAGTCTGTTTAAATAATCAATTTCTTCCTGTTTCAGTCACTACAGATAAAAGACTAGTATCCAAGATCTACAAATAACTTCTCAAACTCAATACATGGGAAACAAATAATCAAATAAAAAAAATGGGCAGAAGATATGAACAGACAGTTTTCCAGTGAAGACATACAAATGGCTAACAGACACATGAAAAAATGTTCAAAATCATTAGCCATCAGGGAAATTCAAATCAAAACCACACTGAGATACCACCTTACGCCAGTTAGAATGGCAAAGATAGACAAGGCAAGAAACAACAATTGTTGGAGAGGATGTGGAGAAAGGGGATCCCTCCTACATTGTTGGTGGGAATGCAAGTTGGTACAGCCACTCTGGAAAACAGTGTGGAGGTCCCTTAAAAAGTTAAAAATTGAACTACCCTATGACCCAGCCATTGCACTACTNCATTAGAAATTGAGCTACCCTATGATCCAGCCATTGTGCTACTGGGTATTTACCCCAAAGATACAGACGTAGTGAAGAGAAGGGCCATATGCACCCCAATGTTCATAGCAGCATTGTCCACAATAGCTAAATCGTGGAAGGAGCCGAGATGCCCTTCAACAGATGACTGGATTAAGAAGCTGTGGTCCATATATACAATGGAATATTACTGAGCTATCAAAAAGAAGGAGTTCTCAACATTTGCTGCAACATGGACGGGACTGGAGGAGATTATGCTAAGTGAAATAAGTCAAGCAGAGAAAGACAATTATCATATGATTTCTCTCATCTATGGAACATAAGAACTAGGNGTAAGAAATAGGAAGATTGGTAGGAGAAGGAAGGGAAGAAATGGGGGGGTAAACAGAAGGGGGAATGAACCATGAGAGACTGTGGACTCTGGGAAACAAACTGAGGGCTTTGTGGTGGGGTGAATGGGATAGGCCGGTGATGGGTATTAAGGAGGGCACTTGTTACATGGTGCACTGGGTGTTATACACAAATAATGAATCATGGAACATTACATAAAAAACGAAGGATATACTGTACAGTGACATAACATAATAAAAAATTATTATAAAAATACTGCCTTTGGTTTTAGAATTAGGACAATATTGGCCTCATAAAATGAGTTTGTTACTGTTCCCTTTTCTAATTCTAGAAGAAAATTTTCCAATTTGTGCCATTTCTTTTTTAGATATTTGATAAATTCTCTAGTGAAATCATCTGGGCTGGGATTTCTTTTTTGAAGGTTTTGTTGGACAATTAGGTGATAATCTTATTGAGGATCACTGGTATATGGTGCCACTTTTGCTGCTTTCACGGTCTTTTCTTTTTCCTGAAAATTTGATTATAACACCTTGGTTTTGGATTGTTTGAATTTGACCAATTTGGAGTTTGTTGAGGTTCTTGGATGTGTTGATTTGTGTCTTTCTTCAGATTTGGGAAATTTTTAGCCATTATTTCTTCAAACTTTTTTTTCAGTTTTTATACTCTCCTTCTTCCTTTGAGATACTCATGCAAATGTCCCTGGTCTCTTAGGCTTATTTATTTATTTGTTTATTACCACTTTAACCATTTTATAGTATATATTTCAGTGACATTTAGTACATTTACGTTGTTTTGCAACCATCACCACTATCTAGGTCTAGAATGTTTGTCACCTCAGTAGGAAAGCTCATGCCTAGTGCACTCCATTACAACCTTTCTCAAGCCCCTGACATCCACTAATTGGCTTTCTCTGTCTATGGATTTACCTGTTTTAGATATTTCATATAAATGGAATCATGCAATATGTGGCCTTTTGTGTCTGGCTTCTTACACTGAGCAGAATGTTTTCAAGGTTCACTCATGTCATAGCCTGTATCGCTACTTCACTACTTTCTATGGCTGAATAATATTTAATTGTATAGATATGCCACATTTTATTTATTCATTCATCTGTTGATGGACATTGGGTTATTTCCATCCTTTGTCTATTATGAATAGTGCTGCTGTGAACATTTATTTATAATTTTTTGTTTAAACACCTGTTTTGAAATGTTTTAGTTATATTCTCAGGAGTGTAATTGTTGAGTCATATACTAATTCTGTTTATCTTATTGAGGACTTGCCAAATTGTCCATTTTGCATTCCCACCAACAATATATGATGATTCCAAATTTTCCACACCCTTATCAGTATTTGTTGTTTTCTGTTTGTTTTGTTTTCTTTATAGATATTTTAGTGGGTGTGAAATGTTATCTTATTTATTACAGATTTAATTTGCATTTCCTTAATGACTGGTGACATTAAGCATCTTTTTATGTGTTTCTTGGCTATTTGTATAGCTTTGGAGATATAGCTATTCAAGTACTTTGCTATTTTTTAAAAAAATTGGTAGAAATCAGAGAACTTTATGTGATGCTTTTTAACAGCCTTCTTGAGATGTGATTCACATACCAGAAAATTTACCCTTTGCCCATCTTTTAATTGGGTTGTTTGGCTTTGTTGAGTTGTATGAATTCTTTATATTGAAGATATTAGATCTTTATCAGATATATGATCAGCAAATATTTCTCCCATTTGTCTTTCCACTCTCTTGATTGTCTTTTGATGCACAAAAGTTATTAATATTGATGGAGTCCAATTAATCTATTTTTTTTTAAGATTTTCATTAGAGAGAGAGAGAGATCATAAGCAAGGGGGAAGGGTAGAGGGAGAAGCAGACTCCCACCTGAGGAGGGAGCCTGATGCAGGACTCGATCCCAGCACCCTGGAATCATGACTGGAGAAGAAGGCAGACACTTAACTGACTGAGCCACCCAGGCCCCCCCTATTTTTTATTTTGTTTCTTGTGCATTTGGTGTCTCTGAGAAACTATTGCCTAGTCTGTGTTTGTGAAGACTTCTATTTTTTCTTCTAAGAATTTCATAGTTTTAGCTCTTGTATTTGGGCCTTTGATTCATTTTGAATTAATTTTTTTTAAAGATTTTATTTATTTATTTGACAGAGATAGAGACAGCTAGCGAGAGAGGGAACACAAGCAGGGGGAATGGGAGAGGAAGAAGCAGGCTCATAGCAGAGGAGCCGGATGTGGGGCTCGAACCCATAACGCCGGGATCACGCCCTGAGCCGAAGGCAGACGCTTAACCGCTGTGCCACCCAGGCGCCCCTGAATTAATTTTTGTAAATGCTGAGTAAAAAGATCCAATGTCTTTTTTTGCATGTCCATATCCAGTTGTGTTCATTTTTCTCATTCTTTCATTTTTTTCTTCAGACTGAAAAACTTAATTGAACTATCTTCAAGTTTGATGATTCCTTTTTTTTCCTGGTACTCAAGTCTGTTGAACCCCTCTATTGAATTTTTCATTCCAGTTATTGTAGTTTTCAACTTCAGAATTTATAACTTCTATTTCTTTATTGATATTCCCTATTTGGTCAGACATTGTTCTCTTGGTTTCCTTTATCTTTTTGAGCATATTTAAAACAATTAGTTTGAAGTCTCTAGTAAGTCTAATGTCTCAGCCTCATCTGGGATAGTTTCCATTTCCTGTTTTTCTGTAATATACCATATTTTTCTTATCTTTACATGTCTTGTGATGCTTTTGTTAAAGTGGACATTATGGATATTATACTATGTT
>NC_048224.1:84371315-84411887 GCF_002007445.2 Ailuropoda melanoleuca | reverse complement strand
AAGGATGCTGTATTTTGTCAAATGCTTTTTCTGCATCTATTGAGAGGATCATATGATTCTTGGCTTTTTGTTGTTTTTTGTTTGTTTTGGAGTGTCTTTGTCTGCTATCAGAGTAATGCTGGCCCAGTAGAATATATTTGAGAGATTTCCTTACTCTATTTTTTTTAAATACTTTGAGGGGAATAAGTATTAATTCTTCTTTAAATGCTAGAATTGTGCATCTATCTGGTCCTGGACTTTTGTCTCCATTTATTTTTTTCTTCTTGATTGCTTCATTGGGCCATTGGCATTTTGTATCATGTTTGGTCTCCATGTGTTTGTTTTTTCCAGTTTTTTTCTTGTGATTGATTTCTAATTTTGTACCATTGTAGTTAAAATTGATGCATGGCATGACTTCAATCTTATTAAATTTCTAGAGGCTTGAGTACCTGGGTGGCTCAGTCAGTTAAACATCTGCCTCCAGCTCGGGTCATGACCTCGTCCTGGGATCAAGTCCTGCATCAGGCAAGGAGTATGCTTTTCCCTCTCCCTCTGCCCTTCTCCCCTGCTCATGCTTGTGCTCTCAGTCTCAAATCTTTTTAAAAAAATAAAAAATAAATTTCTAGAGACTTGTTTTTTGGCCTAACATGTGATCTGGTCTGGTGAATGTTCCACGTGCTCTTGAAAAGAATGGGTATTCTGATACAGAACAGAAAGTCACAATCGATAGAAACAAAGACTTTACTCGCAACATGGCATCATTAAAATCATCTCTCTCAATATTCAGTCTCAATGTAAATGGCCTAAATGCTCCCATAAAATGCTACAGGGTTGCAGATTGGATAAAAAGACATGACCCATCCATTTGCTGTCTACAAGAGACTCATTTTGAACCTAAAGATACATTCAGACTAAAAGTAAAGGGATGGAATACCATCTTTCATGCCAATGGACCTCAAAAGAAAGCTGCGGTAGCAATTCTCATATCAGAAAGATTGGATTTTAAACTAAAGACTATAGTTAGAGACACAGAAGGGCACTATATTATTCTTAAATGATGTATCCGACAAGTGGATATGACAATTATAAATATATGTGCCCCCACCAGGGGAGGAGCAAGATGCACAAGCCAACTCCTAACCAGAATGAAGAGACATATAGATAAAAATACATTAATAGTAGGGGACCTCAACACTCCACTATCAGCAATAGGCAGAGCACCAGAGCAGAAAACCAACATAGAAACAAGAGCTTTGAATGCCATACTCAACGAGTTGGACCTCATAGATATATATATAGAACACTACGCCCCAGAACCAAAGAATACTCGTTCTATTCTAATGCCCATGGAACATTCTCAAGAATAGACCATGTTCTGAGACACAAAAGAGGTCTCAACCAACATCAAAAGATTGAAATTATCCCATGCATATTCTCAGACCACAGAGCTCTGAAATTGGAACTCAAGCATAAGGAAAAATTTGGAAGAAACTCAAACACTTGGAGACTATGAACCATCCTGCTCAGGAATGATGCGATAAACCAGGAAATCAAAAATCAATTTAAACAATTTATGGAGACCAACGAGAATGAAAACACAACAGTCCAAAACCTCTGGGATACTGCAAAGGCAGTCCTAAGGGAGAAATACATAGCCATCCAAGCCTCACTCAAAAGAATAGAAAAATCTAAAATGCAGTTTTTATATTCTCACCTCAAGAAGCTGGAACAGCAACAGAGGGACAGGCCTACTCCACGCATGAGGAAGCAGTTGACCAAGGTTAGAGCAGAAATCAATGAATTAGAAACCAGGAGTACAGTAGAGCAGATCAACAGAACTAGAAGCTGGTTCTTTGAGAGAATTAATAAAATTGACAGACCACTGGCAAGACTTATCCAAAGAATAGAGAAAGGACCCAAATTAATAAAATTATGAATGAAAAGAGAGAGGTCACAACCAAAACCAATGAAATTGGAAGGATTATTAGAAACTTTTATCAACAGCTTTATGCCAATAAATTAGGCAATCTGGAAGAGATGGAAGCCTTCCTGGAAAACTATAAACTACCAAGACTGAAACAAGAAGAANAGCCTTCCTGGAAAACTATAAACTACCAAGACTGAAACAAGAAGAAATTGATTTCTTAAAGAGGCCAATTAATTATGAAGAGATTGAGTCAGTGATAAACAACTTTCCAAATAACAAAACTCCAGGTCCGGATGGTTTTCCTGGGGAATTCTACCAAACATTCGAAGAAGAAATAATACCTATTCTCCTAAAGCTACTTCAAAAAATAGAAACAGAAGGAAAGCTACCATTCTATGAGGGCAATATTACCTTGATCCCCAAACGAGGCAAAGACCCCATCAAAAAGGAGAATTACAGACCAATTTCCCTAATGAATAATGGACNACAAATCATAAAATGGGCAGAAGATATGAACAGACACTTTTCCAATGAAGACATACAAATGGCTAACAGACACATGAAAAAATGTTCAAAATCATTAGCCATCAGGGAAATTCAAATCAAAACCACACTGAGATACCACCTTACGCCAGTTAGAATGGCAAAGATAGACAAGGCAAGAAACAACAATTGTTGGAGAGGATGTGGAGAAAGGGGATCCCTCCTACATTGTTGGTGGGAATGCAAGTTGGTACAGCCACTCTGGAAAACAGTGTGGAGGTCCCTAAAAAAGTTAAAAATTGAGCTACCCTATGACCCAGCCATTGCACTACTGGGTATTTCCTCCCAAGATACAGATGTAGTGAAGAGAAGGGCCATATGCACCCCAATGTTCATAGCAGCATTGTCCACAATAGCTAAATCGTGGAAGGAACCGAGATGCCCTTCAGTGGATGACTGGATTAAGAAGTTGTGGTCCACATATACAATGGAATATTACTCAGCTATCAGAAAGACCGATTTCTCAACATTTGCTGCAACATGGGCGGCACTGGAGGAGATAATGCTAAGTGAAATAAGTCAAGCAGAGAAAGACAATTATCATATGGTTTCTCTTATCTATGGAACATAAGTACTAGAAAGATCGGTAGGGGGAAGAAAGGTATAAAGAAAGGGGGGGTAAGCAGAAGGGGGAATGAAGCATGAGAGACTATGGACTCTGAGAAAGAAACTGAGGGCTTCAGAGGGGAGGGGGGTGGGGGAATGGGATAGGCTGGTGATGGGTATTAAGGAGGGCACGTATTGCATGGTGCACTGGGTGTTATATGCAACATGAATCATCGAACTTTACATCAGAAACCAGGGATGTACTGTATGGTGACTAACATAATATAATAAAAAAATTTAAAAAATTTAAAAGAAAAGAAAATAGCAGTTAACAATGGTTTTAAATTTTTAAAAAAGTGGGTATTCTGTCATGGTTGAATGGAATGTTCTGAATATATCTGTTCTGTCCATCTGGTCTAATGTGTCATTCAAAGACATGGTTTCCTTATTGATTTTCTATCTGGATGATCTGTCCATTGATGTAAGTGGGGTGTTAAAGTCCCCTACTCTTATTGTATTCCCATCAATTTCTCTGTATCTCCATTAATGTTTGCTTTATGTATTTAGGTGCCAGTGTTGGGTGCAGAGATATTTACAATTGTTATATCCTCTTGTTGGAGTGATATCTTTTATCATTATGAAAGGCCCTTGTCTCTTATCACAGTCTTTGTTTTAAAGTCTATTTTATCTAAGTATTGCTACCCCAAATTTATCTTTTGCTTCCACTTTCATGGTAAATATTTTTCCATCCTTTCACTTTTAGCCTGTATGTGTCTTTAGGTCTGAAGTGAGTCTCCTATAGGCAGCATATAGATGGCCTTGTATTTTTACCCATTCCACCACCCTATGTCTTTTGATTGCAGCATTTAGACCACTTACATTTAAAGTATTTATAGGTGTGTACTTATTTCCATTTTATTTTTTTCTGGTGGCTTTTGTAATTCTTCTCTGCTCCTTTATTATTCTTTTGCTCTTTGAGTTAGATGAATTTCTGTAGTGTAGGTTTGGCTTCTTTTTTAAATATATCTATTGTGAGTTTGTGATTACCATAAGGTTTATATATAACATCCTAAGTAAATATCAATCTATATTAAGTTAAAACATATTCTAAAAAAAAGAAAAAACTTTTTTACTACCTCCCCATTTTATCTATATGCTGTCATATTTTATCCATTATTTCCTTATATCTAATTATGGCTATTTCTTTTCCACTTATAGAAGTCCATTTAATAGTTCTTGTAAGGCTGGTTTAGTGACCATTATCTTCTTTGACTTTTGTTTATCTGGGAAAATATCTGTCCTTCAAATCTGAATGATAATCTTGCTGGGGATTCTTAGTTGTGGGTTTTTTCCTTTCAGCATTTTGAGTATGTCATGCCACCCTATTCTGCTTTCAGAATTTCTGATGAAAAAATCAGTTGACGACCTTATAAGTAACTTTTTACTTCTCTCTTGCTGCTTTTAATATTCTCTTTAATCTTTAACATTATGTGTCAGGGTGGGGACCTCCTTGGGTTCATCTTGTTTGGAACTCTGATTTTTGGAGTCGAACATCGATTTCCTTCACTAGCTTTGGGAAGTTCTCAGCTATTATTTCTTAATACACAAGTTATACAAATTATATAATTTTTTTTACCCCTTTCTCTCTTCTTCTGAGGCCTCTGCAGTGTCAGTGTTTGATGTTGTCCAAGAGATTTCTTTATCTTCATTTTTAAAAATTCTTTTCTCCTTTGGATCCTCAGCTGGGTGCTTTCTAGTGCCCTATCTTCCAGATCACTGATACAGTCTTCTGCATCCTCTAATCTGTTGGTTCCCTCTACTATGTTTTTCATTTCACTTATTGTATTCTTCAGCTCTTATTGGTTCTTTTTAGTATTTTCTATCTTTTTATTGAAGGTCTCACTGAGTTCTTCCACTCTTTTTTCCAGCCCACTAAATTTTCATCAAGCATATTGCTTATCTCCATTTCATTTAGTTATTTTTCTGAAGTTTTTTTCTTATTCTTTCTTTTGGAGCATATATCTCTGTCACATTTTGTGTGGTGTTTTTGGTTTTTTGTGGATTAGGCAAAACACTAATTTCCTAAATTTCAAGGATGGTCTTGTGTTTCATCATCTCCTATATAGACTGTATATGTTTTTTCCTGGCTGTTGTGGGCTGCAGATCTTGGGGCTTTCCAGGTAATGGGCACCACATCAGGAAAGCTAAAACTGAACTCAATGCAGGCCAGGGTGCCCTAGAGTTCTATGTGCTGAGGGCAGCTTAGCAGAACAGGTGAAGCTGATACAGGCACAAGTGGGAGGGTCCCAGGGTGCTCTGTGGAGGAGGTGCCTGGGCAGGGTAGAGGAAGCTGAGGCAGTGAGTGGGCTGGGAGGTCCCTGAACTCTCTGTGCAGAGGGTTCCCTAGCAGTATAGCTGAACCTAAAGTGGGTGCTACCTGGGGGGACCCAGTGCTCTATAGACAGGAGGTCCCCTGGTATGATAGCTGAAGTAGATATAAACGGGTATTCCAGGACTCTCCACACAAAGGGTGCCCTTACAGGGTGACTGGAGCCAATGAGGGCATAAGCCAGGAGGTCCTAGGACACTCTGTGCAAGGGGTACCTGGGAAGGACAGAGAAAGCTATAATGGGCAGAGTCTCATATGAACTGTGGGCTCTCCACATAAAATGTGCCCTGGCAGGACAGCTGAAATGGTTGTTAACCAGGTGGTTCTGGGGCTCTCCCCTCTGAGGGTGACCTGGTAGGACAGCTAAAGCTACACTGGGTGCAAGCCATAGTAACCTAAGATGCTCAGTGCAGGGGTTAGCCTGCCAGGGTGGCTAAAACTGATGCAAGAATGGACCTGAGGTTCCTTGGGCATGCCACACAGGTGCACCCAGGCAGGGAAGCTGGACCCAAAACATGTCAGCTGGGAGGTTCCAGAGTGCTCTGCACCAGGGATGCCTTCGCAAGGCAGCTGAGACCTGGGTGTTCCATTGTGCTTTGCACCTGTGTCAGTCACATTGGCACAAAGGCTAGGGCTATGGTGAGCACCAATGAAGGGTGTCTTGCTGTGCACCACCCTGTGGCCACCTTGATAAGATGTCTGGGACTTGTGTGGGCTAGGGGTCTAGGGCTCACTGAGGCAACAGACCAGTTAGGATACCCAGACTGTGTACACTGTTTCAGGGTGAAACAGGGTAGGAAGCACAGACCTTGTCAGTCAGCCCCTCCCACCATGAGATTCCAGTAACTCTTTGGCAGAGTTGTAGGGTTGACTCTTTTATATTTTAGCTATTCTTTTAAACTATGAAGTCATGGTTTAAAGAAAACAAAAAAAAAGTGTGTTTTTTTTTTCCTGTGCCACAGCTTGACTGGGACTGGTATGGGCATGTGGACCCAGAACTCCCTGAGGCAGCAAGCTGTTTATGGCATCTGGACCCTGCTCTGGGCTTTAAGGTAGAGGAGGAATGCAAACCCTATCCTCCTCCAATCCCTCTGACAGAGTTCTAGTGCTGGCTTTTTTATATGCTAGTCACTCTTTTGAACCATGGCTGGTTTTGTGTGCCCAAGGACAGAGAAATCTGTTCCCCCTACTTCAGTATGACCCCCCCACTCACTGCCATTCACAGTGATATCTGCACTCACTTTATGGTCCTCAAGCAAAACAAAGAGTCACCATCCTGATAGGGGCAATAGACTATGATCGTCTTGAGGAGCAGAGCTGTTGTTACACAGTAGGGATAGATGTCTGAGCACTCCTTGCCCAGCATTAACAGTAAATAGACAAGTACAGCAGTCTTGGCATGAGACAGGCATGGTGGCCAGAGGCTCACACCTCTCAGTGATAAAAGTCTGTCACCTTACTAGGTAAGCCATCTAGACCAGATGAGGTCCTAGCCAAAAAAGGGGGAGGGGAATAGGGAGCGGAGGTTGAGAGTATCAGTATAGCCTGAAACCAGCTGCAGGAATTAGGTTCTTCCGAGTACCCACCCCTTCTATCAGAATCATAGAGGAGCAGTCCTCAGGGTGACCTTATTATACAAAGCAAGTAGATACGAGCAGCACAAGTACTCGGCTTTAGTGGATGCTGTAGTGCACCACCCAGATTCTTCCTTTAGAACCAATGCTCATTTTGCCGAGTGGCTCACAGCTGAGTTCAGGAATTGCAATCAGTTCAAGGCAGTAAGTGGTCTTACTCAAGATTATATCCCTTCTTTGAGGGCACTCCCCAACAAACTTCTTGCACAAACATTTCCACTAAGAGTCCTTTCCCCGGGAACCCACCATAAACCAACAAGTATCACATTGTTGTAAGGAGTCGACAAGCTAAATTAGTGAAAGAGCTGTGCAAACTGTAAGGTGCAATATAAATTTAACAGGGCATTATAATAGTCATCAGTATCATCAGTATTTCTCGGTCTCAGGCTGTCTTCACCAAAGAGAGGTTAATGGTCTTGCCATGCTTGTCCTTGACAAAGAAAATTTTAACATCATAATATTAGTGAATACCTTATGGCCCAATATTCTGAACTTGGTCGCTAGAGCCAAACAAACCTTTATCTCTTTTATGCATATTATTGAAGATATTAGGGATTGTAGACTATGACATAATGCTTTTTATCTATGAAAGAGCTCATTTAAATTTAATTAGCCATAGATTTTTGTCATGGATCACTTCTGTGTATATGTTGTATAAAAGAAATTGGCTAAAGTATTTCTAAAACTTGTTCACATGTAGAATCTGACTCTTCTGAATGTCAGGGTCGTGAATGTCCATGTTTTCCACACTGTATCACCCAGTGACCGTCAGTCTACTGAGAGTGTGGACAGTGCAGCATTTTGTCAGAAAATTCACAGAGAATAAGAGGCACAGGCTTTACCTTTCCGCAGCGCGAGGCTATGTTAACTCCAGCGTTAGGAATGATGCTCAGTCTGAGGTACCTCCTCGCTCACCATCTCCACAACTATTTGCTTCATGGAGGTTAAAATCCCACTGCTGCCTCTGGGATTTTCTTCTATACACTTGGCACACATTCTGCAAGTTTTCATCCTGGCATTGATGCTTATGACCAAACAGACAATGACAACTGTCATGACTGCTAGCTGGCTAGAGCAGTTGTAAAATTCCATCAATTTGAAGATGCAGCATGATGGCTGAGAAAATAAAATGTAAAATAATGTTTGCTTCAGAATCAGTGAGATGGAATAATCTCTCTAAAGCTGTTTCCTTACACAATAAGATAATGGTACTCGCCTCATATGGATGTTGTAAGGGCTAAAGAAGATAGTCCAGAGGGCATGGTTAGCATGTCTGGCATGTGGTGAGGATTTAATAAGTGATATTTACCATTACTGTTGTTATGATTATTATTAACCTCAGCTGAAGTAACATGTATTGCTAAACTCTGGATTAATAACTGAAAAGTGTTACCTAATGGCTGATTTTTATCTCTCACCAGCTGAACAGAAGCATGCTTATGAGTTTTCAGAACCTTCTTTCTCTCATTTGGTTTTCTATTTTATCCCTGGTATAAGCCTCCTCTCCTACCCAGCCTGAAATTCTTACCATTCTAAGGAAAACAGTGAAAATAAAGGGACTGAGTCTAGGAGACCAACACATACACACACACACACACAAAATACACAGAGGTGCTCATTAAAGCTCTCTCGTTAACTGATATTAATCAGTCAATAAGATTAATATTCTCACTAAGGTATTGAGTAACATTCAAAATAAGAATATATTTTTTCTGAGATCTGAATTAAATTTCTGTGCCATTACACATAAAATTTTTGTACCAAAGACAGATACTCAGTCAATATTCAAATCATCATATTACATGGCCCCATTATTGATTTAAAAAATAGTTACCAAATATGTAAATGTTCCAAGAAGAGAAGGAAAATCTCTTGTACCTGCTGTTTCAACTCTGTGGCTACCTCCGTGACCACTGATGTTCATATTATTTAAAGAAACCAGAAAATTGTGGGTTTTATTCTCTTTGATTATCCTATCACTCCAAAGCCTTTCTTTTCTTTCTTAGACAATTCCTTTTAAAAACTGAAAACCTTCCAGCAATCATTTTCAAATACTTCAATTTTACTAATAATCAGAGAGTCAGATCAGGAAAGACAAACACTGAGAAACATGCATAAAGTGAGGAAATACCATCTCTTTCCAGACTCAGAACAAGGTATATACAAATCCAAATTTTACATTTCACAGACAAATAGGATTTTGTAGGTGACCCTATACTAAACAGTGGATGGAATATCAGATTCACTTGCCATAGCAGGATTTCACTCATTGTCAATCACAGAAGGTTTCATGTCATGATTATGCATATGAGCTGTGATTACAAAATACTGAGATTCCATAAAACATGCATGAAAATAGGAACAAATGTGCACCAATATATATATATATATATACACACACACACATTAGCTTGGATCCAAATCCCACATTTGCTTATTACCAAAATGGCGTAAGACATGTTAGCAGAGTTGCTTCCTCTCCCTAGTCCTCTCACCTATCCTATCCAGCAGGAGAAAATATATCATGCAATTCCTGAGCTATCCGAGAACCATCTAACCTCTTCCTGTTGCCATATTCTGTTCTATTTCTGCACAAATTTAGAAAGACAGGAAGTCATGTGTTGGAATATGTCAGAAGTAGTTTGGTTAATACTTGAGATTTACCAAGTCCATAATATTATAGACTCTAGAAGCCCCAATCAGTGCCTGACTGCTACTGGAAATAGCCTGACAAGTTAGCGAGACTGACTCCACAATATTCATTATATGCCCTAAGAATTACTTTGCCTGAACAAATTCCACATGCAATGTAGGGGCCTGGCTGGGGGAAGAGCTCAAGCTGACAGAACCAGCTCTGCAAATAGGCCACTCAAGAAATTGACTCACCAGTAATAGATGACTGAAATTGGTCTGAAGGGCTGGCCTTTAAATACCCAGAGAGGGAAAATGAAACTTGAATTACCCAGTTATTCTGAAAGGAAAAGGGGGGGGGAACCCTGTGAATTATGATATTACTCATAGAAAAGCACATGAGTCAGGAGGGTGACACAGGAGTGGTTCAGTCCCAAAATGCTGAGAGCACAACTCTGGCCTGAGAAGAAAAGGGGTTATTTTAAGGGCAGATGTAGCCAGATGGAGGTTAGCATGCTGGATGGAAAAGGGGAAAATCAAGCAGAGCTTGCGGGAATTTGAAATTACTTCCATTACAGAGTGCCCATTTCTCTTTCTGGCCCTGGCTTAATACAGGTCTGATCCATTCATTTAGATTCAGATTTAGAAACTTCGATTTGGGTAAGGTCACCAAGAGAGAGCTATGAGAAAATGGGACCTTGTGATTGCAATTCTCTAAAAATTACACAAAAATGATAATAAATGAAGAATTTAAACCATTTCCTCAGATTGCTTTGGCCATAAAGGATATCAGGCTGTCTCCATGAGTTGTTGCTTTAAAGCATGTTACTCATATAATACTACATTTAATCATTGCAAGAGACTCTTTTTAAGACAAGCCTTCTTTTAAAGGAACACTTCTCATCTCCCTAGATATCCTTAAAGGAGTGCTTTATCCAAGCTCCAGTTTGCACTTTCCCAGCCTTATCTGTCTGTGTGAAGAGCTAATGATAGGGTATTCTCTCTGAGTGTCTCCACAGGACTTCATTATGTTGTTCCCAGCATCAGTGCAATGGGGCATAGTCTGCAGTAATTAATGGTTCCACATCCCAGGGCAAGAGGAAGGGTCACAGTTCTTGGTGGCTCCATCATCTTGATGCTCATTGCCTTGCATGTGCAGTATCTGAACAAGGGTTTCAAATGGGTTTGAAAGAAATGCAGCAGGAAAGGTCCATTATAGTTATTTTGGAAAGATGATAAAGCCCCCCAAGTGGAAAATCAGGGGAAAGACTTGGCAACTTTCAGATTCCACATTAAGTGCTGATTCTATGGCCATTAGTACTGCAGATGCACAAAGGGAGGAAAACCGCATCCTGCCCTGTAGAGCTGAGAAGGGCATTTGAAGTGTCATTGGGAGAAAACACTTAGAGAAACAAAAGAACACCTCTCAGAAAGCAGTAAGTACTCCTTTCAAAGAAAAGGGCTCCAGAATCCTGGCAGAAAACATACATGGGGGATGTGGGCTGGCCATGACACAGTTACGAGGGTTGGGGATGGTGGCAAATGGAGACCTCATGCTCCATTGACAGAAGGCCTTCTCTTGGCCAGGCCAATAGTTGTAATCTACAGTGTTATGGAATTTTCACTTTTTTCAGAGATGCCAGACATGAAAATGTATGTGTGTGTTGACAATGAATCCAGAGAATATTTAATTACTATACAGGCCAAACAAAATGTTTGTGTCCCAACCCAGCCAATCAGCCTCTATTTTTAACCCTAGGAGTTTCACTCTTTGGGGCTCCCCAAAAATAAAAGATATGCATAGAAAAGATAGATTAAATAAGGAAAGAAAACACACAAACAGTTGGTATCATAGTTAGATATGTCATCTGTTTCCCCAGCCCCACAAAGGCTTGGGCATATTTACTGAGATGTTTGCTAGCTGCCATATTAGATAAAGCTTGAAATCTTTATGACTTAACACAATGAAATGACATAAAGTAGAAACAACACAATTATTTCTTGCTCACCTGACAGTTCAATTTGGTGTTCTGTGTGTGGGAGGAAGGCAGGGAATGGGGAGGGACGGAGGGTGCTCTCTAGTAGACTTCTTCTTGAGGACCTGCTGTCTTCACCTGCTGCCTCTCTGGAAAAGCTTGTCTCCATTCAACCAGCCAGAAAGGGAAGGGGGATTGATCTTGAAATGAAGTTTCTATAGGCCTCTCGTAGAAGTGATGTACATTACTTCCATCAATGTTCCATTGGCCAGAATTCCATCCTATGACTGCACCTAAATGCAAGTAAGAATGCAAAATGTTGATTGTATCTCAAAAAATAATAACAATAAGGAAACTGGTTTGAAGAAAAAAAAGATGTGCCCCTATTAGGGACTAAAATGGAGCTATTTTAGGAGTAGCAAACTGGGTTTCCTCTCACTCTTGTCCCTATCTTTGCTGAGAGTGTTCACTCAGAATCTTACCCATTTACTTCTTGGAGCTTTGCCTTTCCTAATTAATCACAGTATAATTATCTAAATTTTGACTTTTGACAATTAAGTCTATTATACTCTGACATCTCTTCCTTCGTACTCTTAATTATGATTTAAAGCTTCCTAAGAATATTCAAGCTTCCTTTGCTCCAAACCATGGCATTCTGACTCTGTCAAGTTTTCCAGTCCTGGGCCATGTGTCATAAGCTGATGGCACCTCATGGTCACCCTAGCACAGTCTCAGTTCAGGTGTTCTGGGCTTACTCATGAATACCTCATTGACCTGAGGCTGATTTTTCCCTGAAGCTGGAAGCCTTAGAGGTAGAAGCTTTAGGCAATTCATCCCATGGCGTTAGCTTTGCTGTGTGATCCTCTGTTTTATCCATAGAGAGTGACAGTGTTACTTTCCAGAGTTGCTGCGGTTGGGCTGCCTAGAACCATGGCCTCTCAAGACTGAGGCACTCAGAATTCCCCATTGCTGGGAATGGTGGACTCATAGCTGCATCCTTGCTATGAGGATTCAGCACAAATGTAATGACACTTTACCTTGACAACATCCTGATTCCTCTTCCATTCAGTTCAATTTATATAAATATGAATTGATGGATAAATGTGTATATACAATGTATTGATTACTTCCTATAGTCAGGAATGATTCTAAATGGTTTTCTTATATTAACTCCCATAATATTCAAAACAATGCTGTGAATGTGGTGCTATTATTATCCCTATTTCTGAATAAGGAAACTGAGTTAATTACCCATATCATAAAGCAGTAATTGAGAGAGCCAGAATTTACACATGACCCAAAAGACTCACACAATCATGTAAGAACACTGAAGGGCCAAGAGAATATACTGCTTTGTACAGGGCGGCATCATAGCTTTGCGATGATTAAAAGTTCTGTACATCTCTTTCTTTCTGCCTTGTCCTCTACATTCCCAAAGGAATCTCAGTATGGACAGGCAAAGCTTTCCATGAATGTAAAATTATGCATTTTGCTTCTGAAGCCAGTACCACTAATCCTAGCCCCCTTGCTGACAGTTGGTTTCTGAATTGCTCTGCTGTGCAATGCTTGCTTCTGGGACATGAGAAAAAGTCTCTGGGGGCTTCTAGGAAAGCATTTGTTGATTATGAAAAGACACAAATGAAGAAAAGGAGTCTTTTTGTCTAGATGTTGTTTTGTGATATGGCAACCAGAATAGCAAGGAGCAACCTCTGATCATAAGGGATGACAGCTTCAGGACAAAATCCAACAGGCTGAAGAGGGCAGAGAGGCCAGACAGAAAGAACGTGGGCCCCTGGCATCTTGTTTAGAGTCTAACTTATCCAATATAGACTCATCATACCTGCAGACTTCACCTTTTGTGGAATAATAAAGTTTTGTGTTGTTTTAGTCAGAGTCCAGGTTGGGGCCAGAGGGGTTGCTAGTAGCCAAAAGCATTCTAACTGTACAAAGCCTGTAAAGTTAAAAGAAAAATAAGGAGATTTGAGGATTAGTAAAATGAACAGATATTTTCAAAAAGATGCAGTAATAAATAGATGACAGGAAATGAGTTGGGAATGAAAATTAATAGAAAAGAGTAAGAAGGTAGGATAAATGAGAGAGAGAAAGCAAAAGGTCAAATATAACAGAATTAAAGAGTGCAGTGAATTTTGCAAATCTTTATAGAATACTGAAACTGGCCCATCACTAAATCAAATTGCATAAGAGAAAGTAACTTATTTCCAAGATCCTTTAATCATTTGCATATCTTTATTATCTTGATCCCTCAAGAAATATTTGGCTTAAATTTATAGAATATGTTTTATGTACTAATAGTTTCATATTTATTGTCTCACTTGGTATGTGCCCCACTTTTTAAAAGAGATCACTGTGGCTTAGAGACGCTTTAGTTAATGTGGCTGTGACTCTTTGACTAGTGACAGAAACCCAACTTGAACATAAAAGGACTTATAATAGATTCCCTTATCTCAAAGAAAGAAATTGTCCTGCAAAGGAGATGTGAATACAAACCACTAGTACCATACAATGGAATTATAAAATAAAGATAACCAAAGGAAACGTTAGAAGTAGTGGAGAGGGAGTAATCACTCTGGATCTTAACATCCCATTAGTTAAGTAGGGTATATCTGATCTGCATACACCAAGGCTAAAGTTCCAATACTGAGGAGGCCTGCTCCCATCATGCTCTACAAAGTCATAGGGCCAAGGTCAGGAATGATCTATGTGACTGTGTAACTTTGGAAGATTTGGGTCACAGAAATGGCCTTGTTAGAAAGGGAGAGACTCATGGGGCGCCTGGGTAGCGCAGTCGTTAAGCGTCTGCCTTTCAGCTCAGGGCGTGATCCCGGCGTTCCGGGATCGAGTCCCACATCAGGCTCCTCTTCTGGGAGCCTGCTTCTTCCTCTCCCACTCCCCTGCTGTGTTCCCTCTCTCGCTGGCTGTCTCTCTGTCACATAAATAAATAAAATCTTTAAAAAAAAAAAAAAAGAGGGAGAGACTCAGAGTTCAGTGGCTGATATGGGCATGCACTACTGTTGTGCTAAGCCAGCTTTCAGCTATGCTGTCCAAATGGGGGTATAAATGCATTTACAGAACCATCTAGATTTATCTCTTGGCAGAAATGTAGATGGGCATTGGGAATGAACTAGAAGCAGGTCTCTAGTCTACCCATCATCTATGTTACTCTCTCCGGGCCTAGTTCGCAACAAATGTGTACCTTTTATGTCTCCATATAGCAAGAAACACGGCTGCCTATAGCTCCTGAGCATACATGTTGTAGTCCAGCCACCAAGAGAAAGGCTGACCTACCGCAAATATCTGAAAGAAGAAAAACAAATTCATGGGCCCAGGATAGCATCTATTGATCTAGTGAACTATGGTAAGGAAACTGGATAATATCAAATATATAAGGAGCTTCTATTTTAATCTTGTGGTTAGGTGCTAGGCAAATAATCCAATATGCTTCTACTACAGAGAGACTGAGTAATTTGCCAGTGGTTGTAAATGTTGGAACCCAGATCCGAACTTCACTCTTACAACTCAAAACTCTGTGACCCTCACAGTGTTACAAAGATGAATTAATGAATGTGGAATCACCAGAAGGTAGCAATTAATTTGTTCCTACCTAACTATTCATATTCCCTTTTGGGTCTTTCTAAATCCTCAGAAGTATTTGTCTTTTAAATATTTAGTCAAGACATTCTCCATACCCACTGCAGAAACTATTTTGAGGTTCTCTTTCAAGATGGCAACATAAGCGGGGCACCTGCGTGGCATAGTCGTTAAGTGACTGCCTTTGGCTCAGGGCGTGATCCCAGCGTTCTGGGATCGAGCCCCACATCAGGCTACTCCGCTGGGAGCCTGCTTCTTCCTCTCCCACTCCCCCTGCTTGTGTTCCCTCTCTCGCTGGCTGTCTCTCTCTGTCAAATAAATAAATAAAATCTTTTAAAAAAAAAGATGGCAACATAAGAAAACTCTGAATTCACCTCCTCCACAGAACACACCAAATTATACCTATTAGAACAATTACTACCAAAGACAGATGGCAAGAGACACGGGGACACATTAAGGAAACGAACCCCCATCCCCAATGCTGCAACGGCATTGGGGAGAGAGAGTACGGAAGAACTAGGAACAGATTGCTCTGTCCTTGGGCACAGAAAAAAGGCCACATTTAAAAGAGCATCGAGTATATAAAAGAGACATCACTAGAACTCTGCCAAGTGGTAGAGAAGCTGTAGGAAAGTTCTCCAGGTGAGAGAGACTAGAGAATGACACAGTTTATATCCCCACTTCACCTTAAAAGCCTAGACTGGAGCAGTCTGGGCACTATTACAGGCAAGTCTGGTTATCTTAGTGAGCTTGCAACTTCAGCAAACCCAGCTCTCTTCCACCTTAAAATCCCAGACCAAAGCAGGGTCCAGCTTACAGTGAGTTTGTCACTTCAGTGAGCCCAGGGTCCACAAGCCCACACCAGCCACCCTGTGATGATGAGACAAAAGAAACAAGCCACAGTTTCTGCTTTTTCTTTTTTAAATTTTCTCATTTTATATATTTTACTTGTTTTATTTTTTTCTATTTTTCTTCTTTTCTTTCTTGTTCTGTTTTTTCCCTTTCTCTTTCAAAGCCATGGTTTAAAAGAATAACTAGCATACACAGCCATAGTTCCTGCCAGCCCACTAAAGTCTCAAAGCACACACAGTCTGCATAGGGGACACCATACACAAGACCATTCCTTCACTTTTAAGAGAAGTAGCTTTTTTAACTGTTTCCTTGGCTGTGGAGGTCCCTTAAAAAGTTAAAAATTGAGCTACCCTATGACTCAGCCATTGCACTACTGGGTATTTACCCCAAAGATACAGACGTAGTGAAGAGAAGGGCCATGTGCACCCCAATGTTCATAGCAGCATTGTCCACAATAGCTAAATTGTGGAAGGAGCCGAGATGCCCTTCAACAGATGACTGGATTAAGAAGTTGTGGTCCATATATACAATGGAATATTACTCAGCTATCAGAAAGAACGAATTCTCAACATTTGCTGCAACATGGACGGCACTGGAGGAGATAATGCTAAGTGAAATAAGTCAAGCAGAGAAAGACAATTATCATATGATTTCTCTCATCTATGGAACATAAGAACTAGGAGGATCGGTAGGGGAAGAAAGGGATAAAGAAAAGGGGGGTAATCAGAAGGGGGAATGAAACATGAGAGACTATGGACTCTGAGAAACAAACTGAAGACTTCAGAGGGGAGGGGGGTGGGGGAATGGGATAGCCCGGTGATGGGTAGTAAGGAGGGCACGTATTGCATGGTGCACTGGGTGTTATACGCAACTAATGAATCATCGAACTTTACATCAGAAACCAGGGATGTACTGTATGGTGACTAACATAATATAATAAAAAAACATTTTTAAAAAGTAGCTTTTTTGCCTGATCCATAGAAACAAATACAAAACTTCAAGCAAAATGGAAAGACAGAGACTATGCTTCAAAAGAAATAACAAGAAAAAAATCAGAAAAATAACTAAATGAAACAGATAAAAAATATGCCTGATAAAAATGATTTAAAGTAATGATCATAAAGATACTCACCGGGCTGGAGAAAAGAGTGGAAGAACTCAGGCCTTCAATAAAGCTGTAGCAAATGTTAAAAATAACCAGGGTTGAAGAATATAACAACTAAGATAAAAAATACACTAGAGGGAATCAATACTACACTAGAGGGAATCAATACTACACTGGAGGGAATCAATACTACACTAGAGGGAATCAATACTACACTAGAGGGAATCAATACTACACTAGAGGGAATCAATACTACACTAGAGGGAATCAATACTACACTAGAGGGAATCAATACTACACTAGAGGGAATCAATACTACACTAGAGGGAATCAATACTACACTAGAGGGAATCAATACTACACTAGAGGGAATCAATACTACACTAGAGGGAATCAATACTACACTAGAGGGAATCAATACTACACTAGAGGGAATCAATACTACACTAGAGGGAATCAATACTACACTAGAGGGAATCAATACTACACTAGAGGGAATCAATACTACACTAGAGGGAATCAATACTACACTAGAGGGAATCAATACTACACTAGAGGGAATCAATACTACACTAGAGGGAATCAATACTACACTAGAGGGAATCAATACTACACTAGAGGGAATCAATACTACACTAGAGGGAATCAATACTACACTAGAGGGAATCAATACTACACTAGAGGGAATCAATACTACACTAGAGGGAATCAATACTACACTAGAGGGAATCAATACTACACTAGAGGGAATCAATACTACACTAGAGGGAATCAATACTACACTAGAGGGAATCAATACTACACTAGAGGGAATCAATACTACACTAGAGGGAATCAATACTACACTAGAGGGAATCAATACTACACTAGAGGGAATCAATACTACACTAGAGGGAATCAATACTACACTAGAGGGAATCAATACTACACTAGAGGGAATCAATACTACACTAGAGGGAATCAATACTACACTAGAGGGTGCAGAAGAACATATCAGCTATCTGGAAGAGAGGGTAATGGAAAGCATGCAAGGAGGTGAACAGCAAAAGAAGAAAATTTTTTTTATTTACATTCAATTAGCCAACCCATAGTACATCATTAGTTTCAGATATAGTGTTCAATAATTTATCAGTTGCGTATAACACCCAGTGCTTATCACATCACATGCCTTCTGTAATGCCATCACCCAATTATCTTTTAGTCCTAGACTTTTCTTTCCACTCAATTCCCTTTAACACTTCTTATAAGGCTGCCTTACTGGTGGTGAACTCCTCTAGCTTTTGTTTGTCTGGGAAACTCTCCTATTCTGAATGATAACTTTGCTGTGTAGAGCATTCCTGGTTGCACAGTTTTTCCTTTCAACACTTTGAATACATCACACCAGTCCCTTTGGGCATCCAAAGCTGCTGCTAAGAAATCAGGTGATCGCCTTATGGAGTTTCCCTTGTATATAACTTTTTCTTTCTCTGTCTTAAAATTTCTCTCTTTATCATTACTTTTTGCCATTTTAATTGTCACATGTCTTGGTGTGGACATCCTTGGGTTAGTTAGGGACTCTCTCTGCTTTCTGGATCTGGAATTTTTCTACCCCTTCTTTCTCTTTCTTCTCCTTCTGGGCTCCCTATAATGTGAATGTTGTTATGCTCGATGATGTCACTGAGATTCCTTAATTTATTCTTATTTATTAATTATTCTTCAGTCTTTTTCTCTTAGCTTGGTTACTTTCCATTACCCTTTCTTCCAGATCATTGCCCTGTTCTGCCTCCTCTAATCTGTTATTGATTCCCTCTAGTGTATTTTTATTTCAATTATTGAGTTCTTCATCTCTGATTGGTTCTTTTTTATATTTCTTCATAGTTCTCACTGAGGTCCTCCCCTCTTTTCTCAAGTCCATTTTACGGACATTACTTTAAATACTTTATCAGGCATATCATGTATCTCTGATTCATTTAGCTCTTTTGCTCAATTTTTTCCTATGGTGCATGTTCCTCTGTCTCATTTTGTCTCTCTGTTTGTCTCTATGTAATAGGGAGGTCAGCTATATGTCCTGACCTTCAAAGAAGTGGCCAGAATGAGGTGCTCCAGGGTGTCTTCTGTGTGAGCTGTGTACACCCTACTGTTGTTGCTGGGTTGTGTTTGCCTTCAGCCTTGTCAGCTGCAGTAACCCACTTTGCCTGCCCTGGGCACACTTAGCAGGGTTTGAGCCCTATGCTGTGGGGAGTCTAAGGCTACCACAGACTCACAGGGAGGTGAGGTCAACAGTTGGGTTAACTTGTCTGCACTTAGTCTCTCTGCCACAGCTGTGGGCATGTTGAACAGCAGAGTTTCTCTGTGTGGCCACCTGATGTACCAGATGCCTGCCCCCCTAGTCCATCAGCCAGGGCTGCAATCACACTGATCAGCAGGGCATTCTTTTTGTGCTGCCAGCTAAAAGGTTCATCTGCTGGAACTGTGGACATGCTGGTATATGGGATTATGTCCCCCTACCCCAGGGAAGGAGTCACTTTGGAGTGATACTGGTCCCTTTCTTGCATGGTGTGTCAAGGCAAGGGCCACCCTTGGAGGGGTGCATGCCAAGTGGGTAGGTTTGATGAGGGGATCTGCAGGGGTAGGGCCTGAGTTGCTAGTCAGATATGGGAACCAATGCTAACACTCTACACCTAAGTGTCCTATCTAAGCTGGGGAAAGGGAGAACTGGTGCCTACAACTGCTTTTGTTCTTAGAGTAGTCTCCTGAAGATCCCTGCCAATCCAGTGCACATTGTGAGATTACAAACACCTAAGGTATTTGGTGTTTTTCAAACTGCTATTTCTGAGCTCGATCTTGTGCTGAGTTATTATGCAGACTCCATAGTGGGGACTGTGTGGGTGGAGACTCTGTTTCCTATTGCCCTCCAGCTCCCATAGAGTTAAGTCCACTGATTTTTAATGTACCAAAAGTATAGTGTTGCTCATTTTAAAAGCTCCTAAAGTTAAGACCTCTAGTTCTCAAAGCGAAATGTAATGGAGACTCATCTTCCCCATGCAGGTCTGTGGTGCCTAGTGTGGGCTCTAATCCTCTCAAACCTCCAAGCTTGTGGTGTCCCTCTTGTTTGTGGCTAATTTCACCAGGGATATGGTTTCCAATCACTTTTCTGTCCTTCCTACACTTTTCACTGTGACCTCATCTTTACCATTAACTGTAGGTCTGTTCTACCAATCTTTGGGTCATTTTCAGAGTTAGCTGTACAAATGTAGCTGTTATCTCAGGGTGTCCATGGCACAAGGTGAGCTCAGGATTTTTCTACTCTCCATCTTTCTGACCCTCCCAATTATATCCTAAATTCAAAAATATTTTTACTAATAGATAATGTCTGTTAAAAATAAAAGGTGTTTCCATTGTTGCTAATACCTTTGCTGAGAAGTATTATGAACATCTTTGTGAACAAAGCCTTTTCCAGATTTAAGATCATTCCCTTAATTATCCATCACGACCCAGTGGGATTCATCCCTGGGATGCAAGGGTGGTTCAACATTCACAAATGGATCAGGGTGATAGATCACATTAATAAGAGAAGAGACAAGGACCACATGATCCTCTCAATCGATGCAGAAAAAGTATTTGACAAAATACAGCATCCTTTCCTGATTAAAACCCTTCAGAATGTAGGGCTATAGGGTACATTCCTCAATTTCATAAAAACCATTTATGAAAAGCCTACAGCGAATATCATTCGCGATGGGGAAAAGCTGAGAGCTTTTCCCTTAAGATCAGGAACACGACAAGGATGCCCACTCTCACCATTATTGTTCAACATAGTACTAGAAGTCNTTCCTGATTAAAACCCTTCAGAATGTAGGGATATAGGGTACATTCCTCAATTTCATAAAAACCATTTATGAAAAGCCTACAGCGAATATCATTTGCGATGGGGAAAAGCTGAGAGCTTTTCCCTTAAGATCAGGAACACGACAAGGATACCCACTCTCACTGTTATTGTTCAACATAGTACTAGAAGTCCTAGCAACAGCAATCAGACAACAAAAAAGAATAAAATGTATTCAAATTGGCAAAGAAGAAGCCAAACTCTCTCTCTTTGCAGATGAAATGAGGCTTTATATGGAAAACCCAAAAGACTCCACCCCCAAACTACTAGAACTCATACAACAATTCAGTATTGTGGCAGGATACAAAATGAATGCTCAGAAATCAATTGCATTTCTATACATGGACAATGAGACTGAAGAAAGAGAAATTAGGGAATCGATTCCATTTACAATAGCACCAAAAATCATATGATATCTCGGAATTAACTTAATCAGTGAGGTAAAGGATCTATACTCTAGAAACTACAGATCACTCTTGAAAGACATTGAAGAAGACATAAAAAGATGGAAAAACATTCCATGCTCATGGCTCAGAAGAATAAACATAGTTAAAATGTCTTTGCTACCCAGAGCAATCTACACTTTCAATGCCATCCCAATCAAAATACCAATGACATTTTTCAAAGAACTGGAACAAACAATCCTAAAATTTGTGTGGAACCAGAAAAGACCCCAAATTGCCAAGAAAATGTTGAAAAAGAAAAAAAAAACTGGGGACATCACGTTGCCTGATTTTAAGCTATACTACAAAGCTATGATCAGCAAGACATGGTACTGGCACAAAAACAGACACATAGACCAATGGAACAGAATAGAGAAACCAGAAATGGACCCTTGGCTCTTTGGGCAACTGATCTTTGATAAAGCAGGAAAAAACATCTGGTGGAAAAAAGTCTCTTCAATAAGTGGTGCTGGGAAAGTTGGACAGCTACATGCAAAAGAATGAAACTTGACCACTCTCTCACACCATACACAAAGATAAACTCCAAATGGATGAAAGACCTCGATGTGAGACAGGAATCCATCAAAATCCTAGAGGAGAACATAGGCTGTAACCTCTTCGACATCGGCCACAGCAGCTTCTTTCATAACATGTCTCCAAAGGTAAAGGAAACAAAGAAAAAATGAACTTTTGGGACTCCATCAAGATGAAAAGTTTCTGCACAGCAAAGGAAACAGTCNTGTAACCTCTTCGACATCGGCCACAGCAACTTCTTTCATAACATGTCTCCAAAGGTAAGGGAAACAAAGAAAAAATGAACTTTTGGGACTCCATCAAGATGAAAAGTTTCTGCACAGCAAAGGAAACAGTCATCAAAACAAAGAGGCACTTAACCGACTGAGCCACCCAGGCATCCCATGGATATTACTCAGGCATCAGAAAGAACGATTACATAACAGTTGCAGCAACATGGATGGGACTGGAGGATATTATGCTAAGTGAAATAAGTTAAGCAGAGAAAGACAATTATCATATGGAACATAAGATGTAGCAGGGAGATCTGTAGGAGAAGGAAGGGAAGAATGAAGAGGGGGTAAACAGAAGGGGGAATGAACCATGAGAGACTACTGTGGACTCTGGGAAACAAACTGAGGGCTTCAGAGGGAACGGGGGTGGGGGATTGGGATAGGCCAGTGATGGGTATTAAGGAGGGCACATATTGCATGGAGCACTGGGTATTATACACAAAGAATCATGGAACACTACATCAAAAACTAAGGATGTATTGTATGGTGACTAACATAATAAAAATTATTAAAAAAAAAAAAAACAAAGAGGCAACCCACAGAACAGGAGAAGATATTTGCAAATAAAACTACAGATAAAAGGCTGGTATCCGAGATCTATAAAGAACTTCTCAAACTCAATAAACAAGAAACAAATAATCAAATCAAAAAATGGGCAGAAGATATGAACAGATTTCCAATGAAGACATACAAATGGCTAACAGGCACATGAAAAAGTGTTCAAAATCATTAGCGATCAGGGAAATTAAAATCAAAACCACAATGAGATACCACCTTATGCCAGTTAGAATGGCAAAAATTGATAAGGCAAGAAACAACAAATGTTGGCGAGGAGGTGGAGAAAGGGGATCCCTCTTACATTGTTGGTGGGAATGCAAATTGGTATTTGCAAATTTTTCACTTTGGAGAACAGTGTGGAGGTTCCTTAAAAAGTTAAAAATAAAGCTACCCTATGACCCAACAATTGCACTACTGGGTATTTACCCCAAAGATACAGATGTAGTGAAGAGAAGGGCCATATGCACCCCAATGTTCATAGCAGCATTGTCCACAATAGCTAAACTCTGGAAGGAGCCAAGATGCCCTTCAACAGACGAATGGATAAAGAAGATGCAGTCCCTGTATACAATGGAATATTAGTCATCAGAAAGAACAATTACCCAACATTTGCAGCAACATGGACGAGACTGAAGGAGATTATGCTAGGTGAAATAAGTCAAGCAGAGAAAGACAATTATCATATGGTTTCACTCATTTGTGGAACATAAGGAATAGCAGAGAGATCAGTAGGAGAATGAAGGGGGGGGTAAACAGAAGGGGGAATGAACCACAAAAGACTATGGACTCTGGGAAACAAACTGAGGGTTTCAGAGGGAAGGGGTTGGGGGATTGGGATAGGCCGGGCGATGAATATTAAGGAGGGCATGTATTGCATGGAACACTGGGTGTTATACACAAACAATGAATCATGGAACGCTATATCAAAAAATAATGATGTATTGTATGGTGACTAACATAATAAAAAATAAAAAAAAAAGATCATTCCCTTAGAATGAATCCCCACCGATAAAATAAGCCTATTGTAGACTATTTGTTTGTTGGGTTTCAATGAATAGGTCTTCCCAGTATTCATACCCACTTGTGGTTCACTGCTTTTGAATCTATTAGGACCCTGTGACCCACTTTAATTAATGGAATACAGCAGAAATGACACTGCCAGTTCCAGACCCAATCCTTACGAAAGCCTGGCACCTTTTGCTTTCATATCTTGTGAGTAGTTTGAGTACACCCAAGGTTGCCATGCTGTGAGAAGCCTAACCTAGCCGTGTGGAGAGGCCATGAGAAGAAAATCTAGGCTCTCGGCCAACAGCTCAGTTGAGCCCTCACTTGTCATCAGCATCAGTGTACCAACTTGTGATTGGGCCAGCCCTCACTTGAATCTTCCCATCTGACCCACGTAGGGCAAGATGAGAAATCCCTGCCATCCTCTGATACAATTATAAAATTGAAAGCAAATGAATTGTTATTGTTTTAAACCTCTAAACTCAGGACTAATTTGCTATACAGAATAACTGAAACAGAACATTTTTTTAATTTGTGAAAAAAAGGGAGTTTATAATTTAAAAGTATATGCTTCATACACTTAAATTCACATATTAGAATTTTTTTTCTCCAGAAACCTTGAATTAGTGTATGCTTAATCTCAGTGGAAAGGACATTATTGAAAATAAATGCAAAGCATACAGAGGCAATATAATCAAGATTTAACCAATGAACACAGGGATCCAGATTATACAACTTGCACAATTATTAAATTCTATTTTTCAAAGTAATGATTAAATGCTTATAAATTGGTAGGACCAGCATTTCTGCAAACTGTTTGTTAAACATTTTTTAATATGCATTGCTAGGTAGTAACCATCCCCCCCCAAACACACACACAAATTTCAGGTAGCTATTTCAACAAATCCTCACAAACACTGAATTTAAGTATTTTAAAAATACTTGTAGCACTTCTGGGAAAATGCAGAGTAGAAGGATCCTAAGCTCACCTTGACCCACAAACACACCAAGATACCAGCTCTATTAGTACAACTAACCCAGAAAACCTGAAGACTGGCAGAACAAACTTTCCACAGTAAATCATAGAGAGGAGCCACATAGAAAAGGGTAGGAGGGAAAGAAACACAATTTGGAACCAAACTTCTAGCAGCACTTTCCACAGAAAGAAGGGACACCACAAGCATAGAGAAATAAGAGGAACAGACCCCACAACAGGCACATGAATCCCCATCTGCCTTTGAAAACTGGTAAGACTTACCTTTGTGAGTATTTACAATCAGTGGTGCTTAATTCCTGGTATTTTAAGAATCAATGGGCTTAGTTCTGGAAGAGCTGGGGTATAATAGAAAATGGAGTCTCCACCCAGCATAACGAATAACCCAGCCAAGACACAGCATGGAAGTAGCAGTCTTGGTTATATATATATATATATATATATATATGTATGTATATATATATATATATGTATACATATATATGTGTATATATACACATATATATGTGTGTGTGTATATATATGTGTGTATATATATATATAGGCACTTGGATATATATAAAGGAGATTTATTTACTAATCTTAGAATATGAATTGGGGGTGTCGGGATCTTTAGGAGATTTCTCTAAGACCAAAAAAGCTGGAGGTCTCCATTCCCACCCACCCCCAAACAGTCTAGATATCTGGACACTTGTGGGAACCACCTATCTTGCTAGTACCATATGTCCTACCTCCATGATCCCCTGTGAATCCACCTCATCCAACCCACCCCACTTGGAAGCCATCATGCCAAGGTGGCTCCTGCCTTGACATACCATGCAAGCAACTCTGGCAGAAAGTAGCACCTGGCTTCTGCCCTGGAGAATAGGGAAAATAACCATACACACAACAGTGCACCCACAGTCCCAGCAGCCAAACCTTATAGCTGAGAGCACAGAGACTGTACCCTGCCTATCAGTGTACCCAGCAATGAAAGCCTCTCAGGGGACAAGGTAGGAAGAGCACTCTACAGTTTGGTTTGACTGAAGCCCCAGCAGAGAGGTTTAGGGCAGTCATCTGGTCTGACTACTGACAGGGCCCAACTACAAGCCCATGATAACCTCAAACAGGCCCCAAACAGCACAGGAATCAAACGTTGCCCAGCATGACCACAACAGGCAATGTGGGCCATTTCAGCTGACTGTACTGAAAGCAGTCCAGGCTTAGGCACACAAGTAGGGCACATGCAGCCCATGCAGAAAACACCCCAGAAGAACCTGGTTCTGGTGAACAGAGAACTTTGTGCTATAAGGACAGCACAGGAGCTCTTCTTCACAAAGCCAGTACTTTCAAGATCAAGAGATGCAGCTGACTTTCCTAATACATAGAAACAAACAGAGTTAGACAAAGAGGAAAAAAGAATATGTTCCAAATGAGATAATAGGACAAAGCCTTAGCAAAAGAGCTAAAATAAGCAATATGCCTGATGGAAAATTCAAAGGAATGGTCAAAAAGATACTGACTGGACTTAAGAGTATAGGATCTCAGTGAGACCTTCAACAAAGATATAAGATATATAAAAAAGATACCAATCAGAAATTAAGAACTAAATAACTGAAATAAAAACACACTAGAAGGAATCAATAGCAGAACAGACCAGTGACCTGGGAGACAGGGTAGGGAAAGCAACCAAGCTAAACAGCAAAAAGACCAAAGAACAATTAAAAATAAGACTACGTTAAGGGAACTCAGCAACACCATCAAACACAATAACATTCGTATTATAGGAATCCCAGGAGATAGAGAAAGGGGAGCAGAAAATATATGTGAAGAATTAATAGCTGAAAACTTCCCTAATCTGGGGAAGGAAATAGAATTCCAGATCCAGGAGACAGAGGCTCCAACAAAACCTGGGGGGGGGGGCACACCAAGACACAGAGGATGAAAATGGCAAAGAGTAGTGAAAAAGGCAATTATAAGAGAAGCAAGAGAAAAGAAAATTATTACATACAAGGGAAATCTCATAAGGCTACCAGCAGATTTATTTAGCAGAAACTCTGTAGGCCAAAAGGAGTGGTATGATACATTCAAAGTGCTGAAGGGGAAAAACCACAGCCAAGAATACTCTACCCAGCAAGATGATTGTTCAGAATAGAAAAAGAGTTTCCCAGACAAAATTTAAAGACCACTAAGGCAGCCTTATAAGAAGGGTTAAAGGGAATTCTTTGGAAAGAAAAGTACATACTAAGAAGTAAAAAAAATTATGAAAGGAAAAAAGTTCAGAAATGAATACCAACATTTGATAAAAGTAGTGGATTGATCACTTAGGAATCCTGTACGGAGCTTAAAGCACAAAAGCAATAAAATTGATTTTGTCTGCATCATATACATAAATCATGGGAGGAGGGGTGAAAATAAAGGACTTTTAGAATGGGTTCAGGCTGGATGGCCATCAACTTAATATAGACTGCTCTTTGCATAAGATGTTCTATATGAAACTAATGGTAACCACACATCAAAAACCTGTAAAAGGTATACAAAAAATGAAAAGAAAATAATCCAAGCATATCACTAAAGAAAACCACCAAACCAGAAAGGAAAAGAGCAAGAGAAGTAGAAAGGAACAGAGAAGAACTAAAAAAAAAAACTGGAAAACAAGAAACAATATGGCAATAAGTAAATACATATTAATAATTACTTTGAATGTTAATGAACTAAATGCTCCAATCAAAAGACATAGGGTGACTGAATAAACAAAAAATGATCTACCTGTATGCTGCCTACAGGAGACTCACTTCAGACCTAAAAACACATATACATTGAAAGTGAAAAGAGTTAAAAAAAAATACACACACACACACACCAAACCAATGGAAGTAGAAAAAAATCTGGGGAGCAGTATTTATATCAGAAAAAAAAAAAACAGACTTTAAAATAAACTGTAACAAGAGACAGGAACACTACACAATGATAAAGGGAAAAAAAGACTATAAATACCTCATCCACCATGGGAGCACCTAAATACATAAATCAACTATTAACAGACATAAAGGAAGAAATTGACAGTAATACAATAATAGTAGGGGACTTTAACACCCCACTCAATCAGTAGATAGATTATCCAGACAGAAAATCAACAAAGAAACTGGCTTTGAATGATACACTGGACCAGTTGGATCTAACAGATATATTCAGAACACTCTATCTAAAAACAGTGGAATGGATATTCTTTCCAGGTGCACATGGAACATTCTCCAAGATAGATCACATGTTAGGCCACAAAACAGGTCTTAATAAATTCAGAAAATTGAAATCATACCATGCAACATTTCCAGCCACAACGGTATGAAACTAGAAACTAGAAAATCTGGGGGAAAAAAAACCCCACAAATATACGGATGCTAAATAAACAACATGCTACTAAAGAATGAGCAGGTCAACCAAGAAATCAGAGGAAATAAAAAACACATGGAGACAAATGGAAACATAAAGATCTAAAATTTGGGGATGTGATGAAAGCAGTTTCAAGAGAGAAGATTTCTTTAGGCCTACCCAAAGAAAAAAAGAAAAAACTCAAATGAAGAACATATCCTTACAACTAAATGATCTAGAAAAAGTCTAAAGCCAGTACAAGGAAATAAAAAATGAAATTTAGAGCAGAAGTAAATGATAGAGACTAAAAAACAATAAAGCAGTTGAAACCAAGAGCTGGTACTATGAAAAGATAAATAAAATTAATAAATATTTAGGCTGATACATCAAGAAAAAAAGAGGACTCAAAATCAGAAATGAAAGAGGAGAAATAACAACTGATACCACATAAATACAAATGAGTATAAGAGAATATTATGAGAAATTATATGCCAACAAACTGGAACAACCTAGAAGAAGTGGACAGTTTCTAGAAACATGATCTTCCAAAACTAAATCAGGAAGAAATATAAAATTTGAACAGACCAATTGATAATAATGAAATTGAATCAGTAATCAAAAAACTCACTACAAACAAAAGTCCAGGACCAGAGGACTTAATAATTGAATTCTATGAAGACTTAGAGAGGAATTATTCTCCTCGAACTATTCCAAAAAGTAAGACAGGAAGGAAAGCTTCTGAATACATTCTATGAGGCCAGCATTATACTGATACCAAAATCAGACAAAACACAAAATAGAAAACTACAGGCCAATATCCCTGATAAACATAAATGCAAAAATACAAAACAAAATATTAGCAAATCAAATCCAAAAAAAAAAATTAAAAGTCATTCACCACAATGAAGTGAGATTTTTTCCAGGGATGCAAGGGTGGAACAGTATTCACAAAACGATTAATGTGATACATCATGTTAATAAGAAAAAGGATAAAAACTATATGATAATCTCAAAAGATGCAGAAAAAGCATCTCACAAAATACAATATCCATTCAGTATAAAAATTCTCAATAAAATAGGTTTAGAGGGACTAGACCTCAACATAATAAATGCCACTTATGAAAAACACACAGATAATATCTTAATGGTGAAAAACTGAGAGCTTTCCCTTTAAGATCAGGAATAAGACAGGATGTCCTCTCTCACAACTTGTATTCAACTTAGTATTGGAAGTCCTGGCACAGAAATCAGACAAGAAAAAGAAATAGGCATCCATACTGGTTAGGAAGAAGTAAAACTTTCACTATTTGCAGAGGACATTATTCTATACATAGAAAACCCTAAAGGCTCCAGCAAAAAACTACCAGAAGTAATAAATAAATTCAGTAATGTTGCAGGATACAAAAATAATACCCAGAATTTGGTAGTGATTCTATACACTAATAATGAAGTAGCAGAAAGAGAAATTAAGAAAACAATCCCATTTACAACTACATCAAAAAGAATAACACACCTACTAGTACTTACACCCAAGGGTTTAATCAATACAGATATAAATAAGATGTCTGAACTTTAAAAGTTAAAATAATGATTTATAAAGATACCAGCTGGACTTGGGAAAAAAAGCACAGAATATACTAGAGAATCCCTTACTGTAGAGATAAAAGAACTAAAATCTAGTCAAGCCAAAATTAAAAATGTTATTACCAAGATGCAACCCCAGGTAGAGGCCATAAAAATGAGGATGAACAGGGGCACCTGGGTGGCTCAGTTGTTAAGCATCTGCCTTCAGCTCAGGGCATGATCCTGGCATTCTGGGATCGAGCCCCACATCAGGCTTCTCCACTGGGAGCCTGCTTCTTCCTCTCCTACTCCACCTGTTTGTGTTCCCTCTCTCACTAGCTGTCTCTCTCTCTGTCAAATAAATAAAATCTTTTTTAAAAAGGAGGATGAACAAAGCAGGCAAGCAAATCAGTGATAAGAAGATAAAATGTTGGAAAGTAAGGTAGTGGAAAAGAAGGGGGAAAGAAAATTATTAGATCACGATGGTTGACTTAGAGAACTCAGTGATTCCATAAAGCAAAATAATACCTGTATTATAGGAGTCCCAGAAGATGAATAGTGGGAGAAAGGGGAAGAAGGTTTATTTGAACAAATTAACAGCTGAGAACTTCCCTAAACTGGGAAAGGAAACAGGCATTCAAGTCCAAGAGGCATGGAGGACCTCCCTCAAAAACAACAAAAATAGGTCAACACCTTGAAACTTGCAAATACAAAGAGAAAGAGAAAATTCTGAAAGCAGCTTAGGGAAAGAGGTCCTTAACCTACAAGGGTAGACACATAAGGCTGACAGCAGACCTGTCCACAGAAATCTGGCAGGCCAGAAAGGACTGGCATGATATATTCAATGTGCTAAATAGGAAAAATATGCAGCCAAGAATACTTTATCCAGCAAGGCTGCCATTCAGAATTGAAGGATAGACAAAGTTTTCAGGATAAACAAAAACTAAAGGGAGTCATAAACACTAAACCAGCCCTGCAAGAAATATTAAAGGGGATCATTTGAGTGAAGAGAAAGCCCAAACATAACAAAGACCAGAAAGGAACAGAGATAATCAGGTATTAAATTCATCTCTTTCAATAATTACTCTGAATGTACATGGACTAAATGCTCCAATCAAAACACAGGGTATCAGATACGCTGTCTGCAAGAGACTCATTTTATACCCAAAGACACATCCAGTGTGGAGGTGGAGAACCATTTATCATGCTAATGGACATCAAAAGTCAGCTTCCTTATATTGGACAAACCAGATTTTTTTTGTATTGTATGATTTCATTTATTTAAAGTTTCATAATAGTCATAACTAAACTATAATATTTAGGTTGAATACTTGGCTGCTAAAACTATAAGGAAAAGCTGGGAAGTAATGACCAGCAAGTCAAAATATTGGTTATATTGGGAAAGCAAGCTCAAATTCACAAGTAGCCAGGAAAATCAATTTCTACGAATGAAGCTGACAAGTTCAAATGAGCAATAATAGTCATTGCTGGTGGGAATGGAGAGAAAGGGGTCTTTCCATGCATAAAGAGTATTAGATTTTAAACCAAAGACTGTAATAAGAGATGAAGGACACAATATCATAACAAAAGGGTCTACCCAACAAGATCTAACAATTGCAAATATTTATGGCCCTACCTTGGGAATAGCTAATTACATAAGCCAATTAATAACAAAATTAAAGAAACACATGGATAATAATACAATAAGAGTAGGGGACTTAAACACCCCACTCACAGCAATGGACAGATCATCCAAGTGAAGATCAACAAGGAAACAAGGGCTTGGAATGACACACTGGACCAGATGGACTTAACAGATATATTCAGAGCATTTCATCCTAAAGCAACAGAATACACATTCTTCTTGAGTGCACATGTAACATTCTACAGAATAGATCACATACTGGGTCACAAATCAGGTCTCAATTGGTACCAAAAGACTGAGATCATAGCATACATATTTTCAGACCACAATGCTTTAAAAATTGAAGTCAACCAAAGGAGAAAATTTGGAAGGAACACAAATACCTGGGGGGTAATGAGCATCCTACTAAAGAATGAACGGGTCAACCAGGAAATTAAAGAAGAATTTTTAAAATACATGGAAACAAATGAAAATGAAAACATGACAGGTCAAAACCTTTGGGATGCAGCAAAGACAGTCCTAAGAGGGAAGTATATAGAAATACAGGCCTTTCTCAAGAAACAACAAAAATCTCAAACACACACCTAATCTTACACCTAAAGGATCTAGAGAAAGAACAGCAAATAAAGCCTAAATCCAGCAGGGGAAAAGAAATAATAAAGATTAGAGCAGAAATCAATGAACTAGAAAGGAAAAGAACAGAACAGATCAACAAAACTAGGAGCTGGTTCCTTGAAAGAATTTATAAGATCAGTAATTCCCTAGCCACATTAATCAAAAAGAAAGGAAAAAGGACCCAAAATAAAGTCACAATGAAAGAGGGGAGATCACAACCAACACCAAAGAAATAAAAACATCTATAAGAGAATATTCTGAGCAACTATATGCGAACAAATTAGGCAATCTGGAAGAAATGGATACATTCCTAGAAACATATAAACTACAAAACTGAAATAGGAAGAACTAGAAAACCTGAACAGACCCATAACCAGCAAAGAAGTTGAAGCAGTAATCAAAAATCTCCCAACAAACAAGAGCCTACAGCCAGATGGCCTCCCAGCAGAATTCAACCAAACTTTTTAAAAGAAGAATTAATACTTATTCTTCTAAGCTGTTTCAAAAAATAGAAATGGAAGGAAAACTTCTGAACTCATTCTATGAGACCAGCATTACCTTGATGCCAAACCAAAGACCCCAACAAAAAGGAGAATCACAGAACAATATCCCTGACGAACATGGATGCAAAAATTCTCACCAAGATACTAGCTAATAGGATCCAACAGTACATTAAGAGGATTATTCACCACAACTCAGTAGGATTTATTCCTGGGATTCAAGGGTAGAGCAACATCCACAAATCAACCAATGTGACACACCACATTAATGAAAGAAAGAACAAGAACCATATGATTCTCTCAATTAATGCAGAAAAATCATTTGACAAAATGCAGCATCCTTCCTTGATAAAAACTCTACAGCATATAGGGTTAGGGGGAATATACCTCAACATCATTAAAGCCATATACAAAAAACCCACAGGGAATATCATCCTCAATGAGGATAAACTGAGAGCTTTTCCCCTAAGGTCAGGAACATGACCAGGATATCCACTCTCACAACTGTTTTTCAACATGGTATTGGAAGTCCTAGTCTCAGCAATCAGATAACAAAAAGAAATAAAAGGCATCCAAATTGGCAAAGAAGAAGTCAAACTTTCACTCAACACAGATGACACGATACCATAGGTTGAAAACCTGAAATACTCCACCCAAAAAGTGCTAGAACTCATACAGAAATTCCGCAGCATGGCAAGTTATAAAATCAATGCACAGAAATCAGTTGCATTTCTGTACACTAACAATGAAACAGAAGAAAAAGAAATCAAGGAATCTATCCCATTTACAATTGCACCAAAAGCCATAAGATACCAGGAATAAACCTGACCAAAGAGGTAAAGGATCTGTACTCTGAATACTATAGGACACTTACGAAAGAAAAACATTCCATGCTCATGGATTAGAAGAACAAATATTGTTAAAATGTCTATGCTACTCAAGGCAATCTACATATTCATTGCAATCCCTGTCAAAATACCATTAGCATTTTTCAGAGCTGGAACAAAAAATCCTAAAATTTGTATGGAACCAGAAAAGACCCTGAAGAGTCAAAGGGATGTTGAAAAAGAAAACCAAAGCTGGTGGCATCAGGATTCCCAGCTTCAAGCTATATTACAAAGCTGTAACCGTCAAGACAGTATGGTACTGGCAAAAAAAAGACACATAGGTTAATGGAACAGAAGAGAGAACCCAGAAATGGGCCCTCAACTCTATGGTTAACTTACCTTCAACAAAGCAGGAAAGAATATGCGATGGAAAAAAAGAGAGTGTCTTCAACAAATGGTGTTGGCAAAATTGGACAGCCACATGCAGAAAAACAAAACTGGACCACTTTCTTACATCATACACAAAAATAAAGTCAAAATGGTGAAAGACCTGAATGTGAGACAGGAATCCATCAAAATCCTAGAGGAGAACACAAGCAGCAACTTATTTGACCTTGGCTGAAGCAACTTCTTTCTAGACACGTCTTCAAAGGCAAGGAAAACAAAAGCAAAAATGAGCTATTGGCAGGCACCTGGGTGGCTCTGTCAGTTAAGCATCTGCCTTTGGCCCAGGTCATGATCCCAGGGTCCTAGGATCAAGCCCCGTGTCAGGCTCTCTGCTCAACAGGGAGCCTACTACTCCCTCTCCCTCACCTTCTTCCCTCCCCCACCCCCTGCTTGTGCTCACTTTCTCTCTAATAAATATTTTTTTAAAGAAATGAGCTGTTGTCATTTCATCAAGATCAAAAGCTTTTACACAGTAAAGAGTCACAAAAACTAAAAGACAACCTACAGAAGTGAAGAAGATATTTCCAAATGTCTTATCAGATATAAAGTTCTAGTATCCAAAATCTATAAAGAACTTATACTCAACTCCCAAAAACACCCATAAAACAAATATAATCCAGTTAAGAAATGGGCAGAAGATACGAACAGATGTTATTCCAAAGAAGGCATACAAATAGCCAAAAGACACATGAAAAAATGTTCCACATCACTCAGCATCAGGGAAATACAAATTCAAAACCACAATGAGATACCACTTCACACCAGTCAGAATGGCTAAAATTAATACCTCAGGAAACAACAGCTGTTGGCGAGGATGCAAAGAAAGGGGAACCCTCTTACACTATTGGTAAGAAATCAAACTGGTGCAGCCACTCTGGAAAGCAGTATGGAAGTTCCTCAAAAAGTTAAAAATAGAGCTACCGTATAATCCAGCAATTGCACTACTATGTGTTTATCCAGAGGATACATAGTTATTCAAAGGGGCACATGCACCCCAATGTTTATAGCAGCAATGTCCACAATAGCCAAAATATGGAAAGAGCCCATATGTCCATCAACAGATGAATGGGTAATGAAGAGGTGGTATATAAACAACATGGAATATTACTCAGCCATCAAAAAGAATGAAATCTTGCTATTTGCAATGACATGGATGGAACTAGAGGGTATTATGCTAAGTGAAATAAGTCAATCAGAGAATGACAAAGATCATATGATTTCACTCATACATGGAATTTAAGAAACAAAACAGATGAACATAGGGGAAGGAAAGGAAAAAGAAAATAAGATGAAATCAGAGAGGGAGACAAACCATAGCAGGCTCTTAACTCTAGGAGACAAACAGGTTTCTGGAGGGGAGGGAGGTGGGATAATTGGATGATGGGCATTAAGGAGGGCACTTGGTCTGATGAACACTGGGTATTATATGCGACTGATGAATCACCAAACTCTATCTCTGAAACTAATTTTAAATTTAAAAATTTAAAAAAAGACATTTACAATGCAACTGCAAATGGAAACAAAAGCTGAGGGAGACCTCAGACAAAATAGACTTAAAACAGACTATAAGAGAATAAAGAAGGGCATCGCCCAATGATAAAGAAATCAATCCAAAAAGAGCATAAAACAATTGTAAATCCACCCAACAGTGGAGCACCTAAATACATAAAGCAACTATTAACAGACATAAAGAGAGAAACTGATGGTAATATAATAATAGTAGTGGACATTAACACCCTATTTACATCAGTGGAAAGATTATCCCAGGAGAAAATCAACAAGGAAACAATGTCTTTGAATGACACATTGGACCAGATGGCCATAACAGATGTATACAGAACATTCTATCTGAAAACAACAGATTACACATCTTTTCAAGTGCACATGGAACACTCTCCAGGATAAATCATGTGGTAAACCACAAAACAAGCCTAAATAAAGTTTTGAAGATTTAAATTATATACCTTGCATTTATTCTGAGCACAACAGTATAAAATTTGAAATCAAACACAAGAAAAAAAGAAAGACACAAACACTTGATGACTAAATAACATAATACTAAACACCCATTAGGTCAATGGAGATATCAATGAAGAAATTTAAAAATACACTCATGAATAAAATGAAAATACAATGGTCCAAACTCTTTGTGATGAAACAAAAGCAGCTCTTAGAGGGTAATATACAGTGATACAGACCTACCTCAAGACACAAGGAAAAGCTCAAACAATCTAATCTTACACCTAAAGTAACTAGAAAAAGAAGAGCAAACAGATCTCAAGACCCCAAGATAAGTAGAAGGAAGGAAATAATAAAGCTTGGAGCAGAAATAAATGACAAGGGGCAAAAAGAAATAAAAAATAACAATTAAACCAAGAGTTGGTTCTTTGAAATGATAAAAAGTTGATAAACCCTTAGCTAGACTCATTATGAAAAATAGAAAAAGTACCTAAATAAATAAAATCAGAAATGAGAGAGAAGTAACAAATGACACCACAGAAATACAATAATTATAAGAGAATACTATGGAAAATTATATGCCAGAAAAATTGGACAATCTAGAAGAAACGGATAAATTCCTAGAAACATACAGTCTTCCAAAACTAAATCAGGAAAAAAATAGAAAATCTGAACAGATCAAGTACTACTAATATAATTGAATCAGTAACATAATTTTTAAAAAATTCCAACAGGGGGGCCTGGGTGGCACAGTCATTAAGCATCTGCCTTCGGCTCGGGGTGTGATCCCGGCATTCTGGGATTGAGGCCCACAGCAGGCTCCTCCACTGGAGGCCTGCTTCTTCCTCTCCCACTCCCCCTGCTTGTGTTCCCTCTCTTGCTGGCTGTTTCTGTCAAATTAATAAATAAAATCTTAAAAAAAAATAAAATAAAAAAATAAAATAAAAAATTCCAACAAACAAAAATCCAGGACAAGACGGCTTCACAGGTGAATTCTGCCAAACATTTAAAGAGTTATACCTAGTCTCCTCAAAGTATTCCACAAAAATATAAGACAAAGGAAAGCTTCCAGATACATTCTACAAGGTCAGTATTACTCTGATACAAAAACAGACAAAGACACCACATAAAAAAAAAAGTACAAACTGAGGGCTTCAGAGGGGAAGGGGGTGGGGGAATGGGATAGGCTGGTGATGGGTAGCAAGGAGGGCACATATTGCATGGTGCACTGGGTGTTATACACAATTAATGAATCATCGAACTTTACATCAAAAACCAGGGATGTACTGTATGGTGACTAACATAATATAATAAAAAAATGTTATTATAAAAAAAAGAAAAGAAAAGTACAGGCCAAAATACCTAATAAGAAAGATGAAAAAATCTTCACCACAATATTACCAAACTGCATTCAACAATACATTAAAAGGATATTCACCACAATCAAGTGGAATTTATTCTAGAGATACAAGGATGGTTCAGTATTTGCATACCAAAGTGATATAACACAACAACAAAATGAAGGATGAAAACCATATAATCATCTCAATAGATACAGAAAAAGCAGTTAACAAAATTCAACATCCATTCATTTAAACACTCAACAAATGGATATAAAGGAAATATGCCTTAACATAATAAAGCCCATATGTGAAAAAAACCCCACGGTTAACCTCTTACTGGTAAAAACTGAAAAAAAAGAGCCCAGAAATAAACCCACACTTACATAGTTAATCTATGACAAACAAGGCAAGATTATACAACAGGGAAAAGATAGTCTCGGGCACCTGGGTGGCTCAGTTTGTTAAGCGTAAGAGTCTTGGGATCGAGTCCCACATCTGGCTCCCTGCTCAGTGGGGAGTCTTCTCCCTCTGCACTCCCCCCCACTCATTCTCATTCTCTCTCTCTCCTCTCTCTCTCTCTCTCATTTTATCTAAGTAAATAAAATCTTTTTTAAAAAAAAGCTAGTCTCTTCAAAAAACGGTGCTGGGAACACTGCACAACTACATTGTAAAAGAATGAAACTGTTCTATTGTCTAATGCCATGTATAAAAAAAACTCAAAATGGGTTAAACACCTAAATGTGAGACTAGAAACCATAAATATCCTAGAAGATAGCACAGGCGTCAATTTTTATGATATCAGCGGGAACAACACTTTTCTAGATATGTCTCCTAAGGTCAGGGAAACAAGAGCAAAAATAAACTGGGACTACATCAAAATAAAAAAAACTTTTGCACAGAAAAAAAAAATCAACAAAATAAAAAGGCAGCCTTCACCAATGAGACTAATAATTGCATATGATATATTTGATAAAGGATTAATATCCAAAATATATAAAGAATTTCACACAATTCAACACCAAAAATCCAATCTGATTAAAAAAAGACAGGAGCGCCTGGGTGGCACAGCAGTTAAGCGTCTGCCTTCAGCTCAGGGCGTGATCCCGGCTTATGGGATCGAGCCCCACATGGGGCTCCACCGCTATGAGCCTGCTTCTTCCTCTCCCACTCTCCCTGCTTGTGTTCCCTCTCTCACCGGCTGTCTCTATCTCTGTCAAATAAATAAATAAAATCTTTAAAAAAAAAAAAAAAGACAGAGGACCATTTGCAAAAGAACTCATACATTTTTCCAAGGACATTTTTCCAAAGAAGACATACAGATGGCCAACAGACACAAAAAAGATGCTTAAAATCACTAATAATCAGAGAAATTCAAGTCAAAACCACAGTGAGGTATCATCTCACACCTGTTAGAATGGCTAAAATTAAAAAAAAAAAGAAAAGAAAAGTTTTGTTAAGAACGTGGAGAACAGGAAATCCTCATTCACTGTTGGTGGGAATTTAAAGTGGTACACCCTTGGTGGAAAAACCTTATGGAGGTTCTTCAATAAGTTATAGAAATACCATATGATGCCATAGTTCCACTACTGGGTATTTACCCAAAGACAACAAAAACACTAATTTGAAAATATATATGCACTCCTATGTTTATGGAAGCATTATTTACAATAACTAAGATATAAATCATTATTTATAATAGCTAAGATATGGCAGTAACCTGGGTGTCCATCAGTAGACAGATAAGAAAGATGTGGTATACATACACATACACACAGACACAATGGAATATAACAGCCATAAAAAAGGGTGAAATCTTGCCATTTGCAACATGCAAGAACCTAGAGGGTATTATGCAAAGTGAAATAATCCAGGCTGAGAAAGACAAATACCATAGGATTTCATTCATGTGGAATCCAAAAAAAAAAGGAATAAACAAAAGCAGAATCAGACCTACAGATGCAGAGAACCAATTGATGGTTGCCAGAGAGGAGGGGGATGGGGAGGTGGGAAAAATTTGTGAAGGGGAGAGGGGGATACAGACTTCCAGTTATGGAATGTGTAAGTCACAGGAATAAAAGGCACAGCATAAAGCATATAGTCAGTGATATTGTAATACTGTTGTAGGTGACAGACACAGGTGTACCTGTGGTGAGCACAGCATTAACTTGTCAAATCACAGTATTGTACATCTGAAACTAATGCAACATTGTGTTTCAACTATACTCAAAAAATTATTTAAAAACAATAAGCAGAAACTCAAAGCAAAGAACTGCCTAACTCAAACCCTAATGTCTTGCTCACAAATTATATTTTTATTTCACATGGTAATTATTTTTTCTTTTCTGAGTCAGTGATTTTTGTTTGTATTCCTAGTACTGAATGAGTCTTACTCTGAAAAAATAATTACTTTGAAATTTTGTCATCACAAAATAGAAATTAAATTCATAAGTACATCTACTGAGCTTCTTTCTCCTTCTGATAATTTCCTTGTGTCCCCCCAGTTTCTAGCATAATGTGCAGAACTTAGGAGTCAATAAAAATAAAAAAATACTTATGATGATGGTTCCAAGCCCCCAAATATTAACATTTAAGNTGATAATTTCCTTGTGTCCCCCCAGTTTCTAGCATAATGTGCAGAACTTAGGAGTCAATAAAAATAAAAAAAATACTTATGATGATGGTTCCAAGCCCCCAAATATTAACATTTAAGTGGGGCATATGTCCATTTTCCAGTATCAATGAGTCCAGCCTTTCTTCCCACCTCGGTCCAGCCAACCATCGTCTTTTACCCGAATTAGTACAGCAACCTCCCTACTGACCTCCCTACTTCTTTCCTTGCTCCCTATAATTTCTTCTCAACACATGTGGTGCTGTTACACATGTATTACATCATACTACTCCTTAGCCCAAACTTTCCAATGGCTTCCCATTTCCTTCAGAGGAAATAAAAGCTAAGGCCTTACAGTGGCCCATAGTCCTACGTTATGTGACCACTCACTACCTCTTTGCTTTATTCCCTACTATTCTGCTTCCTTCTTCAAGTGATGTACACCATTTCACTTATATTTCATTGCCCAAAGCACATTATATGCCCATGCCCAACATACAATCATACCTTGTACTTGGAAGCAAAAATCAAAATTTTAATTAAAAACATTAATGGCTTCTACAGAGTGAAATATTTTTTATATGTTGTTCATGATTTACATTTCTCCTTAAGTGGATTGTCTATTTAGTTTGTCTATCAGGAGTTTTAAGATTTTAGCAACACTTAGTTCATTCTTAATTGTAACCAGAGCCCTAGTAAAGCATATTTCTAACCACAGTCCCCAGTGAATTTGAAACAGCCCTCTAAGATATACTCTACACTGGGGGACTTCTTTTCCTGGTTTTCTCTTTTCTTTTTTATAGCCCTTTTTTATAGTACAGAGATCCAATAGTGGCTTCTTTTGGTTTTCCT
>NC_048224.1:84292220-84371215 GCF_002007445.2 Ailuropoda melanoleuca | reverse complement strand
GGCAGCTTATCTTTATGACTAGAGTGTTTCCTTTTGCAGATCTATCAATCCACATACTTTGTAAAGAGAGCTCTTGACACATATCCAGGAGTTTTTTGATATAGCAATGACAGAGATGATGGTAGAATGCCTACTGCCCACTCACTCGCTGGTCTTCAGTCTCTGCATCACTTGTAAGCCCAATTTTGCTAAAGAAATAGAAAGAACAAACACTGACAAATTCCCAGTACAACATGATATTTCATTTATATTCTGAGTATTTTCCAAATGTTGTAAAAGTGCTAGCCACATAATAGGTAGTCAGTAAAGTAAATCTGAATCAGATAGGAAATGGAACTATATTTTCATTGTTCATGGGATGTATGATATTTTTATATGAATTTTTAACTGATTATCACTAATGGTTTTGGATATTGCAGAACAATCAGAAATTAAAAATAAGAATGTTAATACTTTAAGCATATATTCTTCAAATAATCTGCAATTTGTCTATCTTAACTTTGGACAAATTAACATTATTTTGGTGAACATTAAAATTGCAATAGCTTACGTAATTAAAGCAAAAACTATTATCTGCTTAAAAGTAGTAGCAGGAGGGAGGAATTAATCTGCTACACAAAGTGCTTGCTTGGCTTCAGAGTATAAATCTTTTGTTACAGTTTGCTAGGACGTCTGTAATTCAGAGACTTGGTTATTTTCTAAGGAAATGTTAAAGGAGAATAGAACGCTCTGATCTTCACATGAGTTCTTTTTATTCTTATGGTCCCCCATACAGTGGATGCATGCGTTATCCAGGTATTAGCCATTAGAACAAAGAGAAGATTGTATATGCTCAAAATTATCCCTTGAAAATCCTTTGGTTCTCCAGTGAAGAGGTTAGAAGACTCCTGGTAGTGGGGGAAGGAGTTTAAAAAAGAATTTCAACAATCTTTTTCACAACCTAGGGGTCCTTGCAGCTGAAAGGAGCAGCAGTATTTTAAAATCCCTGTCACTTTAGGGGTGCCTGGGTAGCGCAGGCGTTAAGCGTCTGCCTTTGGCTCAGGGCATGATCCCGGTATTCCAGAATCGAGTCCCACATTGGGCTCCTCCACTGGGAGCCTGCTTCTTCCTCTCCCACTTCCCTGCTGTGTTCCCTCTCTCACTGGCTATCTCTCTGTCATATAAATAAATAAAATCTTTAAAAAAATAAAATAAAATAAATAAAATCCCTGTCACTTTAAAGAACTTAAGTCAACCAAGGAAATAGATCTTTTGTCCTCCTAAATTGTTATTTGTACTTGAATCTTGTATTCCCTTGGCCAAGCAGGTGTTGTTGAATTACATATGATGCAGCTCTACTATAGATTCTTCCAAAGACTTATGAGTGTAATTATATGCAATACTAATAACTTTATTATTTATTTAAACTTCTAAAAACCTGCATAATGAAAAATCATAGAAAAGTCTATAAACTGTAAATTAAATGCAAGTCCGGGATCCGTAGAATCATGGCATTTTATTTCATACTTCAATGATTTATTAAAGGTCCAACTTTTATAAAGAATATAGAATTCCTTTTCAGAAGCAGTCAGTGGGAACATTAATAGGAGCACATAAGAGGCACTTAAACAAATATTAGTCAGTGATTGTGATTTATACAAACTGAATATTTAAAAGCACCAAGAGTCATACTTCAGCCAAAATGTTCCATATTTCGCATTTTTAAAGTATGGCATTACCAAGAGCAATGAAGCTAGGAATGTTCTCCAAGTTTTTCTAACTTCTCTTTGCAACAAAGATTCTGGGCTATAGTAATTCCTTCTGTGATGTGGCTATTTACACATTTTCTGTGTGTTCAAAGGGCAATCCTGCTGAAATCTGCCTAGGGTTCTGAACAAGAAAAGCTTCCAAAATATCAGTTTTAACATTATAATTGTTTGGCTTGAGGAAATAAAGATAACAAAAACCTGACTGCTGTATTTTTAATGCTACCATTCCTATATTTTCTGGTTACGTGAGAGTTCTCTAGATTTTATTCACCATGATTAGCAGTATTAATAGCAAAGTAGAGAAAAATCATTAAGTGGAATTTTTTTTCTAGCAGTTATTCCTCTAGAAATACATATACAAATCTAAAAGGGAAACACTCATCCTCAGTGTATTACTTTACTTTTTGCTTTGGTGAGAAAATACTTGCAGTATAACTGTGTTAAAAACATTTTTCTTTGAAGATGTAATATGTTGCAGAAGGTTGAGGTCATTCTGAAGTGACATTGAAAATCAGTTCTCATTGCACCAACATGGGTATGTTGATTATTGGGTTAACTGTGTACTAACCCCCAAAAAATAAATTAAAAAAAATAGATACTAGATAACTTCTTCTTTTCCTCAAGTTTGACTCTTCTAGGTGGAGGTATTTTAGAAATCTGATAAATCAAAAGTTTTGATTGTGATCTAGTATTAGAGAAAAAAGCTATTATTTTCCTTAAAACAGAGCCACAAGGCAATGCACATTCAATCAATGAGAGTAATTGATGTCAGTGGATTACTTAAGAGTTTCTCATAATGAGATCAACCCTACTAATGAAGACCTGGGTTCCTTTTTTTTCCCCCCAGTCACTGAATTCTCATAATGATTTATTTATTGAGGGCATATTGTAGGACAAGCATTTTACTAGATACTGTATTTAAACTTACTGTTTCATTTTGTAATTACAGTATCATAATCTCTATTTTATTGGTGTGAATTCTTTAATTCCAGTATAGTTAACATGCAGTGTTATATTAGTTTCAGGTGTGTGATATAGTGATTCAACAATTCCATGTGTACTCTTGGGATGCCTGAATGGCTCACTTGGTTAAGTGGCCAACTCTTTGTTTGGACGCAGGTCCTGGGATCCAGCCTTGCACTGGGCTCCACACAGCAGGGAGTCTGCTTGAGGATTCTCTCCCCCCTCTCCCATTGCCCCTCCTCCCACTTATGCACACTTTCTCTCTAAAATGAATAATCTTAAAAAAAAAAAGATAAGTGTATTCTTAATCCCCTTGACCTATTTCCCCCATCCCCCCAACACACAGTCTCTCAGGTAGCCATCTGTTTGTTCTCTATAGTTAAGAGCCTCTTTTTTTGGTTTGACTGGTTTTTTTCCCCTTTGTTCATTTGTTTTGTTTCTTGAATTCCACATGAGTGAAATCATATGGTATTTGTCTTTCTCAAATTAACTTATTTCACTTAGCATTTTACACTCTAGATCCATCCATGTTGTTGCAAATGGCAACATTTTGATGACTGAATAATATTTCATAGTGTGTGTGTATATATATATATACCAAATCTCTTGATCCTTTCATCTGTCAATGGATATTTGGGTTGCTTTCATAATTTGGCTATTGTAAATAATGCTGCAGTAAACATAGGGGTAAATATATCCTTTAAATTAATGTTTTCACATTCATTGGATAAATAAACCAGTAGTGGGATTTCTGAATCATATGGTAATTCTATTTTTGAGGAATCTCCATACTGCTTTCCACAGTGACTATATTCCCACCAACAGTGCACAAAGGTTCCTTTTTCTCTATATCCCCACACACTTGTTTCTTGTGTTTTTTATTTTAGCCATCCTGACATGCGTGAAGTATTATCTCATTGTGGTTTTGATTTGCATTTTCCTGATGATGAGTGATTTTTGAGCATCTTTTCACATGTCTGTTGCCCATCTGGATGCCTTCTTTGGAGAAATGTCTGTTCATGTCTTCTGCTCATTTTTAATTGGATTATTTGTGGCTTTTTTTGGTGTTGACTTGTATAAGGTCTTTATATATTTTGGATAATAACCCTGTATCAGATATGTAATTTGCAAATATCTTCTCTCATTCTGTAGTTTGCCTTTTGTTGATTATTTTCTTTGGTTTGCAGAATCTTTTTATTTTGATGTAGTCCCAATAGTTTATTTTTGATTTTGTTTCCCTTGCCTCAGGAGACATATCTAGGAAAATGTTGCTATGACTGATGTCAGAGAAATTACCCCCTCTCTTTCAGCATGTTTATGGTTTCAGGTAGGTTCTTAATCCATTTTTAGTTTATTTTTGAGTATGGTATAAGAAAGTGGTCCAGGGGCACCTGGGTGGCACAGCGGTTAAGCGTCTGCCTTCGGCTCAGGGCATGATCCCGGCGTTATGGGATCGAGCCCCACATCGGGCTTCTCCGCTATGGGCCTGCTTCTTCCTCTCCCACTCCCCCTGCTTGTGTGTTCCCTCTCTCGCTGGCTGTCTCTCTGTCGAATAAATAAAATTTTTTTAAAAATCTAAAAAGAAAAAAAAAGTGGTCCAGTGTCATTCTTTTGCATGTAGCTGTGCAGTTTCTCCGACACCATTTGTTGAAACAGAGTATTTTTTCCCAATGCATATCCTTACCTATTTTGTCAAATATTAATTGATCATGTAATTATGGGTTTATTTCAGGCCTATTCTGTTACATTGATCTATTCTATGCCAGTACCATACTGTTTTGATTACTATAGCCCTGTGATATATCTTGAAATCTTGGATTATAATACCTCCAGTTTTGTTTTTCTTTTTAAAGATTGTTTTGGCTGTTAAGAGTCTTTTGTAATTCCATATAAATTTTAGGATTATTTGCTCTAGTCTATGAAAAATTCTGTTGGTTTTTTAAAAGGGATAACATTGCATTAAATCTGGTAAGTGCTTTGGGTAGTATGCACATTTTAACAATATTTGTTCTTGCAATCCAGATCTTTCCACTTCTTTGTGTCATCTTCAATTTCTTTTGTGCGTGTTTTTTATTTTCGAGTATGTGTCTTTTGCTTCTTAAGTTTATTCTTGGATACTTTATTATTTTTGATGTAATTGTAAATGGGGCTGTTTTCTTAATTTCTCTTTCTTCTACTTCGCTATTAGTGTACACCAGTGCGATGGATTTCTGTATCCTGATTTTGTATTCTGGGACCTTATTGAATTCATTTATCAGTTCTAGCAGATTTGTTTGGTTGGAGTCTTTAGGGTTTTCTATATAGTGTTATGTCATCTGCAGATAGTGAAAGTTTTACTTCTTCCTTACTAATTTGGATGCCTTTTCTTTTTCTTGTCAGATTGCTGGAGCTAGGACTGCCAGTACAATGTTGAATAAAAGTAGTGAGAGTAGACACTCTTTCTTGCTCCTGATCTTAGGGGAAAAGCTCTCAGTTTTTCACCATTATGGTGTTTGCTGTGGGGTAGGTATGGTCTATAATATGTTGAGGTATGTTCTCTCTAAACCTACTTTGAGAGTTTTTATCATGAATGGATGTTATATTTTGTCAAATACTTTCTCTGCATCTGTTGAAATCTTCATACGGTTTTTATCCTCTCTTATTGATGTGATGTATCAGACTGACTGTTTTACGAATATTGAACCACCCTTGTATCCCAGGAATAAATTCCAATTATGGTGAATCATTTTTGATGTCTTGTTGGATTTGATTTACTAATATTTTCTTGAGGATTTTTGCATCTTGTTCATCAAAGATATTGGCCTGAGGTGTTTTCTCTCTCTCTCTCTCTCTCTCTCCCTCTCTCCCCCTTTGTTTTGTTTTTGTACTGACTTAATCTGGTTTTATTATTATCAGGGTAATGCTAGACTTATAGAGTGAATTTGGAAACTTTCCTTCCTCTTCTATTTTCAGAACAGTTTGAGGAGAATAAATATTAAATCTTCTTTAAATGTTTGGTAGAATTCACCTTTGAAATTGTCTGGTTGTGCCCTTTTGCTTTTTGGGCATTTTTTGATTACTGATTCAATTTCATTGCTGGTCATCAGTCTATACAAATTTTCTATTTCTTCCTGATTCAGTTTGGGGAGGCTAAATGTTTCTAGGAATTTATCCGTTTCTTCTAAGTTGTCCAATTTGTTTGCATATAGCTTTTATAATAATCTCTTATAATCCTTTGTATTTCTGTGGTTGCAATTATTATTTCTCCTCTTTCATTCTGATTTTGTTTGAGATCTCTTTTTATATGAGTCTGGCTAGTTTATCAATTTTGTTGATCTTTCCAAACAATCCGCTCCTGGTTTCATTGATCTGTTCTCTTGTTTTTTAGTCTCTATTTCATTTATTTCTGCTCTAATCTTCATTATTTCCTTCCTTCTACTGGTTCTAGGTTTTGTTTGTTCTTTTTCTAGCTCCTTTAGGTATAAGGTTAGATTGTTTGAGATTTTTCTTATTTTTAGAGGTAGGCCTATATTGCTATAAACTTCCATCTTAGAACAGCTTTTGCTGCATCCCAAGGATTTGGGACAATTGTGTTTTCATTTTCATTTTCATTTGTCTTCATGTATTTTTTGATTTGCTCTTTGGTTTCTTGGTTGACCCATTCATTGTTTAGTAGCATGTTAGTTAACCTCTATGTATTTGTGTTCTCTCCAAATTTTTTCCTGTGGTTGATTTCATAGCCTTGTGGTTGGAAATGACGCATGGTATGACTTCCATCTTTTTTAGTCTGTTGACATTTTTTTGTAGCCTACTATGTTATCTATTCTGGAGACTGTTCCTTATACACTTGAAAAGAATGTATATTGTGCTATTTGGGGATGGAATATTCTGAACACACCTGTGAGATCCATCTGGTACAATATGTCATTCAAAGCCACTGTTTCCTGTCCATTGATGTAAGTGGTTGTTAGTGTCCACTACTATTATTGTTTTACTATCAATTACTTCCTTATGTTTGTTATTTGGATACTCCCATGTTGGGTGCATAAATATTTACAATTGTTATATCTGTTTGTTGGATTGTTCCCTTTATGATTATGTAGTGTCCTTCTTTGTCTCTTGTTATGGTCTCTTTTAAAGTCTATTTTGTCTGAGAGAAGTATTGCTACCTTCGCTTCCTTTTCACCTCCATTTCCATTATAAATGCTTTTTGATCCCTTCACTTTCAATCTGTATTTATCTAAGTCTGAAATGAGTCTCCTATAGGCAGCATATAGATGGGTCTTGCTTTTTTATCCATCTGTCACCCTATGTTTTTTTATTGGAGTGTTTAGTCCATTTACAATCAAAGTAATTATTGATAGACATGTGCTTCCTGTCAGTTTGTTACTTGTTTTATGGTTAGTTTTGTAGTTATCTGTTCCTTTTATCTGTTTTCCTCATCTTTCATGGTTTGCTGGCTTTATTTGATAATATATTCAGATTCTTTACTCTTTATTTTTTTCAATATCTACTACTGGTTTTGATTTGTGACTATTATTAGGTTTATATTGTGACATCTTATGCATATAGCAGTCTATATTAAGTTGGTGGTCACTTAAGCTTGAACCCGTTTTTTACTCCTCTCCCCTGACACACATTTTAGCTGTGTGGTGTCATACTTTACATCCTTTTATTTTGTGAACCTGATTTTTATAAATATACTTAATTTTACTGCTTTCTGCTTCCTACTTTTCTTACTCCTACTTACGATCTTTCCTTTGTACTCAAAAAGTCCCCTTTAACATTTCATGTAAAGCAGGTTTAGTGGTTATGAATTCCTTTAACTTAGTTGTCTGGGAAACTCTCTCTCCTTCCAGTTTGAATGATAGCCTTGTTGGATAGAGTATTCTTAGCTCCAGATTTTTCCCTTTCAGTGCTTTGAATATATCATGCCACTCTCTTCTGGCCTACTAAGTTTTTGCTGAAAAATCAGCTGATGGCCTTACGGGGTTTCTCTCTGTGTAACTGTTTTCTTTTTTCTTGCTGTTTTTAAAATTCTCTTTATCACTACTTTTTACATTTTAATTACTGTGTGTCTTGGTATGAGCCTCCTTGGGTTGATTTTGTTGTGGGATCTCTCTGCCTCCTGACTCTGGATTATTAATTTCTATTTCCTCCTCCAGAGTCAAGAAATTTTCAGCTTTTATTTGTTCAAATAAATTTTCTTCTCTGTTTTCTCTGTTCTTCTGGAATCCCTATAATATGAATGTTGTTATACTTGATGACATCACTGCGTTTCCTAAATATTTTCATTTACTTTTTTTCTCTCTCCTTGATTGTTTTCTATCACTCTGTTCTCCAGGTTGCTGATCCATTCTTCTGCTTCCTCTGCTCTACTATTTATTCCATCTAATGTATTTTTAATTTCAGTTATTGAGTTTTTAATCTCTGCTTGCTTCCTATTTATATTTTCTAGCTTTTCATTTAGGGTCTCTTGCAGTCCTCTGTTCAAATCCAGTGATTATGATCATTACTTCAAATTCTCTATCAGGCTTATTACTTATAACCATTTCATATAGCTCTCTTGCTGTTATTTTGTCCTTTAATTTGGAACATATTTTTTGTCTCATTTTGTCTCCCTGTGTCTGTCTTTATGTGTTAGGAAAGTCAGCTATAGCTCCTGCTCTTAAAAGTAGCGGCCTTATGAAGAAGAGATCCTATAATGCCCTGTATTGCAATGTCTGTTCTTCACCAGAACCTACTGCTTAAGGAGGGTCTGCCATGTATGTTTTATGTGCCCTACAATTCTGGCTGAGCCACTTTTGACTTCAGTCCAGTCATTTGCAATGGCTCTCTCTGCCTGTTGTAGGCAGGGTTTGGTCCCGATGGTGTTAGTGGGCCAGAGTGAGGCCAGCTGGGACTTGACTTGAGTCAGACCAGAGACTTGCCAGACATGCAGTAGCACTGACCTAAAGGATGCTTTCCCTGTGTTGTTTCCTGAGAAGGTTTCTTGGTGGGTGGGGCCTGCAGTCAGACCAGATATCTGCCCCAGTCCGCTACTGGGGCTGCAGTTGGACTATTGTATGTGGTTATCTTCCCCTATGCCCAGGGCAGGAGTCACTTTGGAGTGATGCTATCCCTGTCAGGGCTGTTTGAACACTGCCAGGTTTATGGCTCTGCTTTGGATAGGCCCTAATAAGAGTATATTGGAGGTGGTAGTTCTACAGGAGAACACAGCGGTGGTGCACACAGTGGTGGTGCACACAGTGGTAGCAACGTTTATGCAGGTCTCTTTTGGGAGGGGACCTGGATCTACTTTAGAAAACTGTTGCCACAGTGCTAGAGGGGCAGACCTGCAGAAGAATGCAGGGAGGAGTCTGCTCTGGGATAAGACCTGGAGCAAAGGCCTGGCTGGATAGATCAAGTTCGCAGGAGAATGCAGGAGGTAGGACACACTATTAGTTTAGGTGGAGAAGGTTGGCACTGTGCTCATTCCTGTAGGTGTCTGTGTGTCTAGGCTGAGGGCGGGGTAGAGCTCCTTTGCTCCTGGAGAAGTCTCCTAAAGAACCCTGCTTTTCCAGATTAGTAAGGAAATCTGCTTCCTGTATACCACTGGAATTTTTCAAACTGCTGCTTCTGTGTTGTATCTCCAAGGGGCTGTTTGTTGTGCTTTCTCCTTAAGGGCTTGGACTCCATTTCCTATTGCCCTCCAGCTCTCCCAGAGCCACACCACTCATCTTTAAAGTTCCAGATGTTAAGCCCCACTGGTTTTAAGTACTCATGAAATTAGGTCCCTCTGGTTTTCAAAGCCAAATGTTATAGAGATTCATCTTCATGTGTGGGTTCCACATGCCTGGGTGCTTGGTGTGAGAGTCTGTTTCTCTCCCCATCTCCATGCCTGTGTCATCTCTCCCTCCCAAAGTCTTGCTGGTCTGTTTAGCTCCCAACTATGTCTCTGCTGTTCCTACCTTCTTCAGTGTGGCCCTCTTCTCTACATTTAGTTATGAAGAGTCTTTTCGGCCATTCTCTGGGTTAGTTACACTGTGAGTGACATCCAGTTATATCCATAGAACAAGGATCTTCCAACCCTGCCATCTTCCCTGGAAACCCATCCAGGACCTTATATATATTTAACGTAATTAATGTAATTCTCTCAAACCACACCATGAGGCTGATATATTATAAAAACATCTCACAGGCACATAGAGTTTAAGAATTGGTTAGTAAATAAAGATTTGAAGCTTCTACTAGCTGGCAAGCACAGTGCCAGACTTTGGGGTTGTCAAGATGGTACATTACCTAACACTGAGAAGTTCTAGTCTGGTGGTCCCTGCTCTAGAAAATTTAAAAACCAAGTGCTTTGGGAGCTTCCTGAGAATGGATCATGACTTATTCAGCCGTATTTCCCAGCAGAGGAGAAATGGAGTATGTGTTCAAAAAATAGCTGTCGAGGGGCTCCTGGGTGGCACAGCGGTTAAGCGTCTGCCTTCGGCTCAGGGCGTGATCCCGGTGTTATGGGATCGAGCCCCACATCAGGCTCCTCCACTATTAGCCTGCTTCTTCCTCTCCCACTCCCCCTGCTTGTGTTCCCTCTCTCACTAGCTGTCTCTATCTCTGTCAAGTAAATAAATAAAATCTTTAAAAAAAAAATAGGTCGAAATAGCAAGGCCCATTCCAAAAGGGGAGGTATCAAATCTGAGGGCAAGTCTGAAGAAGATATGGACAGAGTAAAAAAAAATAATACAATAAAAATTGGAAGTTGTAAAGGGAAAATAGGAGTGAAAGAGGATGTCCCAGAGATATTTTTTTTATTTATTTCTTGACTGGGAGAACATACATGGACAGACTAGGTTGAACTCCTTTCCTCCATGGAACAAGGTATGCCACCCCAGGAGCCAGTAAGCAAGTAGGGCTAAAGATAAGTTTGACGGTCAGGAGCTAAAATGAGATAATGATGCTTTAGGGTTTGGGGAAGGTGTTCAGATTTTTTTCACTACTACTCCCCAAGGAGGTGGGGTCATTCTGAGTAACAAATAAGGATCTGACACACATACACTCAGACCAGTGTTATTAGTATGATTTTATTGACAGGAAGAGTGATGGGGAGTTGATGTAATGTATGTCCAAAAACACCCAGGCTCAGAGGAGTCTTTGTGCAGTCCTGAGTGCCAAATAGTTTGTGATCTGCCCTTGGTCAAAATTCCAGAAGCCAGTAAAATGAGGTGCTGAGGTGTGGCTTGCCACAGAGATGCTAGTGGTAGGAACAGGAGGGTTTTCTTCTCCTAACACGGGGCGGTGGCAGGGCGGGGGGAGAAACAACAACTGAAATGGTAAACGTTGGGGATTGAATTGAATGCATCAAGAGAGAAAGGAAGAGATGCTGGACTTCATTTTGTAGCTACCAGGAATTAGTGCTTGGGGGAAGCAACAGGATCAATTTTTTGTTGGTTTTTTTTTTGTTGTTGTTGTTTTGTTCTGTTTTGTTTTTAAGAAATAACACCATATAGATGAGAGATTTCCATATCTATTTTGTCCTATTCTCAAAGATTTTTTCCCAGTTTTAATATTTTTTCTATTACCCTAATTCTGCAGAAAACTGGTGTTTATTCCAATTCCTCATACTGAAAGTTATTCCCATAGATGTGTTCCAAAAGCTCCAGTGGTATGGCCCAGAGACTGTATTGATCTCAGCACTTGAAGCTGTTGAGAGATACTTAATAAGAATATCAAAAAATAAGAAACAAACTCCATCTTCCAAAGCTCATAGCCAGTACATCCTCATTATGAAGAAGGAAAAAAATGTACACCTGCATTATCAGCAGGAAAGAAGAAATCACAAGCTCATTTAGCTGGGATAGAGTGTGAGATTACCCTGCATGTAAACCCAAGGATTCACACACACTGAAGATGCTTATCTGAGCTTGCTGATGTGATAATAAGCTAGAGCTGTTTTGACTATTTTTTGTTTTCTGTAAGACAATTTTCCTGCTGACAGGAGAGGGCTTGGCAGTTACACACATACACACACACTCTTCAGAGTTCACCAATGTCTTCTCACCACAGCCAAATCAAATAAATGTTTTCCTATTCTCACCTTACCTGACCTCATTGATCACTGTTGACCATACCCCTGCAAAGTTACCCTTTCACAAGCCTCTTTCATTTACTTCTGACATTTTTGACAATGTTTTATTTTTTTTATTTTTATTTTTTTTTACTACCTCTTATAAGGCTTCTCTTCCCATATCTTCACCATCTTGTCCTCAGCCTTCTGTATTTCTTGGTTTAAACCCTTCATGACTCCAACTACAGTGCTGGTTATCCCCAGAACACCATGAACTCAAGACCCCCATGCCTTTGTTTATGCTTCCTCCTCTGTCTGAAACACCCTGTCCTCCCCCATTCTTTTCTTTCTATAGAAACCACTCCCTTTGATGTCCACATCAGGTGTTACCTTGTGTGTCTGTGCTTAGCTATGGGCAGGCTAGTCTAGGAGATCCTAAGCTGGAAGAGCTTGCCTCTGTTCCATATGGTCTCTCGTGCTCCAAAAAGCTATCCCAGGCTTGTTCTCATGGTGACATCAAGAATCCAAAAACGAGAGTGGAAGTGCAAATAGCTCCCGTAGGCTAAGCTCACAATTGATACACTGTCCCTGCTGATACATTCTGTTGGCCAAAGCAAATCACAGAGCCAACCCAAATTGAAGGGGTAGAAAAATAAACTGTACTTCTGCATAAATTACAAGGACATGGACACAGGGAGGAGATAAATTTGTATCCATTTTTGCAACATACCACATTTCCACAAAAGGATAACTGGCTGTGTTCTCACTGCAATGTTGTTCAAACCCCAAGTGTAGTATTATCTTATTCACTTAATTGTATATGCCTATTTCTCTATAATTGAAGATCTATTAGAATGCAGGAACCATGTCTTATTTACCTTTGCATTCCTAGAACAAGTTCTGATACCTAGTAAGTGCTCAATGTGAACTCACTAAAGGCTGATCCAGAATAAATGGATGACCTTCTCCATCTTAAGATAGCTTCTATAATTAACTGGAATTGTTCTGCAGAGTTAATAGTGGTCAGTTTCTGGTCAACTGGAAAACCAACTCCTCTAGAATCTCTGTTGTAATCAGTATGGACAGAAAGAATTTGTTAGGAGACTTCTGGTCCAAGATGGTGATGAATGAAGACTCCAAACTCACCTCCTTCATGGAACACACCAAATGTATAGAACATACTACGTACAGAGCAATTCCTCTTGAAGAACTATGGGCTGACTGAACAGCTTCTGTACAACAAAAGATATAACAGTAAAGGAGAAGAGAGACAGAGACAAGGTAACAAAGGGAACCTCCAGCCTGCAGTGGCTAGGAACAGTACTGAGGGACTAGGAACAGATTCCCCTGTCCTTGGGCATAGAAAAAAAGCCACGGTTTAAGAGAGCAACTAGCATATAAAAGAGCCAGGCTTAGAACTCTACCAAGTGGTAAAGGAACTGAGTAAATTCTCTCTGGGTCAGAGGGACTGGAGCACAAGATGGTTTATGCTCCCCTCCACCTTGAAAGCACAAACCAGAGCAGGGTCAGGATGCCATAGTCAGCTTGCCACCTCAGTGAGCCCCAGGTTCATTAGCCCACACCAGCCCTGGTCATGCTGGGGCACAGAAAAAAAGCTGTTTAAATGATTTAAAAGAACAACTAGCATATAAAAGGGACAGCCTTAGAATTCTGCCAAATGGAGAGGGGAGCTGTTGGAATGCTCTCCAAGTGGAAGGGGCTGGCAGACACAATTTACACTATCCCCCCACCTTAATAAATTGAACAGGAGCAGAGCCCACACACAGTAGCCAACCTGCCACCTCAGTGAGCCCCAGGTCCCACAGCCCACATCTTCCCTGGTCACCCTGGGGCACCAAAGAAAAGCCATGGTTTAAACAGCTAGTATATTAAAAAAAAGCCAGTCCCAGACCTCTTCCAAACAGTGTGTGTGTGGGGAGGGGGTGGCTTCTGAAACACTCTCTGGGTGGGAGGGGATGATGGACACAGTCTACACTCCATTCCCCACCTTAAAAGCACAGTGTACAGTATGAACATCCTAACCATCCTGCCTCCTCAGTGAGCCCCAGACCCCTACCACACCAGCCCTGTCAATCCCACCAAGGCAGCCACGAGGCAATGCACACCAGAACACTCCTGATCAGTGCTCACCAAGCTCCAGCCTTCATGCCAACGTGACACAGGTGCAAAACACCTGTGAACACTCCAGGCCCACACTGTTTCAGCTCCAGATGGCTTACTAGGGCACCCCCATTTCAGAACATTCCAGACGTTCTGGCTGATCCAGCTGCCTTGCTTAAGTCCCCACTGCATGAAGCACCCTGGGAACCCCAAGCCTGTGCTTGCATCAGTTCCACCACCCAGAAAGGGCACCCCCTGCACAGAGTGCCCCAGAATACTCCTGCCCATAGCCTTGCCTCCAGTCATCCAGTCAGGACACCCCCTGCACTAAGCACCCTAGAATACCCTGGCTTGCAACAAATTCAGCTTCATCTGTCCTACTAGGTTGCCCTCAGTATGGAGAGTCCTACACATAAGCTGGCCCACACATCACCTCAGTTCTAACCACCCTGCCAGGGTATGCTTTGCACAAAGAACCTCAGGGCACCCCAGATAATACTGTTTCAGCTATCCTTCCTATGTTCTTTCTACGGGTAGAGCCTACGTTCTTTCTACAGGTAGAGCCTCGGGACACCCCATCTTGCACCCACTTTAGCCATCTGCCAAGGCAGTCACTGTGTGGAGCACCCAGGGACCTCAGTCCCTACCAACCACAGCTCCAGCTATCCAGCAAAAATCACCAACACAAACAGTCTATATAGGGGAAAACCATACACAACACCATTCCTTCAAGTTTACAAGAAGTAGCTGTTCCACCTAACCACAGAAACACAGAAAGTCAAGCACACTGGAGAGACAGAGGAATATGCTCCAAAAGAAAGAATAAGAAAAAAACTATAGAAAAGGAACGGAAAAACAGATAAGCAATATGCCTGACAAAGAATATAATGATTGGAAAGATGCTCACCAGGCTGGAACGAAGAATGGATGAACACAATGAGACCTTCAATGAAGTGACAGAAAATATTAAGAAGAACCAGAGTTACATAATACAGTAACTGAAATAAAAAATACACTAGAGGGAATCAACAGAAGATTAGCAGATGCAGAAGAACATATCAGTGATCTTAAGGAGAGTGATGGAAAGCAACTAAGCTGAACGTTAAAAAAAGAAAAAAAGAAGAAGAAAGTAAAGAATTTTTAAAAATTGAGGCTAGGTTAAGAGTCCCTTGGACAACATCAAGCAAATAAATATTTGCACTATATGAGTCCCAGAAAAACAAGAGAGACAAGGGCAGAAAATTTATTTGAAGAAATAATAGCTGAACACTTCCCTAACCTAGGGAAGGAAATAGACATCCAGGTTCAAGAAGCATAGAGAACGCAAACAAGATGAACCCCACGAGGTCCACAACACAACACAATAAAATATTAAAGGTTAAAGATAAAGAGAGAATTTTAGAAGCAGAAATTGAGAAGTTACCTACAAGGGAAACTCTATAAGGCTATCAGCTTATTTTTCAACAGAAACTTTGCAAGCCAGAAGGGATTAGCATGATATATTCAAAGAGCTGAAACGAAAAAACCTAAAACCAAGAATACTCAAAACAGCAAGATTATCGTTCAGATTTGAAAGAGAAATTGAGTTTCCTACACAAACAAAAGATAAAGGAGTTTATGATCACTAAACCAGCTATGTAAGAAATATTAAAGGGTCTTCTTTCAGTAGAAAAGAATGGTCATAATTAGATGTCAGAAAACTATGAATAGGAACATAAGAAATAGGAAGATCGGTAGGAGAAGGAAGGGAAGAATGAAGGGGGGTAAACAGAAGGGGGAATGAACCATGAGAGACTGTGGACTCTGGGAAACAAACTGAGGGCTTCAGACGGGAGGGGGTGGGGGATGGGGATAGGCCGGTGATGGGTATTAAGGAGGGCACATATTGCATGGTGCACTGGGTGTTATATGCAACTAATGAATCATGGAACATTGCATCAAAAACTGGGGATGTACTGTATGGTGACTAATATAACAAAATAAAAATTTTTTAAAAACTATGAATAAAAAGATGTAAAATATGACAGCATATACATAAAACATGGAAGAGATGTAAAAAAAAGGAAAGTAATGAATATAAGAGAATATTATGATAAATTATATTAAAATGTGTTGGAACTTAAATGACCATTTATTTTCTAATAAAAGAAAAACTTCTTGGTAACCATAGACCTAAAACCTATGATAGATACACCAAAAAATAAAGAGAAAGAAAGCCAACATAGCACTATAGAAACTCATCAGTCACAAAGAGAGCAAGAGAAGAAAGGAATGGAGAAGAGCTACAAAACATCCACAAAACAAATAACAAAATGGCAATTAATACATATCAATAATTACCCTATTTTGTGCACATTTACCCAAAAAAATAACAATTACTTTAGATGTAAATGACCTAAATGCTCCTAAACATAGGGAGACTGAGTGGATAAAAAAAAAAATTGTCAGTCTATATGCTGCCTACAGAAGACTCACTTCAGACCTAAAGACGCATATAGACTAAAAGTAAAGGGATAAGAAAACATTTACCACATGTATGGAAGTAGGAAAAAAACTGGGGCAACAATACTTATATCACACAAAATTGACTTTAAAACAGACTGTAACAAGAGACAAGGGCATGACATAATGATAAAGGAATCAATCTAACAAGAGGATGTAACAATTATAAATATCTACCCACCCAACACTGGAGCACCTAAATACAAAAAGCTAATATTAACAGACATAAAGAGAGAAACTGATAGTAATCCACTAATAGTAGGGGACTTTACGAACCTACTTACATCAATGGATAGAAAATCCACAAGGAAATGATGTTTTTGAATGCACATTGGACTACAAGAACATTATATATACATATATATATAGACACACACACACACACACACACACACACAACATTCCATTCAAAATGAACAAAATACACTTCTCGAAAGCACATGGAACATTCTCCAGGATAGATCATATGTTAGGCCACAAAACAAGCCTCAGAAAAGTTTTGAAGATTTACTTATTTTTTAAAAAGATTCATTTATTTTAGAAAGACAGAGTGTGTAAGTAGGGGGAAGAAGAGAGAGAGAGGGAGAGAATCTCAAGAAGACTCCTTGCTGAGCACAGAGCCTGATGCTGGGCTCTCTCTCAGACCCTGAGATCATGACCTGAGCCAAAACCAAGAGTCAGACACTCAACCAACTGAGCCACCCATGTGCCTCCGAAGTTTTAAAGATTAAATCACAACACGCATCTATTCTGATCACACCACTGGAGAGCAATTAAACTAGAAATCAATCACAAGGAAAAAATTAGAAAAAACACAACTATATGGAGACTAAACAACACAACACTAAGCATTAACCAATTGGTCAATAAATCCATCAAACAAGAATTTTTAAAAAATACATGAAGATGAGTGAAAATGAAAACTCAATGGTCCAAAATCTTTGGGATGCAGCAAAAGCAGTTCTAAGAGAAAAATATATAGCAATAGAGGCATACCTCAAGAAATAAGAAAAAGCTCAAATAAATAATCAACTTTACAACTAAAGCAGCAAGAAAAGAACAAAGCCCAAAGTGAGTAGAAGGAAGGAAATAATAAAGATAAGAATAGATATAAATGACACAGAGACTGAAAAAAAAAACACAGAAATGAATCAATCAAACCAAGGGCTGTTCCTTTGAAAAGATAAACAAAATTGTCGAACTCTTAGGCAGACACCTCAAGAAAAAAAAAAGAAACAACTTTAAGTAATTAAATCAAAAATGATGGGGTGCCTGGGTGGCACAGTGGTTGGGCGTCTGCCTTTGGCTCAGGGCGTGATCCCGGCATTATGGGATCGAGCCCCACATCAGGCTCCTCTGCTATGAGCCTGCTTCTTCCTCTCCCACTTCCCCTGTTTGTGTTCCCTCTCTGGCTGGCTGTCTCTATCTCTGTCAAATAAATAAATAAAATCTTTAAAAAAAAAAATGAAAGAGGAGAAATAACTGCTGACACCACAGAAACACAAATTATGACCATACTATGGAAAATTATATGCAAAAAAATTATATGCCAACAAATTGGACAACCTAGAAAATAGATAAATTCCTAGAAACATACAATCTTCCAAAATTCAATCAAGAAAAAATATGAAATTTGATCAGACCAATATTAGTAACAAAATTGAATCAATAATCAAAAAACTACCAAAAAATAAAAGTCTGGGGCCAGATGGTTTCACAGATGAAGCCTCCAAATATTTAGAGAAGAGTTAACGTGATACAACACATCAACAAAACAAAGGATATAAATCAGGTTATCATATCAATAGGTATAGAAAAAGCATTTGATGAAATTCAACATCTGTTCACGTAGACTCTCAACAATGTGAGATTAGAGGGAACATACCTCAACATAATAAAGGTCATATATGAAAAACCCACAGCTAACTTCATGCTTAATGGTGGAAAACAGAGCTTTTCCTCTAAGGACAGGAACAAAACAAAGATGCCCACTCTCACCACTCTTATTCAACATAGTACTGGAAGTCACAGCCACAGCAGTCAGACAAGAAAAAGAAATACAAGGCGTCCAAATTGGTAAGGAAGAAGTAAAACTTACACTATTTGCAGATGACATGATACTATACACAGAAAATCCTAAAGACTCCACTAAAAAACTACTGAAAGAAATAAATGAATTCAGTAAATTTACAGAATACAAAATTAATATACAGAAATTGGTAGAATTTCTTTTTTTATAATTTTTATTTTCTTATATTAGTCACAATACAGTACATCCCCAGAGAATTTCTATACACTAATAATGAAGTAGCAGAAAGGGAAATTAAGAAAATAATCCCATTTACAACTACACTAAAAAGAATACCTAGGAACAAACTTAACCAAGAGGTAAAATACCCATACTCTTAAAACTATAAAACATTGATGAAGAAATTGAAGATGACATAAATAAGTGGTCTTGGATTGAGAGAATTGGATTGTTAAGTTGAAATTGAACAACCCAGTAAAATTGTTAACTTGGATTGTTCAAATGTCCATACTACCCAGAGCCACCTTCAGCTTCTTTTTTTGTTTGTTTGTTTGTTTATTTTTTTAATCAGAGAGAGAGAGAGACAGTGAGCACAAGCAGGGGGAGCAGCAGGGAGAGGGAGAAGCAGACTCCCAGCTGAACAAGGAGCCCGGTGGGGGACTTGATCCCAGGACTTTAGGATCATGACCTGAGCCAAAGGCAGCTGCTTAACTGTCTGAGCCACCCAGGCATCCCCAGATTCAATGCAATCCTAATCAAAGTAACAACAGCATTTTTCACAACACTAGAAAATTTGTATGAAACCAAAAGACCCTGAATAGCCACAGCTATCTTGAGAAAGAAGAACAAACCTGGAAGTATCACAATCCCAGATTTCAAGACATACTACAAAGCTGTAGTAATCAAAACCATATGGTACTGGCACAAAAACTGATACATAGATCAACAGAATAGAATAGAATAGAATAGAATAGAATAGAATAGAATAGAATAGAATAGAATAGGAGACCCCAGAAATTAAGCCATATTTATATGGTCAATTAATCTATGACAAAGGAGGTAAGGATATACAATGGGGAAAAGACAGCCTCTTCAATAAATGATACTGCAAAAACTGGACAGCTACATACAAAATAATGAAACTGAACCACTTTTTTATAACATACACAAAAACTCGAAATGGATTAAAGACCTAAATGAGAAACCTGAAACCATAAAATTCCTAGAAGAAAACATATGCAGTAATCTCTTTGACAACAGCTATAGAGACATTTTTCTAGATGTGTCTCCTTTAGCAATGAAAATAAAAGCCAAAATAAACTGTTGGGACTACACCAAAACAAAAACTTTTTCACTAGAAAGGAAACTGCCAACAAAATGAAAGAAAACCTATTGAACAGGAGATGATATTTGCAAATGATATAACCAATAAGGGATCAGTATCCAAAATATATCAAGAATTTAACCAACTCAATCCCCCAAAAAATAATAATCCAATTAAAATGCGCAAAGGACCTAAATTGACATTTTCCCAAAGAAGACATACAGATGGTCAGCAGACACATGAAAAGATGCTCAACATCATTCATCATCAAGGAAATGCAAATCAAACCATAAAAAAAATATCAACTTACACTTGTCAGAATGCCTAAAATGAAAAAGTCAAAAAAATACAAGTGTTGGTGAAAATATAGAGACAAATTAAGCCTCATGCACTGTTGGTAGGAATGTAAATGGATACAGCCACCATGGGAAAGAGTATGGAGATTCCTCAAAAATTAAATATAGAAATAACACACAATCCAATAATTCCACTACTGTGTATTTACCTAAGAAAATGAAAACACTAATTTGAAAAGATATATGCACCCTATGTTTACTGCAGCATAATTTGCAATAGCACAAGAGCAACCTAAGCATCCATCCATAGAAGATCAGATTAAGATGTGGCATGCATGTACACACACACACACACACACACTGCAATATTACATAAAAAGGGGCGAAATCATGTTATTTGCAACAGTATGGATGGAACTAGAGGGTATTATGCTTCGTGAAATAAGTCAGAGAGAGACAAATACCATATAATTTCACTCATATGTGGAATCTAAAAAACAAACAAAAAATTAAAAAAAAGAAAAATCAAACCTAGAAATACAGAAAACATAGTGATGGTTGCCAGAGGGGAAGAGCTGGGAGGATGGGCAAAACGGGTAAAGGGAAGTAGGAGACACAGTCTTCCAGTTATGGAATAAATAAGTCACAGGAATAGAAGGCACAGAATAAGGAATATAGTCAGTGACAGTGTAATAGTGCTGTATGGTGACAAATGGCAGCTACAGTTGTGGTGAGCATAGCATAATGTATAAACTTGTCAAATCACTATGTTGTACACCTGAAACTAAAGTAATGTTTGTTAACTATACTCATGAAATTTTTATATAATTGGTTAATGTTTGTTTAATGTTATTGAGTTACATTGCCACATGCTGTATGACAACTCAATTCTTCCACATTTATCTACTCAAATTCTTTACATAAGCACACTGTGGCATCATTTGGCTCTCAATTAACATGAGCATTTCATTTTCATTTTTAAACTACCCATTTTTCTGACTGATAGCAAACCCAGGTACTGAAATGAAGGAAATATTCTGTCTTCTTTCCATTTAATATCATGGTCATACAAATAATTCAAAATGAGCTGGAAGGGTGGTTAGTTTGTCATCATAGTGAAAGCAAAGTATCTGGGGTGCCTGGGCGGTTCAGTTGGCTAAGCATCTGACTCTTGATTTCAGCTCACATAATGATCTCAGGGTTGTGAGATCAAGCCACATGTCTGGCTCCACACTGGGCCTGGAGTCTGCTCAAGATTCTCGCTCTCCCTCTGCCCCTCCCTGCCCTGTTTGTATTCTCTCTCTCTAAAAAAAAACAAAACAAAACCCCAAGCCCCTCACCCCAAAAAACAAAACAAAACAAAAAATCCCATAGTATCTGAAAATTCTTTCATAGAACTCTTAGGCATTCAAGATATATATCCCTAAGGTCTCTGGGGTCTGGGAACACCAATTTAAAAACACTGTGTTACAACAAACTTTTCAACTTACTTTCCTGACAAGAGATAAGTCCAAGCAAATGGCTTTGAGTTGATTATCTTCTAGTTTTACTTTCAGATGTCATTGTCTGGACGTATCTTATCACCAGTGAGAGAACCCTCCAAACATCACTACCACATACCTTACTTGTGGGAAACGCCACTCTTGGGTCCTCGAAACCCCCCTGGTTCTCCTGACTTCTCTCCTTCTCTCTGCCTAGGAAGTAGAGTATTTGGCTCCTCTCTCCATGCAGTACAAATTCTTATTAATTCAGCCTCCCATTTTTTTGGTGTTGTTCCTTAGTGGGGTTTTTTAATCCATTTTTTACCTTCTATCAATTACTTTTTTTTTAGCTCAAATCTTCATTCGCAACAATTAGAAATTTTGATTGAAGTGTCTGGAAACATATGGCCAGTATGCACCAAGGTGAGCCTGTGATTAGCACTCACTGGTGCATACAAGGGAAAATATTGTTTTGAAGTAAATAACTAACACTAATTACAGCCTTGAGAAAAATGCTTTTAAAAAATTAGCTATCGTTCCTTAATCTAAGTCTGCTGCTTAACTAATTAAAATCTCTTCTCCCAAGTTCTGACATGGTATGTAACATACTCAAGAAGTAAAACAGAGATTGTTGCTTATCTTACCTGTGCACCTTGAGCACAAGAATCGGAGATAAAGTTATTTGTTGCATTCTTCTCAACCAGATATCTGTTGATAACAATGCCAAAAGGTGGGTATTCTTTAACTTGGATCTGCATAAAGATAACAAAAACTTAGTTACACATTACTGACCTCCTATCATGGGAAGAGATTCACTTTTCCATTCAACTCGTTTATTAAGCACCAGGTATATGCTTAATAGTCATTCCTAGGTATTAAGGTAGTAAAGGTCCAAATACTGAAAAAAGCATTCCTAGATTTCAAGGGGCTTACAGTATAGGACACTAGTAGACAAGGCAAGAGAAGAATGTATTTATTAATTTACTAAACACACACACAGAGCATTTACTACATGCCAGTCAGTTTTCTAACCTTTTCAAAATACCAGATCAAGAAAATTTACCAACCCTGTAAAGCAGTTACTATCATCTTCATTTTACCTAGGAAGAAGTTCAGAAAGGTGAAATGTTCTGTCCAAGGCCATATTACTATTAGAGGACAAATTGGGATCTGAACCCAGAAAGTACAGCTCCAAAGTGCTTGCTACATATGCTGCTTCCAAAATACATTTCCTAAGTGTTGTTCACAGAAAGAGTTCTATAGGACAAGTCATTTTAAGAACACTTCACACTCCTCTCTCTAGGAAATTCATAACACACATTAACGTATCAACAAATCTAACTATAACAAAACCCATTTAGCTTTGATTAAAACAAAGATGCTCAGTATCACTAATCATCAGGGAAATGCAAATCAAAACCACAATGGGATTTAACCTTATACCTTTCAGAATGGCTAGTACCAAAAGACAAGAAATAACAAGTGTTGGTGAGGACATGGAAAAAATGGAACACTTGTGTTCTGTTGGGGGAATGCAAATTGGTCTGGTCACTGTGGAAACCAGTATGGAGGTTCCTCAAAAAATTAAAATTAGAATTACTATATGATCTAGTAATTCCACTACTGGGTATTTACCCAAAGAAAATGAAAACACTAATTCAAAAAGATATATGCACCCCTATGTTTATTACATCATTATTATAGCCAAGATATGAAAGCAACCCAAGTGTATATCCATAGTTGAATAAAGGAGAGGTGATATGCACATAGACACACACAATAGAATATTACTCAGCCATAAAAAGAATGAAATCTTGTCATTTGCAACAATATAGATGGACCTAGTGGGTATAATGCTAAGTGAAGTCAGACAAAGATAAATACCATATGATTTTACTTATATGTGGGGCTTAAGATACAAATGAACAAAGAAAAAAGGAAAACAAAAAAACAGACTTAAATGCAGAGAACAAACTCTAGTGGTTGCTAGAAGGGAGATGGGTAGGGATGGGTGAAATAGGTTAAGGGGATTACAGAGTATACTTGATGAACACTGAGTAATGTATAGAATTGTTGAATCATATTGTACATCTGACATTAATATGACACTATATGTTAATTATACAAAATACCCAAATGTTTTTACTTTATTTACATTATGAAGACTTCTCAAAAGACAAGATAACACAACTAATGAATCATTGAATATATCAAAAACTAAAGATGTACTATACATTGGCTAATTGACTTTAAATTAAAAAATAATAATAATAATAATAATCAGAATTAATATTTTTAAGTGCTTTCCCTGTGCCTAGAGCTAAAAACACTGAATCACACCAGTTAAGGAAATAATCTCTATATCCAATACCTTGGTTTAAACCCCAACACTAACATGCTGTTAGAGAGTCTAGGTTAGGTTCTGTTGGGCTAACAAATAAACCCTAAAATCTCAGAGGTTTGATTCAGTGAGAAATTATTGCTCATCATGCAAAGTACAATGTAATTTATTTCTCACGGAGTGGCTCTGCTGGCAGTTCTTCCCCAAGGGATGAGTCAGAGACTCATGTTTCTCTAATCTCACTGCTCTGACACCTTCAACAAATGACCTCAGTGTGGTCATGGAAAGGGAAAAAGGGAATGTGATGGTTTGTGACTGTGCTTTATAGACAGGCCTGGAAATAACATACATCATCTCTGTCCACACATTATCAACTAGAAATCAGTCATATAGCTCCTACCTACCCACTTTCCTGGGTGGACTGGGAAATGTAGCCTTCTGGTGTACTTTGGAAAGAGTTCATGGGTTTCAGTGAACATGTAATATTGCTAACCATGTAAACTTGGGCAAGCTATTGAATTCCTTTGTGCCTCAGTTTCCTTGTCCATAAAATGTGTATAAGTTATCTCATTGGCCTTTTACTAAGGTTAAATGAGTTACTATCTTTAATCATTTAGAATTATATTTTAAACACAGGCATCTGATTCATGTGTGCAATCATATATACTCTGAAGAGCAAATATTATTATCTCAATATTTAGAGAAGAGGAAAGAGAGAGAAACTAGATGACTTGCCTACAATTACACAGTGGCTATATTAGCCAGGTCTTTAGAGAAACCAAAACAATAGGATTTATATATACAGATATAGAAACAAATCTATTGTAAGACGTTGGCCCATGTGATTATGGAGACTCGTAATTCCAAATCTGCAGTATGTGCCAGCAGGCTTGAGACTCAGGAGAATTAATGGTACAAATGAAGTCCAAAGGCTGGCAAGCAAAGAATTCCCTCTCACTCAGGAGAAGGTCAATTTTTGTTCACATTAGGCTTTTGACTAATTAGATGAGGTCTACACACATCATAGAGGACAATCTACTTTACCAATTAAAATGTTAATCTCAGCTAAAAACATCCTTGCAGAAACACTAGAGTATTGTTTAACCAAGTATGTGGGTTCCCTGTGGCCCAGTCAAGTTAACACATAAAATTAACCATCACAGTTGCCAAATGTCAAAACACTCAGAAGTTTTCATGAGTCTTCTGACCCATCCATAGTTTAAAGGGACCTGTTGACCCACATTCATCCATTCAACAATTTTCCTCAATCACTGATACTTTTCAGGGCACAGGAAAAAGAAGGGCAAACAAAATGACCCAAACTCTGACCTCATAAAATTTATAGGTAATGGTAAAGTCATTTACTTGTGCAACATTTGTGTCATCACCCTGCCCATCCCTGTTGTCACATATTCTTACACACATGCACAAGCACATTCTAGTGGGGATCTGACTGGTACTTCCTATTGAGCGTCACAGAAATTCCCCAGCAGCCCCAAAGGCTCAAACACCACATGAAATATAATGGCAAAGCGGCATTTGGTTCATTCTTGGGGGGAAACAGGGTTGGTTTCCATATACCTGTTCAAGCCTGAAAGGTCACATTTTGGTCTTTATTACTGCTTGGTATAACCAAAAATGTCCTAAACTGAGCACACTTAGAAACTGAGAACTTCAAAGGTCTATAGGCTATTTGGCACCAGGCTGGTTCAGCTAGGTCACAAATACCTCTAATTGGCATTTACTCCCTTATGTTGATTTTACCTCTTGGAGCCAAACGGTACCCCAAAGTGTACAAAATAAATTATATCATTACTCTGGTAAGCAAGGGAAAGACAGAAGTCATTTTCAATCTAAATCTTTGCAATTGAAAGCACTGATCAGAAGCACTTTTAATCTAATTAACAACTATCTTTAATATATGTGTTTGCATCATCTCTGATGTAAACTCAAATCTGGAGAAGGAGAAACTTGTCCAATTTGCTTTTATAGGCAAAGCACAACTCTAAGAAGAAAGAAAATACAGTTGATTCAGAACCAACAAACATTAGTGGACATCTACAATGTGAACAGACACCATATTTTCCAGTATAAAGATTAGGATACATCACCTAGTTCATAAATAATTTGAATTAAAAATTTATGTGAAAATCTTACAAATGAAGAAAAATGGTTTGCATATGGTTTCACATTTAATGAAGTACTATTATTGAAATGGGAGAAAAAAGAATATAAAATGAGAGTGTTTCAGAAAACCCTAGATAGTCTCTATTACTATGTTCTCTTCTAGGCATTTAACATATGGGATCTCAACTCATTTTGAGATTAAAAAATTAATGATTCATGAAAAGATTAAATAGGATTAATAAATGATATGAAAAAATCCAATTCAACAGATATTTATTGAACACTAACTACAAGCCAGTTAATAAGAAGTATATAAAGATAGGCAAACAGACTCTAACCTCAAACAGTTTATGATTGAATGATAGGAGACACGCTCAAGCAATTATCAGGACATGAGGCAGATTATGGATAGCACCCTTGGAAGTATCCCCAATTGGACAATCTTTCCTGGTAGATCTGGGGAGCCAGACTTGCTGCTTTAACAATTCCCCAACATTCAGATCACAGATCAGGAAAATTCTAAGTAAAACAGGTTTATTAAAGATTTTTACACACACACACACACACAAAAGATTTTTACAGAGACTGTTTGATGTTAGAATCAGAGTATGACACTTCGAGTCCATTGTTTTTGTGCCAAAGTTCACAGAACTGGGTTACAGATCATTGTTCAAGCTCATTTGATGAACTACTCCCTCCTCCGTCCTCTAAGCTAATCAAAGGTGCCTTGCACCAAATGATCATCAAGAATGGTCACCATAAAACTCATCCTTTCTTATCCTCTGCCTATTAATCATCAATGGGAGATGGGTCATGAGAACAGGATGTTTAAGTAGTTGTAGTTTGTGAGGATGAGCACAAACAATGCTGAAGTCCATGGGCTTTGCTGCACCCACACAAGAGAGGAGTGTAAACACTGAGTCTGGAGTTCCTTGTCTAGCAAAGGCCAGAGGAGAAGGATGTGTAAAATGCCTGTGAGTTCAGCAAAGGGAAACAACAGAAAGTTTTTGTGAAGCAGATGGCATTTAAGAAGGTGTTGAAAAGCTGGGTGGGGTGAGGGGATGTTGGAGGAGTGCTTTCTAGGCAGAGAGAAGGACCAACCAAGCAGCAGAAGCAGGAAGACATGACCAAGGAATTGTAAACAGACGTGTCAAAATAAAATGTAAGTTATAAAAAAAATGGAAAAAACATGTAAAACCAGAAACATTGACTCAAGCACCATCCTACAGGGCTCCATACTCAATTTAAAGGCTTTATACCTAATTACATGTGAAACTATGCATCTTAGCCCACAAACTTCCATGTGTAAGCAATATAACTTGATTTCAATCATTCAACTTCATTTCTGGTTTAAGCCCCACTCTGCTAAACTGGCCAGAGATTTGAATCTTTTTTTTTTTTCAGTATTCCTCCCCTTTTCTCTCTCTGAGAGGGTGAGTTCAGGGTTTGCATCATGCCCAGGGATTGGGAAGGCACTGGACTACTGGATCCTTGAGTCTCCTGTCCAGTTTATTATGAAAATATTCCCTTTCAGCTTTCCAGCCCTGAGGTTCCTTCTAAAGACTAATTATTGCCCTATATATTATAACATATGGCCACCCCTATCACTCCACATCCCCAGCATGGATGCTGAGAAGTTCAGTTTCCCTCTCTTTAGAAGTTCACAAACTTCTGAGTCTTTGCAACTACTGGTAACACTATTTGTAAAGTGGAGCATGTCCTTACTACTACCACCATCACCATACATCTCTTTCCTCTAGCCCAGAGTGGAATCGCTCTTTAGTCTGTGACAATCTTGACTCCTCCAAGTTTTTGACCAGGAAACCACTAACAACCTGAGCTCTATATTCTATGGGTTAGGCTTTTGGGGGAAAAAATATGGAAGACTTCCTGTTTATTTCTGTTTTTAGTTTTACCTCATCTCTGCCCTGAGACAATGAACAAGAGTAATGGTTAACTGATGGAATGAGGAGAAAGGAGCAATCAAGGGAAAGAAAAAATATTATATATGTAATATTATATATAAAATATATAATATTATATATTATATTATATTATATATAATATATAATATTATATATATTATATATATTATATATACACACACACATATATATATATACACACACACACATATATACATATATGCATATATATATATGGAGGATGTGGGAGTCGTTGTGGGTTTAAAGAACATTATAATGATCATTCTGGAAGCAGAGTACAAGATGGCTTGGAGGAGGTAGAAACAAAAATCTTATAACTGGTTAGAGTAAGGCAGGCCAGTAGCAGTGAGATGGAAAAGGGAAGACAAATATTTGATATTCCAAAAAGCTGACCTACTAAACATGAAGAGATAAAAAATGAAGCGTTATTAACAGGATGCTGGGGGGAATAATGATGGCATTCTAAAGAAGAAAAATCAAAAAGTAGAAGAGCTTATTTACAGAAGAAAAGTAAATTCCACTTTGACCAGACCCTGTTTTAGATGTCAATATCATCACTCAACAAGGATTCCCTGGATGTGTTTGGAAATCAGAATCATGGCTCAGGAGAGACATCACACAAGGTGCCTTGAATTCTTTATGGAACCAAGTCTTATGTGAATCAACTAATTAACTCTATTGAAACAAATTATAATAGTCTTGAAGTACAGAAGGGCATCTGTGGTTGTAGGCAATGATTCTTTGCACATGGTGATAAGAACATGTAAATTTAGAAGCTGGAAGAAAACAGGAGAAACAAAGAACAGACATTGGAGAGATGAAAGACTTAAGAAGCAGTCTTGTGTCAAGAGCTCCAAAACCCCCTAAGCTGGGAACCAAACGAAAGTCAAAGAATGTGGAAATGCTAAGGTCACTGGAGGTTTTCCTATGGCTGATGTCAGCAAGACAGTGTGGCGAGGAGACACACTGCAAGAGATTCGAACTTGCACATGTGGTGTGGGGACCCTCTTCCAGAAAATCTGGTGTCAGTGGAATGAAGAAATGAGGTTATAAAACTGATTCAGAAGGAACGATACAATGAAGAAGACAGAAGAACAACTCCAACTCTTCTTCTACAAATTCTTTGGACCTTAGTTAAACTAGCTCCTACTCTATGACTTTGGGATATTTGTAGACTCCACTAATTACCTGGAATGTTCTTTCTTCTGTCCTTCCCTCTTTAACTCTCTAAGCATCAATTTTCTCATTTGTCAATTGGGACAAATAATACCTACCTGAAATGTTATGAAGAAAATAAATCAGGCTGCAAAAGGGCCTAGATCAGAGCCTGACACATAGTAGGTAGATATACAGCTGTAGTATTTTACTGAGAGCTGTACTTACCACAAAAACATAATCCACACAAAACTACCATAGGGCAGTAGAAGACTATTATTCATGTTAATATTGCAGAGGCTATGACTGGTATAGTGTCAGGTTGGTTATTCCCCTGGGAAGAATTGCCTAAAAGCAGAGCATTGCCCAAGGCAGACATGGTGAGAAACGGACCCAAGGAAGTGACAACTCCAAGAGGTGCTTATGAGGGAGTGATGCCGGGATAGCTTCTCTATCATTTCCATTAGCTTCATCAACCCTCCTCCAGGAATCCTAAATCACAGGAAAACTTAGCTTCAAAATGCATGCTCTGGTCTCCTCTTCCAAAAACTGGAAGAATTTTAATTTGACCTTCCATTTGCCAAAATGTTTTGGGAGCACCAGGAAGGAATGTAGCCCAAGTTGATAAGGCTCTGGGCAGGAATAAGAGGAACTATTCCTTGTTCTGCCTCTATCCAGCTGAGAGATCTTGGACCAGTCATTTAACCCATGTGGTCCTCAATTTACTTGTCTATAAAACAAGAGGATTAGACTAGATCATTGGTTCTCCTCAGGGGCAGCATTGCCCCCAGGGGGGACATTTGGGCCATGCATGGGTGAAGTTCTGGTTGTCAGAGGATTGGACAGTGCTACTGGCATTTAACAAGTGTAGACAGGGAAGCTGGATGCCCTGCAAGGCTTAACACAGTTGGCAACGATCAAGAGTTGTCCTGCATCCTGTGTGACTTTCTAATATCCCTGTGACATTGAGGTATGTCACAGGCTTTATTATAATTAATTAGCCTAGAAACTGTTTCACATATAAAAACAGAATATTTTTGCATAGTTTTTTTTCTAAAGATTTTATTTACTTATTTGAGAGAGAGAGAAAACGCACAAGCAGAGGGGAAGGGCAGAAGAGAGGGAGTAGCAGACTCCCCGATGAGCAGGGAGCCTGATATGGGGCTCAATCTCAGGACCCCAAGATCATGACCTGAGCCAAAGACAGACGCTTAACCAACTGGGACACCCAGGCTCCCCTTTTAGCATGGTTTTAATATATACTGGTCCTACTAATTTATATCCCAATATCTCCCTGTGCTTCTGCGCTTGGATTGTACAGAATGGCTCCTGATCTTCTTTTAAATCTAACTTACCGTGAGTAGTACAAGTTCCTGGCTACTTCCATATGTCTTCTCTCACCATACCTGTGAATGAAGTATTGAAATATGTACCTTCATCAATTACTTTCATTTTATTTCTCTTCTAGTTAGGATATTTTTAGTCGTACACATATATAAATTACTTGTCTATGAATCTTATTTTAGGGTAGGACAGGGGTGTTACAAAAGGTTTGTCATAGGGGCGCCTGGGTGGCACAGCGGTTAAGCGTCTGCCTTCGGCTCAGGGAGTGATCCCGGGTTATGGGATTGAGCCCCACATCAGGATCCTCCGCTATGAGCCTGCTTCTTCCTCTCCCACTCCCCCTGCTTGTGTTCCCTCTCTCGCTGGCTGTCTCTATCTCTGTGAAATAAATAAATAAAATCTTTTTTTAAAAAAAAAAGCTTTGTCATAAAAGTGTTCTGGGGTCTGAAAGGTTGGAAGTCACTAGACTAAATGTTCCTCCTTCCTCGAAAATCCCATGACACATTACTTGTCCACCTTGTCTTCCACTGAGGGCAAACTACAGGGAAAAAGTTGCACATTTTACTTGTTGCAACATTTTGTACTGCACTGTATGCTCAGTTGTGGTGACGTGGCTATTAAGCTGTCCCCCCACCAACAGCCATCCAATACTTGAATAATCTAAGTAAATCATCAACAAATAATGGAAGCTGAGTTAAGCCATGTTCATATTTACTACCAATTTCTTGTCATTTCCAGAAGACACATTCAGGGCATCTCGATTATGCTAATTTTCAAAGAAGATCACTCTCCTATTAATAGTTCTCTGAACCTCATGCCCGGCTTACTTTGCCTCAGTGAGCTTCCACATCCTGTTCCTCTTGAAAGACTTCTTAATTTGTTTTGCTACCAAAAGAGATAAATGAAACTATTTTTCAAGAAAAACAGAAACTTTTGATAGAGTTGAAATGACATGTCAGATACAGACAGCTAAAATAAGTTGTGTTTGGTTACTGTCTATGTTTCCCAAAGAAAATAATCACCTCTGGGACTCATATGCAATTCTGCAGTGCCTGAACAATCGAAGTCATTTATTTTTGTTTCACCTCTGAAAAATATAGCCATGGCAGAAAGTACAGAAGTAATGCATACTTTAAAGATTGAGCATTTCACTCCCTCCCCTTTTATTTTGCAAAACAAAAATGTCTTTATTTTTCTAGAACTAGATTAAATTTCCATTTTTACCCATTTACACTTCCAACCAATGGCATGATACTTAATTAACTCAATTCCAAGTGAAGTCTGTCAAATCCAGTGATCTCTTAATCGTTTGGGGTTTAAAACTTAAGTTTCTTTTAGAATTTTTTCCACACCTTATCCTGCAGGGTATAACATTGGTAAGGAGGGAGTTATCCACTCCTCTATCTTAATTTGTTCTGTGATAGCCTGTATGAAAGTCATGGTCACCACCTAATGTTGGTGTCTACTGGAAAGCCACTTCTTCTTCAGAATTGTACGGTCCATACTGCTATAACCAGGCGCATTACCCAGCCCTGACTCTATGGCTACTTCTGGGTCCTTCCTGTTCTCAGCATCTCATTCAGACCACTCTTTATCACCAAGGAAATATATGTTTCCCCACACGCCACTAGAGTCAGAGAAAACTTAGACCCATCTGCCTAAGGTGCTGCATGCAGCCATCTTTGTTCTGATGAGTTGTCATGACTCAAGGATGCTTCTATGGGAACAAGCACCCTCAGAGCAGAAAGACCCCCAAGGGTGCCATTTATCTCCTTTACTCTTGGATTTCAAACTTTAAAAAGGAATAGGTTTCCTTTTTAAGGACGTGGCACGTAAGCATGCCAGATGAGAAAAATGCACAGTTTCCCAAATCAGGGTCTAACTCTCTTACTTTATCTCCCAGTCTGTTTGTATGTCTCTCTCTCCCTCACTCTCTCCCTCTCCCACCTCCAAACTCCAGGGGTACGTAGGCAATTTTTGATTAGCAAATGAGGAAAAGAGTTCTCTCATTCACTACCTTTTTAAATACAATACTGTGTCATTTGTAATAGCCCCAAATGAAAACCTTCCATGTCCAAATATATAGAAGTAGAAAATTCTAGTACTTTTCTGTGATTCAATAGCATTCAACCACTAGCTATTGTGTTGAGTAAGGGGATTGGCAATACAGAGAAACAGTTGCAATAGAAAAGTTAAATTAAAAAATAAGTGTAAAATATACACCAGATTTCAAAGACTTGATATAAAGAATATAAAATATCTCACTGATAATTTTTATACTAATTACATGTTGAAATAATATTTTGATTGCATTAAGCTAAATTTTTAAAAATAATTTCACCTGTTTCTTTTAGCTTTTTTAGTGTGGCTAGATTTAAAATTGAATATGTGGCTAGAATTATATTTCTTTGAGGATAGTGCTAGAGACTGACCCCAACAGAAAGATCCACGAATGTTCTTGTTCTCCAGTACACACACTTAGGCACATAAAGTGAACCACACCCAACACAGACGCTTTCAACAAATACTTCTTTTTTTTTTTTTTGGTAAATTTTATTTATTCATTTATTTATTATTTATTTTTTATTTGAATCAATTCATTATTCTGTTACTTTTCATTTATTGTTTTGCTATTCTTTTTTGTTAATGTTTTTTTTAATTATGTTAGTCACCATACATCCCTGGATTTTGATGTAAAGTTCGATGATTCATTAGCTGCATATAACACCCAGTGCACCATGCAATACATGCAATACATGCCCTCCTTACTATCCATCACCAGCCTATGACATTCCACCACCCCCTCCCCTCTGAAGCCCTCAGTTTGTTTCTCCGAGTCCATAGTCTCTCATGCTTCATTCCCCCTTCTGATTACCCCCTTTCTTTATTCCTTTCTTCCCCTACAGATCATCCTAGTTCTTATGATCCGTAGATGAGAGAAATCATATAATTGTCTTTCTCTGCTTGACTTATTTCACGTAGCATTATCTCCTCCAGTGCCATCCATGTTGCAGCAAATGTTGAGAACTCATTCTTTCTGATAGCTGAGTAATATTCCATTGCATATATGGACCACAAGGTCTTAATCCAGTCATCTGTTGAAGGGCATCTCGGTTCCTTCTACGATTTAGCTATTGTGGACAATGCTGCTATGAACATTGGGGTGCATATGACCCTACTCTTCACTATGTCTGTATCTTTGGAGTAAATACCCAGTAGTGCAATGGCTGGATCATAGGGTAGCTCAATTTTTAACTTTTGAAGGGACCTAAACACTGTTTTCTAGAGTGGCTGTACCAACTTGCCTTCCCACCAACAATGTAGGAGAGATCCCCTTTCTCCAAATCCTCTCCAAATACTTCTGTCTTTCTTAAAGATGATCTCTTTTCTAATATTTTTTTTCTATTCTTCAAAACACACAGAGTGAAGGCTTCTGATAGACATGAACCTCTTCTGAACTCATTACTTGAGCCTTTGATGCCATCCACCATCTCTCCCCTGGGGAGAAAGCCTGGACCCGGTTTCTAGGAGGGCGGCAGCAGCCATCAAGGGCTGAGCCACCCCTGAAGAGCAGGAGCGCCGGAATCCAAGGGGACAGAGCCATAGGAAATATTTTTAAATGCTCCTATTAAATATGGATGGTCTCTGAATAAAAAACAATACATAATTATAAAGCCTTTTTATAAAACCTGACTCATTGTTTATTAGTCCCCCGTGACATTCTGTTCAGAGGATACTCAAAGCAAATGGCCACAAATCCTAAAACTCTCTTTAGAAGACAGCTCTGTACCTCTACCTGAGGTGAGGTCATTGACAGGAGACTCAGCCTGTAACTTCAAAGGGCTCCTGCTGGGAGACAGGGGTCAGAGGGCAGAGGTGGGAGGAGAGGCACCACTTGACCCAGGGACCCAGTCGCAAGGAAGCAGCCCCAGGGACCCAGTCGCAAGGAAGCAGCCCCAGGTTCAGGCCACTTGGACACACAAGTGACAAGAAAAGTGAATTACTCAACCAGTGCTGTTCGCTGGGGCTTTCAGAAACTGATTTGTTGCTGCTGTTGTTTCTCTTAAGGGGAATTGTGCCAGTCAGCAAAATACAGAAAATAAACCTTCCTCTCTGAGCCTGACACACCGAACGTACCCTGATTAAGAGCACATCAATTTACAGGCTGTCACCCAACAACCAGCAAGCAATTTCACTGTGCTCCTTTATTAAGAAGTACACATTTTTGTATTTCGTCTCTCCCAAGGTTTGCTATTATTCATCAAAAGCTGATCTACAAATTATTTATGGTTTATTTTCGGAAGCTATGAGCTCATTTAATTTACAATGAAGGAAGAGCTATAACTGTGTGATGGGAATCGCATTTCATTTCTCAAAACTCTGCCTTTGCTAAATGACAGCCTCACCATCTGCATTTGCCCTTGGGGTTTCTCTAGAGCTGTGTCTCTAACCATATTAGCAAAGCATTTACCTGCTCTCCAACCGCCTGTAGGTAGAAAGACCTCAGTTTTTCAGGAGCTTTGCGGAACTTGTCCCACTCTGTAACTGACTCGGGTTAGCCACCTGTTATTTTTATTGCATCCTCCTCTCTTCTGACCAGCTTCGTAGTTTAACCCAGATCACAGCAACAGAGGCTCTGGAGCAGGCCTCCAGGTTTGCCCTAATGCCCCTTCTACCCTTCACACACTTCCTGGCTACACTGGCATCTTGGCCAATTGTTTTTCTGCTCTTGCCACATCTGAGCCAGGGCCATACAGGGAGGATCATGGGGAATTACAGGCATTAGGACTGTGAGAAAGTGTGCCCCGTATCTCCGTGACGGGGAAATGATTGAAAGTGGGAGATCTGCAGCGGGTTAAAGGACCCAGCCTTCAAGCTCTTCCGTGCGGGTGTGAAAGGAACTTTCATTTCCTTGTAGCATCTCAGGAAGCTCTACTACTGTCTACTGAGAAAAAGGCTTAAAGAAGAAACAAGAGCAAATTGATGGGCCTGCTCCTTGGCCAACAGGCAATTTCCCTCGTGTGGCCTTTTGTCAACTGTGGCTGTGCAAGTTTCTGTGTAATCAAAGCTTTTTTTCTCCAGGTATGAGGACTGCTCAGGCTTTATACAGGCAAGTTGTTACAGCACCCATCGTTCTGGCAGAGTCCAGAGCGAGGAACACATATTGCTGTGGGGTTTTCTCCCCTTGCGGCCCTCAGTGTGGACCCCGTGAAACCAGAATGTCTCTGCTTTAAATTTGCAACTAATGAATCATTGAACACTACATCAAAAACTAATGATGTACTGTATGTTGGCTAACTGAACATAATAAATTTTTTTTTAAAACTCCAGGAAACATCTTTCAGGCCCTTTAGATATGCAAAGCAAGCAGTTCCCCTGTATGATCCCCCCCAGCCTTATATCTGGGCAGCACCCCACTCCTGGTGTTCCTTATGCTCCACATCATGAATCTAGGATGTCTCTCAAGCTTCCAAGGAAGGCTCTTTCCGCCTTGTACTTTCTCATATCGAAAATTCTTTTTAGTGGTGACTCCCATGAGGATTCATTTTCATCTGTTTTTATTCTTGGGCCATCTTCTCCCTGGACACAGGGATTTAACTTGACATTACTTATCTTAAGCATTTAATGCCTGCCTCATTTCCACCAGCTTCCACATTTGGGTCTTGTGCATCCTTCTTTCCCACACCTGCCCCTTATCTCTAGTCAGTGATTACATACAAAATTTACTCATGGAGTATTTGCAGAGGAAGCAAATAGAAAAGCACACATGTAAGCGAGTGCCAGGGGACAGGTGCTCTTTAGCGCATATTCAAATTTTACGATCAGTTAACCTTTTAGCCAAGACATTATAATCAATTGCCAGTCATTTTAGAGGATTTCTTCAATAACGAACACCTAAGCACTCAAATCAAAAGCATGGGAGAGAGAGAAATCATAGTGAGTTTTGAATCCAGTTGCTTGTGGCCACCCAGGTCATTTAAATGAAGAGGAAGCTTCATTTCATGCATATTTTAAAAATAACCCCCAGCAAGTTCAAGTTTCAGAATAACCCACAAATATTTGTTGACTAATGAATGAATAAGCCTTGATATCCAACAACTTGCTCCTGTCCTGAAATATGTTATGCCTTCTTTATGCTGGCAAATGATGGGTCAGAGGAAAGAACAGAACAAGAAAGCACTAAGCACCCGAAGGTGGGAACAAAAGACACTGAGGTAAAGCTAGACTAGAACCAGGCAAGAAGGGACACACAGAAGAGAGAACCACTTTGTCCGAGTTTTGAACAGGGAGTAAGGTGACATTTCCTGAAGGTAATTGGGTGTCATCCTGATGGTCTGAAAGTGTAAAACAGAGTCCTGCGGGAATCAAGAACCCAGAATAGGCTAGGGGATCTGATCATTAACATAATTATGAGGTGTTTTATAACCCCTTTTATCGCATAATAGAGTATTCATGTAGCTACCCGAGCATCAGAACTATTTGGGAGTTTTTCTTTGAAAATAACTACCTGGGCCACACTCCCTGACATTTAATTCAATTAGCTTAGTGTTGAGAACTATAAATCCAGGTCTGAGAAAGAACAACACGGGCCTCAAACATCTTGCCTTGCTAGAAAGTAAGGAAGTGTTGCCAGCAAACACACACACACATACACACACACACACACACACACACACACACACAAAATGGGGAACATGTCAAAAAGACATTGGAGCCAGTTTGGTCAACTTAAAGGGGTTTCTACTGGCCAAAGCTAGGATAATCTTAGCATCTAAACAGGTAGGAATATTTATAGATTATAACCCACTGAATAAAATAGGGGCCCATGAGTCCATACTGATAATGTAGATAGAGACAGAACATAGACACATAGAGACACATAGATGCGTGCGTAGATTCATAGATAGAATAGAAATTGGGTTACTCCTTACCGAAGACCAACTGATAAATGTAGAGATTGTTTTTCTGGAGCCAGAACCAATAATTATTGCTAAACCTAAGGTGTAATAATTAGTGAAGAGTAGGATATATGCCTTAAAGTACTTAACCATAAATTACTTATTACTTGCAAGAGGCAAAATGGTAACCATCAGATAGAGAAACTGAACAAAACCTTTACTGGGTGATCAATATTAACCTTATTAAGGAGAGGTGGATGGGTTTTGAACACCTCTGGATGTGATGCCCTGAGAAAAGTACACATCCCTTTTATAGCATTCCAGAAAGGGATACATATCCTGAATGGAATTATGAGGAAACATGAAGCAAACACAGTAAAGATCATTCTGTAAAATAAGTTACTTGTATGTCAAAAGTATCAATTCAACAAAAGACCAAAAAAAAAAAAAAAGGGCTGAAACATCCCAGATGAAAGGAGATTAACAAGGCATGGAAAATGACTGCAATACATAATCCTGGATTGGATCATGTATTGAAAAAACAATTATGCTATAAAGGGCAGTATTAAGACAACTGACAAAACTGGACTATAAACAAAATTGGAATATAGACTAGATAAAGATAGCACATCAATGCTGAATTCTGAGAGCTTGATAACTCTACCGTGGTAATTTAAAAGAATATTCTCGTCTCGAGAGAAAGGAAGCAAATGTGGAAAATGTTAAAAATTAGTAAATCCTGATAAAAGGAATTCAAGAACTCTGTGTATTAATCTTGCAACTTTTGTGTGGATTTTATTTGCACATTAAAATTCTTCCATTTAACTCCCCAGGTGATTCTGATATAGCACATCAGAACTGGCATTTGGAGACCACTAAAGTAGCAGTGTCAATGTCACCTTAAGTAAGTTAATGGGATGCTTTCTATTCTTCTGCCCTGTTATTTTTATAATAGCCCTTGAATGAATAATCAACGTATTATCTGGAGTTCTTGTCCAAGTAAACAACCAGGTGGAAATGATCACAGGTATTAAATTAGAAAAGGAAATTCACATGCATTTATACTTCCGCTTCTACATAAACTTCTCAAGCAATCAATCACTTGTCTCAACACTTTCAGACCTTTCTAAGATAATTACATGCGCAATAATGATCTGCCTGTATGCTTATTCATTTTGATCATAACATTAATGATTACAAAAAAGAAACTTCAAAATTCCATAGATATTCAGATCCTTTTTGCTTCTTCCTTCCTATTTCCTTTTCAATAATGATAAGACATTAAAACAAAAGATCTTTGGAGAGTACGCCTAATTGAACTATAATAAGATCCCATTTTAATAACTATATTCTTAAGTATTTGCTATGTGCCACAAACCTTAAAGTGCTTTCACGCTATATCAGGAAAGGACAGGTTACACTGTCTAATCAACACCATCAAAGATCTCAGCGGCTTATAACAATGAAGGTTTAGGACTTGCTCATACTACAGGTATTCCGCAGATCAGCAGTGGGATTCTGCTCCTAGTACTTATCCAGGGAGCAAATTGACAGAGCAGTCACCATTGTGAACATTTGATCACCACATGCTAGAGGGAAAGCGGTCATTAGAGGAACATGTATCAGCCCCAAGATGACACCCGTAGCTTCCATTCACATTTCACTGGCCAGATTGTCATACAGCCCCAGCCATCCAACAAGATGTTAGGACTTACAGTGCTACCATGGACTTGGGGGTGGAGGATCTCCCATCCAACAGTGCTCATTACTACAAAACATCCATCAAATTGTTTCTCCTTATCTCTGAGAAAGGCTTATAGAAATTTAGAAAATGCCCACAGTTACACAGTAAAGGAATCAGAATTTGAACCCAGATCTGTGTGATTCCCAAGCCTGTGCTCTTAGCCACTAAGATATGCTACCTAGCTGCTCAACCTTGGCTCAGGCTTTTATATATAGTTATGAAGAGGCTTTACTCAGAACCATGTGGACTAACATGGCAATGGAGATACAGGCTTACTTGTGAGGGAAAATATCCTTTTACTCCAGCTGCCTGGGCTGTCCAGCTTATTTCCACTGGTCCATCTTGGCAGTGTTATCCTTCAGCATGCTGGCTAGCTCCTATCTTCCCTAGTTCACTTTCCACTGTCAGCATTTTCCCCTCCATCTGTGAGGTATATTTGCTTCAGCTACTCTCTCAGACAAGCACATCTGAGCCCTGGCTGGTAGACTTCCTCCCCAAATCCTGACCACGCTGATCTTCAGATGTGTGAGTACAACTAAGCTGGGTAAGATTCCTATGTGTTCAGAACCTATTTACGGCTTGGAATTCTGTGATCCAGGCTTTGTCATCTTCTGGATAATCTCGCCAAGGTATCCCATTGTCATGTTTCTCAACAGTTAACTAGTAACACACAGTGAGCCCTTCTACCTAAGAGTGGCCAGGCACAACATCATTGGGGTGGAGGGTATATACTCCAGCTAACCCAGCTGGAGGACTGTGAAGTCTCATACAAAGAGTGTGCAAGGATATATATTTCTATGTCTATAAAAGAAAATGAGTAATGAATCAGAAATAATCTAGGCTTTGACCCCAAAGAAACAGGAGATGGAGGAGCTAATGGATGAATTCCTTACTCTTTCTTACTCCCACTCCTCTACCCCAAGAATTGTTCCCAGACAAGGTGGCTCTTTATGGACTGTCTAGACACTACACATGATAAAACAATCAGCTGGCTTTCTTGTAGGACAGTAACCACCTTGCAACTGCTTTTGCTCCTCCACCTCACTTCCACTCTGTTGTAACCCTAAAACTGCACTTTTTAGTAACACATTAGCTTGTAAGATTTGCCTCAGTCTCTCCTTTCTAGGAAACTAGAGTTAAGATAGTAGGGTTATGAGATACACATCCCCAAAGTCTTCTATATGTATATATTCATGGATCCAAAGATGCAGACCTAGACTTGGAATCACCATCATGCGTTATCTTGACCTTACCTCAACCCAGGTAAAAGTCAGTATTTTAAACTATTTAAACAGTAGAAAGTTTTGCAGGTCTCCCTTCAGACTCTAAGACTTCTTTTCTCTCAGCTTATGATACCCTCATTTCACCAGCAGAAACATAATTACCCTTCCAGGCTCTGATGCCACTAGCTACCTCCCTATGAAACCTTAGTTGACAGAATCTATTACCCACAGCCAGATGCTCATTCTTCCTACTGGTCATACAATTTACTCTTTTATAGGCTTTATTAGTAATGGAGGTAGAGTTTCTTTTTAATTAACACATGCTTTTTATTATATTAAAATCAAATCTGACAATAAAAAAGTAATTATGAAGTGTTGTGTTAAATTCTACTTAAAGAAGATGTTATAGCCTTACAACTAAGGGTTTCCCCCAAAAAAGATTAACGAAACTATCTATTGCTTTTCAAAGTTGATAGCTACCACTTCAAAAGTGATTTTACTCAAATACTGAATTAAAACAAAACAAAAAAAAACCCTCAGAAAAAAATGAATTGATTTACTTTGGTTTGCATCCACATTTCAGCCCTTAGTTCCAAAAAGAAAATCAGAAAAGGTAGCGATTTCCCGAGAAGTGAAACAGTCAATTCGAGGGATCTGCTGGGTTTGCTGAGTTCTTTCTTAGTTCTTCAGGAGAAACAGAAGAGGCAGAAGCCCCAATATCAAGGCAGGCACTGAATTCAAGGTTAGTTTTGTTCTGTCTTTGTCAGATTCCAAACTAGCACTCAAATGGAGAACGCGAGCTCTGTATGTTTAAAGCACATCTTTTCAATTTTCTTTTTGTTTTGTTTTTTTAATAATATTTATTATATTATGTTAGTCACCATACAGTATATCCCTAGTTTTTGATGTAAAGTTCCACGATTCATTACTTGCATATAACACCCAGTGCACCATGCAATACGTGCCCTCCTTAATACCCATCACGGGCCTATCCCATCCCCGCCCCCCCCCAAGCCCTCAGTTTGTTTCCCAGAGTCCATAGACTCTCAATTTTCAAAAGCAAAAGTAATTGTGGGAAAAGAAAATTCATTGAGATGAAATGCATGTGTTGACAAGTGCCACTGTGTGTCCTTTCTCCAAATGTAACTAACAAGGTCTTTAGAGCTGTTGGGGCTAAGCATCCCAATGAACTACTGGTTTTTTTTCCCTAAATAAAATTTGAGCTAAAAACCCTTCAGTTGCTGATAGCGCCTGGGTTCACTGCTGCATTAAAACCATCTATTTCAGGGATGCCTGGGTGGCTCAGCCAAAGCGTCTGTCTTCAGCTCAGGTCCTGATCCCAGGGTCGTGGGATCGAGCCCCCCATCGGGCTCCCTGCTCAGCAGAGAGCCTGCTTCTCCCTCTGCCTGCTGCTCCCCCTGCTTGTGTGCTCTCTTGCTCTCTCTCTGACAAATATTTTTTTAAAAAACCATCTACTTCATTTATAAAACTTCTGCTTATGAATCTTAAAACAGGAAGTACTTTTGGTTATTATGATCCACATCCTATTTTAAGACTGTGTAAATGGTTTTCATAAATTGTTCTTGGAAGCCCAGTTGTGGACCCTGTCCATTTTGTATATATTAGGTCTTTGTCATTTTCTGGATGCCAGCTAACTGTGCCATCTCCCACTCCTTTTTAAGTTCTTCCAATGTCAGAAATTTCAAGGGACTCACTTCCAGGTCCACTGTGGTTACTGTCTTGCATCACTGTCACTGAGAAAGTTACCCTCCTTTATGGGGACTGTAGGGTGCTCTCAGTGTTTATTCAGGTGAACCCCTGAATATGAAGGGGTGGTAATATAGATCCCTACCATGTAAATTATTTTTTTTTAACTTAAAGTGGGAATTTTAGTATCTGAAAAAAAATAATGGAAGGCAAAAATGGCATGGAGGACAAAGGGGTATAGTAATACCAATTAAAAATAATAGGTAAGTTATAACAATCTTGAACACATATTCATCTAATGACATAGATTTGGAATATATAAGGCATCAAATTACAGAATTAGGTTGAGTCTGCTCATATCTTCCGTCCATTCTCTTATTAAGGTATTTGTATTCTGATCAAGTTTTGAGAGGTATTTATAAAGTCTGGATTCCAGTCCTTTACTAAATGTGAGTTTCACACTTTTCCCTAGTCTGTTGTTTTCATTCTTTTAACAAAATCTTTGAAGTTTTTTTATTTTGATGAAGTCTAATTTATCACTGTTTTTTATTTATTGGTTATTCTTCTGGGTCATATTAAAGAAATCTTTGTCTAACCTAATATCACAAAAATTTTCTCCTGTGTTTTCTTTTAGGAGTTTAGTTTGAGGGGCGCTCAGTCAGTCGAGCATGAGACTTGATCTCAGGGTCATGAGTTCAAGCCCCACGTTGGGCAGGGAGGCTACTTAAAAAAAAAAAAAAGTTGCTTTTTTTTTTTTTCCTTTAGGACTACATTTAAGTCTACAATTCATTTAAATTTTATAAGTGATGGAAAGTATGAACAGAAGTACTTTTTTTTTTTCTTGGCACATGGATATGCACCTGTTTCAACTAATTTATTTACACTTTCTTTTCTCCACTGAGTTACCTTTGCATTTTGGCCAAAAGTCAGTTGCTCAGGTATGTGTAGGTCTCTTTCTGGACTTTCTATACAGTTCCTCTGATCTATTTGCCTATTTTTAGTCCAATGTTATGACTGTACCTTTATAATTAGTATTGAAATGAGATAAAGTTAACTCTTAACTTTATTCTTCTTTTTCAAGGTTCTTTTGGTTCTTCTAGAATCTTGACACATCCATATACATTTTAGAATCAGCTTGTCAATTTCTAGGAAAAATCATGCTAAAGTTTGATTCAGAATTGCACTGAATCTGTAGATCAGTTTAAAGAAAACTGATACCTTAACAAGACTACCCCATGTCATTATGATATGTTCTCCTGTTTTATATACTGTTGACTTAATTTTCTAGAAATCTGTTTAAAATTTTTACCTCTGTGGTCCTTAGCAATATAAGTCCACAGTTTCCTTTTCTTGTAATCTTTGTTGGCCTTTGGTATCAGGATAATGCTGATCTCTAGAATCGTCTGAGAGTATTCCCTTCTCTTCACTTTTCTGGAAGAATTTGTGTAGAATTCACCAAGGAAGACACCTATATTTCCTGGAGTTGTCATGCACTTGTGTGTGTGTGAAGGTTTTAACTAGAAATTCAATTTCTTAAAGTGACATAGGCATTCAGTTAACTATGTGAGTTATGACTGTTGTGTCTTTCAAGGAATTTTCCCATTTTATCAAATCATCAGATTTACTGGTGTGAAGTTGGTCACGATACTTTTAATATCTGTAGAATCATGATGTCACTTCTCTTATTCTTTATCATTTTCTGATCAGCCTGCCTAGTGGCTTATAAATTTTATCAACCTTCTCATAGAATGACCTTTTCGTTTCACTGACCAAAAGTTGGGTAGTTTTTGTGGTTTCTTTTTTTTTTGAAGCCATAATACTGTTATTTATTTTTATTATGTTAGTCACCAGCACTTCATTAGTTTTTGATGTAGTGTTCCATGATTCATTGTTCGCGTATAACATCCAGTGCTCGTTGCAATACGTGTCCTCCTTAATACCCCTCACCCGGCTAACACTTCCGCCCCCCACCCTCCCTCCCCTCTGAAACCCTGTTTGTTTCCTGGAATCTATAGTCTCTCATGGTTCATCTCCCCCTCTGATTCCCCCCCTTCATTTTCCCCTTCCTTCTCCTAATGTCCTCCATGCCATTCCTTATGTTCCACAAATAAGTAAAACCATAATCGTCTTTCTCTGCTTGATTTATTTCACTTAGCATAATCCCCTCCACTTCCATCCATATCGACGCAAATGGTGGGTATTCATCCTTTCTGATGGCTAATATTTCATTGTATCTATGGGCCACATCTTCCTTATCCATTCATCTGTTGAAGGGCATCTCGGCCCCTTCCACAGTTTGGCTACTGTGGACATTGCTGCTATGAACATTGGGGTGGATATGGCCCTTCTTTCCACTACTTCTGTATCTTTGGAGTAAATAGTAGTGCAATTGTGGGGTCGTAGGGTAGCTCTATTTTTAACTTTTTGAGGGACCTCCACACTGTTTTCCAAAGTGGCTATACTAACTTGCATTCCCACCAACAGTGTAAGAGGGATCCCCTTTCTCCACATCCTCTCCAACATTTGTTGTTTCCTGCCTTGTCAATTTTTGCCACTCTAACTGGTGTAAGGTGGTATCTCAATGTGGTTTTGATTTGAATTTCCCTGATGGCTAATGATGTTGAACGTTTTCTCATGTGTCTGTTAACCATTCGTAGGTCTTCTTTGGAGAAGTGTCTGTTCATGTCTTCTGCCCATTTTTAGACTATTTGTTTTTTGGGTGTTGAGTTTGATAAGTTCTTTATAGATCTTGGATACTGGCCCTTTATCTGAAGTGTCGTTTGTGTATGGTTTTTATGTTTCCTTTCCTTTCCACTTACTTTGGGTTTCATTTAGACCTCTTTTTCTAGTTTCTTATTGTTCACTTACTTTTCACTCTAAAACCTCTAAGATGAGTGACTGACGATCTGTGTGTATGAGGTTAATGCCCTTTGAAATATTGGGCTGTTTGAGACCTGGGCATTCAGTTATTGCCTCTTCTTTGCTTCATTTGTTGCAGAGCGTTCTTCTAAGTGCTGGCATCATAGCCCATCATTCAGTCTGTGAGTAGATGACTTTTGCTTGATTTGTTTTGTTTTTATTTGACAATTTCCCAATTAGTCTAAGAACTGTGACAGGAAGGACAGTTTTCCAACTATTACCTCCAGAGCTCTTATCTCAGAGCCTTGGTCTGAGAAGATGTTCAATAAATGTTTGTTAAGCTGATTTGGCCTAAGGTGGCACAGGTCAGTTTTCTGAGGTGCCACAAGCTGATATTCTGACATGCTAAATCTGAAGTGTTTCAATGAAGCCAGCTTCGGTTAATGATGTCAACCCCAGGCAAGCCTACAGAAATATAAGACTGAATTTGAGGTTTACAAAAATCAATAGTCCTGGAAACCTGAAAAATAAAGTTAAAAACTGATGCGTTATGATTTCTTCTGAATTGTGGGGAGAAAACTGATGTTAGTTTGAGCAGCAGGTGGGCCACTGTTCATTTTTAGAAGTGGCTACAATGCTCTCTGTTCTTATGGATAGTTATTTCAGCTTCAAGCGAAGAATGTAACTGTAACAGCACATTAGGCTTTAAGTACCTTCTCTCCCTAAATAGGCTTACCTGCCTGATGTCTATCACATGTCACGTCATTTAAGTTCTACTTGAGCTTTGTGGTCTGAGAACGTAGACTGGAGAGGACTCTCAATACTTTCTTTTAAGCCACCACTCTCACTTTATGCCTGAGTTGTCCCTACCTTCAAAGTCCTAGGAGTGTGTTTAGAGTACAAATTTCAGGTGACCTTGAACAAGCACATTGATTATAGGGAAATGACAACAAACAAAAACTGATTCTTCTTTCAGTTCTGAGTAAAGTTACGAAAGTCTCATAGTTTCATTATTTCACTGTTTTCTCAATTATAAAATGGCACTCTGTGGCATAGTATGCCTTCCACTGTCTACCTGGCACTACTAATACCAAATTTGGGGGGAAATATCATGTATGAAATTATGGGGAAAAAAAGAACCTGTGGAGCTAGTTATCTGGATTGGGTAGCATAATTGAACAGACTGGGCAGTAGATAAACTAAACTTTGTCCTGAAAAGAAGTAGTTGGGGGATGAGTACCTAGAAGAAAATGTTTCCTGGAAATGCATATTTTGACCAAGTGGGAGTCTGCATGACCACAATAAGGAAGTAGATTTTTAGGAGAACTACACATTCAGGAAGAAGAAAACCTTACTGTTAATTCTATCCTGAACAAATTACCCTAGAAGCAAGGAATTTACTATAAGAAAATTATGTTAGGGAAATTTAGAGTCACATTTAAAACTAGGGTTTGGTGGCCAAGAAAAGTTTTAGTCTGGCATTAAATATCCCAGAAGAACCTCTCCCCATTTTAATTATTTAGTATCTTTGGCATATAGTTTTATTTATTCATGTAATAAATGCATGTCTGTGTATATATGTGTGAACATGTACACATGTACGTGTGTATGTGTGCTCACATGTATGTGCTGAGCACAGGTGCTCAGCCCTAGATACAAGGGTGAACAAAAAAGGTATGGAATCTGCCCTCCTAGGTTAGTTTCCAGTGGGAATTTTAAGCAGGAGAGTTATACTAGATTTTGCAATTCTTTGAAGGCCAGAATTGACTGTATCAAATTCATCCAGGTCTAGCACAGTGCTTTAAAAATCCTAAGTGTTAATTAATACCTGCTAAATAAATTTTTAATAACTTTAAATTTTCCATAATTTTCAGTCTTAAAATTACAGTTTCAGGTTGAAATTACTACCAAAGCTCTGATTTGTGCCAAAAGAAACTGGTCAACATGAACATATGTATGTCTATTATAGCAGATAGATACACAAACACAGTTTGAGTATTATCATTATTTTTAGGTGCAGTCAACAGAATCTGCTCTTGCTAGTTAGATCAGAAAGGCATTTATTAGAGAATACTGAGTGGCATACAACATCTCCAGGAGGGCCAAGAATCAAGCATAGATGCTACATAGCCAAGAGCAACTGCAGACAGGACAAATACCCTACCCAGTGGGAGAACATTCCAGGGAAAACTTCAGTCCTGCCACAATCCACCTCTCTTCCCAGATTTTTCATCAGAGCTGCCTCAGAATAACTAAATACTTCTACCATAGTGCCCACATCACTCACTTTCTTCTTCCAAATCTCAAGTATGTATAAAACCTGAGCCAAATATGGAACCTGACTGCAAAAGAATGTGGAAATTGTAACTCAACTTTCCAGCCTCCCCAGTGCCTAAAAGACATACTAGAAGGGGAAGTGGGATGAGTAATGTGCAAATCAATGCATCGTAAGATTGCCTCATTTACACTAAGTTGTTTTGTCGTAACCAGCTGACTAGTTGGGACTGTGTTCCTCGAAGAGGACCATAACTAAAAGTACAGGGGGAAATTGTCATTGCTGGAATGGTGCTGGAGAGATGGATAAATCCCTTCCCTTACTCCTGCTCCTCATCTCTGAGTGCTAGTGGCAAGCAGGAAGTAACTGTACAGATCTGGAGTATCTTAGGTTTTAAAAGTGGCTGAGTTGCCTTTTCTCAGAGGAGAATGATGCCTGCTTGACCCATTTCATAAAGCTGTTGACAAGATAACACATGGGCTGTAGTTGGATCATTTGTATCATATCCACAATCTGTTCCTTCTTAGACATTTGTATTCGCCTTATCACAACTTTTATCTCAACTGACTCAGTTGAATCAGTCACCAATATCTGTTTCACCCACTTCAAAAATTGCCGTCAAATCTAGACTCTCCCTTCCATCTCCTCTATCAAGTCAGTTCAGGTGCCCATCCTGTCACATCTACGTTGTTACAGGTGTTCTAACTGTTCACCTTTCCTCTAGTCTCACCAACTTCCCCCCGTCCAACCTAAGAAACAAATCCGATCATGCCACTCTCTTGCTTAACCATTATTTTCACAGTTATTGCATCAAATTCATGCTATGAAAATACTACTATCTAAGCAAAGATCCCCTTTCTAAAGAGGGAGCAAATAATTCCAGCAGAGAATATTCCAGTTTTAAGTGATTATAATCACTTGTTGCAGCTGATCAGTGTTACAAGTTCGAGAAGGTCGCAGACTCATTAAATGATGCCCCAGTGATCACTTCTATAGATGGATCACTATTAAAACTGGAATATTCTCTTTCCCACTTTTCTGTTTCATTATTTCATTTTTACCTCTGTCAACTTCATCTTAGCCAATCTCTACTCCTGTGATTTTACACACATGAAAAGTGGGATATTCTATGTTTTACCTTTATATTGCACCAAATGATACAACAGCCATATTCTTGATGCCACTCAACACACCTCATGATGTTGTTGCTTTGAGAGAAATCCCATCTATGTCTGCTACCTAATTTGGAGACTCCTTTTGGGTTTTCATCACATTTACCTCAAAATAGTTATTTCTCTGACAAGCAGGATGTTTTATTAGAGGTATTTTGTATAGCAAAATGTGGGACACTTTTTAAGGTCAATTCCAGATTATTACTTTATTTTTACACCCAGGTAGTTTTTACATCTAGGTAACTTTAAACAAAAAGAACACAATATGCAAAACAAGTTATTTGAGAACAGAGATCAGCATTCACTTCTAATGTCTAATTATTTTAAACAAATACCTCACTCGCAGAAATCATAAACTGCCTGGTAGGCTGTGAAGTATGAAAGATGCTTGATCAAGAGGGAAAAATCCTTGTTAAGAGATAATTGGGAGATGCATATTTAACATTTCCAATTTTTTACATTGAGATTTTGTATTTCTTGATGTGGATTTGGAAAAAATACATATCCACTGAAATTACACTCAATCTCTGGCCATTTCTGTTTCTTTTGGAACTTTCTTCTCTGCTCAATAGCTGAATACAGGTCCTCAGTGCTCTCCACTAACACTCCATCTCTCATCTCTCTGCAGGCTTTCTCTAATTATATCTCCGCCTTTCTCATAGCTTTATTACATATCATCAATATGATGATAACTGCCAAATTTATATTTCCAGTCTGGAATTCTCTTCTGAGCTCTAGGCATGAGTGTGTAGTTAGCCTCTTGACTTGTCTACTTGGTTGCCCCAAATGCAACTTACACTCCACCTAGAGTGAAGCCTTGATTTTCCCCTTTATAACTGTTCTTCCTTCTGACTCTCTAACCTCAGTAAATGGCACTGGAATTTTCCCAGCAGCTTCAAACCCAAACATCTGGGAGTCACACTTGGCATCACTTCTCCATCACATGCCACACCCAGTCCTTCATCAAGCTTTAGCAATACAGACTCTACAACTTAACTCAGATGTGCTCATTGCTTACCATCTCTACTGCCAGCACTCTACACCAAGCTATTGTCATCTCTTTCCTGTACTACCTTCATAGACTACCATGTACAGCCTTGTTCACTCCCTAAAGTTTAGTTTTAGATGCAATCATAGTGTTCTTTGTAGAACATATACTGGCATGTATTACTGTTGTGTTCAAAATATTTCAATGGGCTGACAGATTGTATTTTCAGAAACGGCCAGAATAACTCCCATCACACATGCTCACAAGACCACATGTGATTATGACTCTCCACATCAAGAGGTAGAATATAACTCCCCTCGCCCTTTAGTCTAGGATAGCCTGATGACTCACTCGTGATTAATGGAATGCTGCAGAAGTGATACTGTGTGAATTCTGAAGCTAGGTCCAAAAGGGTCATGAAGCTTCCATAGTTTCCTTGAGACCCTTACTTTGGGGGATGCCAAATGTAAAAAATTCAACTCCTCTGAGACCACCACTCCAGAAAAGTCATACGTATGCACTCCAGTCCAGAGCCTCAGATGATCTCCCAGCATCAACTGCCATCTTAACCTTCCAACCTAGCTGAGACTTCAGCTAACAGTAGTCCCACGCAACATTTGAACATAATTTTGGGATAATTTGTTATACAGCAGTAGTGACTGAATCAGCTTTCCCTTGTCCTCAAAATAAAATCCAAAATCCTTTCTGAAACTAAAGGGTCCTGTATGATCTGAGTCCTGGCTAGTCCTTTAGTCTCTTTTGTGACTTGCTCATTAGGCTTCAACCACACTGACCTTTGCTTATTCCTAATTAGGGACTTTGCTAAGGCTATTGTTCTCCTTGCCTTAGATGCACTCTTTACCTGGCTAGCATCAGCTCAACCCTCCAAGTCTTAACTGTCATTTCTTCAAGAAAGCTAAAAAGACACATAGTAAGGAAGGAAGGTTTCTTTGTTGTGTAGTTGTTGTTAAATGGAAGAAATTTGAACAAAAGCATCCAGTGATGGGACCTAGTTGATTGAAAGAGAGGAGTTGATGCCAAGGCAGAGAAAAGATGGCTAATGGACAATGGGCTGCTGGCACTGCCTCCCTGTCTCAGGTGTGGAAGAGAAGGAAGAAAGGGTAGGTAGCATGTGAATGTCATCTATATTCCCTACAAACATACTCCACCCAGCTAAGGCTGACCTGTAGTGACTGCACCAACAGACTCCCATGCCTTCTAGTTGCCCTTGGCATCAACCAGTGGGAAGTCCTGACAGGACTGGTGAGAAGGAGGAGAGAGAAGTGGGAATCTTTGGTGCTCCAGTCCCTCCCCATGGGGACAGTTCTGGCTGGCTGCTTCCCTCACCAGGCTATGGTCACAACTCCTCTCATCACAGCTCCCTCTCTCCTCATCCTGGTTCTATTAGGACTGGAGGAGCCACTCCCTTTCCTCACAGCGTCCCCTCTGTTACTAGAACCAGGTGATCCACTATTCCCTGGGGTTCCCTAGCCCCACCAATGCCTTTGTAAATAGTCTGTTTATTAAACCATCCTCAAATTATCCTAACTTCAGTTTGACATCTGTTTTCTGCTAGGGTCCAGTCAGATATGGGGAGGAACACTGACGAGTAAGTAGATGGAAAGGGAGGAAATGTGACGGGAAGGAAATGTGAAGCAGACAACAAACTCAACATCTGACGCTATTCCAGTTAAAATAGAAAACTGAAAAATCACTAAAACAGTATTACAGTTAAACCAAGAAGTAAAATGAAAGGGCTGAGGGGTTGTCAATCTGTATGTGTCTATAGAAAGAATGCTTATAGAGAAAAAAGGTCTCTGCTATTAAACAACAGAATCAAGATTTTCTTCTTTCCACTTAAAGGTCTGAACTAGCAAAGCTCATGAGAGATTATGGAAAACAAACGAGATGAGTCATTTTATTCCTTTCATTTACCCACACATGGCAAACTTAGAATATCATTTTGCCATACACATCACAGTGGCCTCTGCAAACCAGAATACCTTAGTGATTTTAAAAATTTCTTTTAAGTTTTTCTGAATTTGAAAATAAAACATTTTTTTAAATAAATGCTTGAATCAGGACAGATGCACTGTGCCTGAGATCCACTGAGCCTGTGTCAACTCTTGAAATAACCCTGGCTCCTGAAGGAGGAATAGAAGAAGAGTAAATGAGAAATTCTAGTCCAAGTTGATTTGCCACCATCTTCAGCATCCCCACTAGGCTATTTTTAAGGCTACTGTTGTTGCTGTTGTGGTGCTGCTGCTGCTGCTGCTCTGATTGCTGGAGGGAAATGCTAAAAGCACTTTTACCATTTATGGAGCATCTGACTTTATGTCAGACAGTGTTTTAAGAAATCATATAAGTTAGGGGCGCCTGGGGGGCGCAGTCGTTAAGCGTCTGCCTTCGGCTCAGGGCGTGATCCCGGCGTTCCGGGATCAAGTCCCACATCGGGCTCCTCCGCTAGGACCCTGCTTCTTTCTCTCCCACTCCCCCTGCTGTGTTCCCTCTCTCGCTGGCTGTCTCTGTCAAATAAATAAATAAAATCTTAAAAAAGAAAAAAAAAGTTAGGGGCGCCTGGGTGGCTCAGTCAGTTAAGCATCTGCATTGGCTCAGGTCATGATCCCAGGGTACTGCAATCAAGCCCCACATTGGGCTCCTTGCTCAGTGAGGAGTCCGCCTCTCCCTCTGCTCCTCCCCCCTGCTTGTGCTCACTTACTCTCTTGCTCTCTGTGAAATAAAATCTTAAAAGAAAAAAAAAGAAAGAAAAAGAAACCATATAAGTTAACTCATGTTATCCTCATGACAATCCTATCATAGAAGACATTTTTACTCCTATTTTCAGAGAAGGGAACAGAAGCACAAAGAGGCGTGGTAAGTTGCCAAAGTCACTCACTTCCCAACTGTATAACGAAACCAACAGGGAAAACTTCAGGATCATCAGGGACAAAGTATAACGAAAATGCTTGAGAGATGAGCTTTTGTTTTTCCTTCCTTTTTCTTTTTCTTAACTGCTAAGGAATAGTCATCAACTTGGGGAAGTTTGGATCTATTTGACCTCAAGCTTCTCTAGGAAGTAACAAAGAAACTCATTATTCTCTCCCTGCTGTCTCAAGCAAAGGTGATTCGTGGGGGGAAGACACTAGGAAGATGGTGGAGTAGGAGGACCCTAAGCATACCTCATCCCATGAATACGACTAGATAACACATCAGTGTAAATAACCCAGAAAATGACCCAAAGGCTGGCAGAACAAATGCCATAACTAAAGGTAGAGAAGAGGCCACACTGAAGAGAGTAGGAAGGGCAGAGATGCTGTAGGGAGTCAAACAGAACCTTGAGCCATCAGTGGGAGGGAGAGAGCTAGAAGCACATAGAAGGAAGAGAAACAGGCTACCATACTGGGAAGCTGGCACAGGGCAGCTTTCAAAACTAGGCCCAAATTTCATGAGTTCATACAACCAGCTGGACTTAAAGACTGGAATTTTAAGAATCGGCAGACTGTTCCAGGAGATCCCACGTGCAATAGGAAGCAAAGTGCCTGACCTTAAAGAGACAGCATGACAAAGAGCCTATAGAGATACAGTGTAGAAGCAGCAATTTGAAAAACATCTGAGGTATATGGGAAGAAGAGTTACTTATTATTAATAATCAGAGCATGACCCAGAGGGGCAGGGCTGGCTGAGGGACTTATCCAGAAATAAAAGAGCTGGCAGTCTCCATTTCCCTTCCCCTTCCCCCAGCATAAACATATAGCCACATGTGGGAACCAGCATAACAGGCACACTCACTACTTATCATGCTTATACCAAGCCCCATCCCACTGGGCTTCAGTTGTCCACCCTTTCCAGTCATGCTTGCCTCAGTTCTGGTACTATGGGACCCCTCTCCTAGAAGACTGTGGTGTGTACCTTGCCAATTCCTTGCATGCTTTTTGCTAGGCTTCAGTCCCAGCACTGGTGGTAACGGACCCTGTAGAAGACCTTTGTGCACCTTGTTAAAATTATGCACCCACTGGACCCACACTGGCTAGTCCTGCTCAAGGTGGCCGCAGAGGCGGATCTCGTTAAACCAGAGCACACCCTGTTGAAACTTCACACCCCACCCTAACTGCCATGGTCCTAGGAGCAGTAGCATCCCCTCCAATAATACACTCTTGGTCAGAGTCCATTTAAATTGAGGCCGCAAGCCTGGCAATATGCAAGCAGCCCCAACAGGGGCCAGCACCACTCCAAGTGACTCCACCCTGGGTGAGGGTAAGGTAAACACCACACCAGTCAGACTGAGACCCCAGGCAGTGGGCTGGCGGTAGACAGCTGATCCCACCCACCATGAAAACTTCACAGGGACAACACAGGGAAAGTGCACTGCAGTTTGGTGCTACTGCATCTCTGGCAGATGCCTAGTTGGACTCAACTTAAGCCCAAGACAGACGCAGTCTGGTCCACTAACACCACAGGGAGCAAACACAGCCCAAAACAGGCAAAGAGAGCCATTACAGATGACTAAGCTAAAAGAAGACAGTGGCCAAGACACAGCACCAGGGCACAGGCAACACACAAGGGGACACCCTGAAGCTCCAGGTTGTGGTGAACCTGGCTTTGCACTAGATGGCTTTGCACTATAGGGCACTAAAGGAACTCTACTTCATGAGGCAATTACTTTCAAGAGCAAGGAATGCATCTGACTTTCCAAACATACAGAAACAGACACAGAGTTAGAAAGAGGAGACCAAGGAATATGTGCCAAATGAAAGAACAAAATCACAGCAAGAGACCTAAGCAAAATAGATATAAGGAATATGCCTGATAGAGAACTTTAAATAATGATCATAAAGGTACTCACTGGACTTGAGAAGAATGGAGGACAATAGTGAGACACTTAACACAGAGATTTAAAAAAGAACTAATCAGAGATGAACACAATAAATGAAATTAAAAATACTCTAGACAGAATAAATAGCAGGATAGAGGAAGCAGAGGAATGACTTAGCGACCTGGAGGACAGAATAATGGAAAGTAATCAGGTTGAGCAGGTGAGAGGGGGAAAAAAAAACTATGAAAAATGAGAATATACTTAGGGAACTCAGTGACTCCATCAAGCATAATACCATTTGCATTATAGGGATCCCAGAAAGAGAAGAGAGGGAAAAGGGGCTAGAAAATTTATTTGGAGAAATAATAGCTGAAAACTTCCCTAATCTGGGGAAGGAAACATATACAGATGCAGGAGGCACAAGATTCCCCCAACAAAAATCAACCCAAGGAGGTCCACACCAAGACACATAATAATTAAAATAGCGAAAGTAGTGATAAAAGAATTTTTAAAGCAGCAAAAGAAAGCAGTTGTATACAAGAGAAACCCCATAAGGCTCTCGGCAGATTTTTCAGCGGATACTATGCAGGCCACAAGAGAGTGGCAGGATATATTTACAGGGCTGAAAGGAAAAATCTACAGGCAAAGATACTTTATCCAGCAAGGCTATCATTCAGAATAGAAGGAGACAGAGTTTACCAGACAAAGTTAAAGGAATTCATGATGACTAGACTAGCCCTACATAAAGACCATAACCAAGAGTAAGAAAAGTAAGAAGCACAAAAGCAGAAAAAATAAGTATATGTATAAAAATCCATCAAGGGCATTACAAAACAAAAGGACACCATATACTTAAGATGTAGTGGGGAGAGGAGTAAAGGATGGGTTCAAACTTCAACAACCATCAACTTAATATAGACTGCTATATGCAGATGATGTTATGTACAAATCTAATGGTAGCCACACATCAAAAACCGGTAATAGATATGTAAAAAATAAAGAAAAAAAATTCATGTATATCCCTAAAAAAAGCCAGCAAATCGTGAGACAAGAGAGCAAGAGAAGAAAGGAGCAGAGAAGAAGTACAAAAACAACCATAACACAAGTAACAAACTGGCAACAAATGCATACCTATCAATAATTACTTTGAATGTCAATGGACTAAATGCTCTAATCAGAAGACATAGGGCAATGTAATAAAAAAAAGATACATATATATGCTGCCTACAAGAGATTTATTTCAGACCTGAAGACACATGCAGATTGAGAGTGAGGGGATGAGAAATATTTATCATATAAAAGGATGTGAAAAGAAAGCCAGGTAGCAATACTATATCAGACAAAATAGACTTTAAAACAAAGACTGCAACAAGAGACAAAGAAGACACCTAGAAGAAATGAATAAATTCCTAAAAACATATAACCAACCAAAACTGAAGCAGGAAGAAATAGAAAATGTGAACAGACTAACAGCAATGAAATTTAATTAATAATAATAAAAACCTCCCAAAAAGCAAAAGTCCAGGACCAGATGACTTCACAGGTGAATTTTACTAAACATTTAAACAAGAGTTAATACCTATTCTTCTCAACTTTTCCAAAAAAATAGAAGAGGTAGAAAATCCGAATTTATTCTGAGGCCAGCATTATCCTGATACCAAAACCAGATAAAGACACCACACACACACACGTACACAAAAAAAGAACTACAGGGCAAGATCTCTGACAAACATAGATCCAAAAATTTTCAATACAGTATTAGCAAACAGTGCAACAATACATTTAAAAAATCATTCACTATGATCAAGTGGGATTTATTCCTGAGATGCAAACATGATTCAATATTTGCAAATCAACCAGTGTTATACTTCACATCAATAAAAGATAAAAACCGTATGATCATTGCATTTAACAAAGTACAATATCCATTCATGATAAAAAAAAAAGTCCTCAACAAAGTAGGTTTAGAAGGAACATACCTCATCATAATAAAGGTTTTGTATGAAAAACCCCACAGCTAACATCATCTTGGATGAGGAAAAGCTAAGAGCTTCTCCCCTAAGGTTAGGCACAACAGAAGGATGTTCATTCTCACCACTTTTATTCAACATAGTACCTGAAATCCCAGCCACGGCTATCAGATTACATAAAGAAACAAAAGGCATCCAAATTGGTAACTAATGAATAAAACTTTCATTACTTGCAGATGACAGGGTACTATATATAAGTCCCTAAGAACTCCACCAAAAATTTACTAGAACTGATATATAAATTCAATAAAGTCACAGAATACAGGTCAATGTTCAGAAGTCCATTTCATTCCTATACACTAACAATAAAGCAGCAGAAAGAGAAATTAAGAAAACCATCCCATTTACACTTGAACCAAAAATGATAAAATACCTAGGAATAAACTTAACTGAGGAGGTGTAAGATCTGTATTCTGAAAACTATAAAATGATGAGGAAATAAATTGAAGATGACACAAATAGAGTGAGTCCATGCTCATGAATTGGGAGAACAAATATCATTAAAATGTCTATACCACCCAAAGCAATCTACAGATTTAATGCAATCGCTATCAAAATACCACCAGCATTTTTCACAGAGCTAGAACAAATAATCCTAAAATTTGTATGGAACCACAAAAGACCTCAAATAGCCAAAATAATTTTGAAAAAGGTAAGTAAAACTGGAGGCAACATGATGCCAGATTTCAATATATATAATATAAAGCTTTAGTGATAAAACAATATGGTATTGGTACAAAACCAGACATATAAATCCATGGAACAGAATAGAAAGCCCAGGGGCGCCTGGGTGGCACAGCAGTTAAGTGTCTGCCTTGGGCTCAGGGCGTGATCCCGGCGTTATGGGATCGAGCCCCACATCAGGCTCCTCCACTATGAGCCTGCTTCTTCCTCTCCCACTCCCCCTGCTTGTGTTCCCTCTCTCGCTGGCTGTCTCTATCTCTGTTGAATGAATAAATAAAATCTTAAAAAAAAAAAGAATAGAAAGCCCAGAAATAAACCCACAATTAAATGATCAATTAATCTTCTACAAAGGATGAAAGAATATGCAATGGGAAAAAGACAGTCTCTTCAACAAATGGTGTGGGGAAAACTGGACAGCTCCATGCAAAAGAATGAAACCAGACCCCCAGCTTTCACCATACACAAAAATAAACTCAAATTGCATTAAGGACCTAAAAGTGAAAACTGAGACCCTAAAAGTCCTAGCAGAGAGCATAGGCGGTAATTTCTCTGACATCAGCCATAGCAACATTTTTCTAGGTATGTCTCCTGAGGCAAGGGAAATAAAAGCAAAAATAAACTATGGTCACTATATCAAAATTAAATGCTTTTACACAGCCAAAGAAACAAACAACAAAACTAAAAGACAACCTACAGAATGGGAGAAAATATTTGCAAATGACATATCCAATAAAGGTTTAGTGTCCAAAATATATAAAGAACATATACAACCCAACACCAAAAAACCCCAAATAATCCAATTAAAAAATGAGCAGAAGATGTGAACAGACATTTCTCCAGAGAAGATAGATGGCCAACAGACGCATGGAAAGATGCTCAACATCACTCATCGTCAGGGAAATGCAAATCAAAACCACAACGAGATATTACCTCGTACTAGTGAGAATGGCTAAAATCATCAACACAAGAAACAAAAGTGTTGATGAGGATGTGGAGAAAAAGGAACCCTCATGCACTGCTGGTGGGAATGCAAACTGGTATAGCCACTGTAGAAGACAGTAAGGAGGTTCCTCAAAAATTTAACAGAACTACCCTATGATTCAGTAATCACACTACTGGTGTTTACCCAAAGAATACAAAAACACTAATTCAAAAGGATATATGCACCCCTATGTTTACTGCAGTATTAAACATGAATTAAATATGAAATAAAAATTTTTAAAAAGATACTCATGAAATAGAATGGTAAAACTAACCATAAATAACAAGTATATGCTGTACACAGATGTCCATCTCTCTTTATCATTTTCATAAATAGCTTTAAGACACCATGCTGGTAAGCTTGATGTGTAGGTAAACCAAATTATTTAGAAGAATTTTCTTCTTTCAGCTTATAGTACAGAGTTCCTGGTTTTGCTACGTGAATCTTGTCCAGTGTGGTGTTTCCATCAATTTTTTTATTATAAGTGCTGTATACACTACCATACTAGTGTGTTTTTTCTCTAACCCCATTTTTTAAATTTTCCATTTTGAAAGTAACACATGCTAATTACGTAATAGATGAGAGTAAAACAAACCTCCCATTGGCCCACCATCCAGTAACAACCAGTATCAATAACTTCCCACATTTCTAGATTTTTGCTCTGCATGGTTTTGTTTTTTATAGTATATTGAAGCTCATGCACATTTTTAATGTCTATTTTTCAGTATATTAAACTAATATATGCAATTATAGATCTGCAAAATATACAAAAATACAGATTAGAATTTCTTCTGAAATTTCATTAACTGAACGGTGATTTGCTGGATCTTCTGGGTTGAGGGTACAGAATGTTTTGTTGAGGCTAGAAATTAAATCTCTGCTTCAACATGACCTTGCGAAATACAATGATATGTTTGCACAACAGTGAGCTTTGAGTTGTTTTGTGGCCTTTCTTGATACAGTAGAACTACCATGGTGCCCTTGAAGGGATTTTCCACTTCTTTGTATTATTCTCTTTGTTCAGAGAGCAAACTGAGATAACAGTATCAAAAGTGTTCCCCTTTATACCATCACAGTAAGGAGGAATTTATCAGAATGGGGGTGGAAATAGGGGGGATTGCGGCATGAAAACAAAGTATAGACATCAGAAGTGTTTTTTAATTTAACACAAATCTAAGATAGTTCTGGGGAGTAAGGAGGAGGATGAGTCTTACCCAGAGTAATTTATATTTCATTTTATTCTAATTAGAGGGCTGTCAGTACTCTCTGAAATTCTGATTTGTCAGGGTGGCCCCGTCTTGCCTAGTTTGGAAGTAAATATTGAGGGAAGAGATTGTGTAAGTAAATATAGAGTTGGCACTTTTACTTATGTATCTGTGTTACAGAGTTGCTTAATGATGGGAAGAGATATAATTTAAAGGGAGAAATTGGCAATTAGTTAGCTTCTTGAAATAATTACCATGTATGGGGAAAGGACTCCAAAGTCAGCCCCCTGCCAATGACACATGGCTTATAACCTTGTACGCCTGTTACCATTTCCAATATGACCAGCCTCTTCTCTGGCATCAGCTCATTCTTCTTCCCTTACATAGTCATTAAAAAGTAAAGGCTGAAAGCCATTCACCCCCCTCCAGGGCAGAGCAGGAGAAAGAAACTCAGACATCAGAAACTACTCTCCAGGGCTGATTGTGTCCCCAGGGAAAGACTTCACTTCTAATCAGTTCTGAAAGCAGTGGCTATTTCCCTTTTATAGGGAAAACAAAATCATCCCTCTGTGGAGTTCTAATAAATCTACTTAAGATTTCAGGGGAAGGGGGGAGCTATAAAATAAACTGTCTTAAAGGGAAAGACAGACAAGTGAAGCCTTCGTGAGTAGACGGCTTATTTGAGAGCAACAATGCTCCTTTGAAAGGTGACATTGTGATGTTGCACTCATGGCAACAAAAGCAGCAATGGCCTGTCCATCAGAATCCTGGGATGGAGTGCAGCTCTGCACTTCCTAGCTGTGTTACCCTGAGTAACTTACTTGAGCTTTCTGGGCCTCAAATTTCTCATTTATCAATGAGATATGTTAATACCACTACTTGGTACAGTTAATGGTTCAAATGAGAATGCATTTGAAATATCTTTGCATTATTATTATGGTTAGGAAAGGATATTGAACACCACAAACATGGGTCATTACCTTGTGATTAAAATTTAGTAAGGAAAATATACAAAACAAGTAGGGAAATGTACAGACTGCTGAGAAGGGGGAAAGGGAAATGAACTTGCATTGGGTGAACAGGGAAGAAGGTAGCATATAATCTGAAATTTGAAGAATGAGGAAGTGCCAGTCATGAGTAAGAATGGGGGTGATGTGCAGAATTCCTATAGTAGATAATCAATAGCTCCATGATTTGAAGAAAATGAAGCAAGATTTATGGCTCTGTGACATACTAAATGAGTGGAAGAGTAGCATAAAATGGGAATGGAGAGAGATTCTGGAAGCTTCTTTTCTATCTTTCACTTACATTCTGGGATAGAAAGATTTGGATGTGACAGTTTGCCCAGAGCTGGAGAACAATATGACAGTTCATACCAGACAATAACAGACTTAAATTCTTAAGTTTGACATGACCACTCTCAATATAATTCCAAGTTCTTATGTACATTAAACCCACAACATTTCAGTCTTCTCCCACTGGCAAAATATGGAAGACAAGAAATTAAGAGTGTTTTATGATGTCTACTGGAGACCATAATTTGCTACCCAGGTCACCTCTCCAGTGTGGAAGGGTGGATCACTGAGATTACTTTGAAAGTGAGCTTCAACTCTTTAATCTCAAATCAAGAGCAGCAGAGTTAAGTTCCATCTGCGCTTTTCCATTCTAGCCATTTTCTGCTTCATGTTAACCAATCTGAGCAGTTGATCCAGTCAGTTGGAAACGTTAACGCATTGCTTGCAGGCACGCCCATCAGAAAGTTGTTTTAAGAAATAATAGCTGCCCAATTTGTACAGGAGATACATTTGTCTCTCTAAGGCACAGACCCAGGTTTCCTCTTCTTTACTCTATAGGCTTATCCTAAACAGTCACAACCAAATCTCTGGCATAAAAGCCAGGAATATTGAGATAATGCCCAAATCTGTTCTCTGGCGCTGACCTCTCTCCCATTCCAAAACTCTGCCAACCATGTCCTGGGTAACTTCACATTAGTTTATCCCACTGGCAAATTCAACATATACAAAGCAGAACTGATCACCTTTCTCCAAACCAGCTCCACACCGCACACGCCCGCCCCACCAAGTAAAGGCACCGCCATCCACTAAACTCCTCAACCAAGATAACTGGGACTTACCTTTACTTCTACCTCTTCCACATTCAGTCAGTCATTGGCGCCTATAGCTTCTACCGTCTTAATACCTCTTGAGTCTTCCCTCCCCCACCCATCCTGTTAGGTTAGGCCTTCATAATTTTTTGGCCTAGGACTCCCAGCTTCCCTCTGGCCCACCTAAATTGGCCCTCCACAGAAATATCACAATGTATTTATCAAAAGCAAACACAGTCATGTCAGATTTCTGCTTAAAATTATTCAGTATTATCCCTTACCCCCTAGCTTTCAAAACAGTGGTCATATGCCACTGCTCAGGACACAAGGCCCTTTACGATCTCTTTCCTACCTCTCTAGCTGTACTTTCCCCAGCCCCCTTGGTGCACTTTTCACACCAGCCAAACTAAGCCCTTTGAACTTCCCCACACACGTACTTTGCAAGTTTATTTTTCCTCCATTTATTTTTCCAGTTCACTTAACTTCTTTCTTTACCCACCTAAGTTACAGTTAATACATTGCTGAAATAAAAAATAATTGAAACAAAATCACTTTTAGCATTTGGGGGTGTTGAAATCATGGAAACCACCTTCCACTCACAAAAGTTTTCTTAATCACTCTACCCTTTTAGGTTAAAAAAGCAACTTCAGGTTTCTTCAGGTGTTCAGAACTCTATTCAACCTCTCTTACCTCCCTCTATTCGGTTTAGCTGTGCTTCCTCTGTGCCCCCAAAGCACTCTGTTCCCGTTTGTACCTAACACTCAACCACACTGGTTTTCTTGTTTGTCTCACTAAATGGACTATAAGAGCATCTCTTATTTGTTTCCCTAATACCTAAAACCATGCACAGTGTAAACACATATGCAGAATATTTAGCCAGTAGAATATTAACTACAAGCCACAATAGAAGTGATCAGGAAACTCTGAAATATATGGAGAAAAATGACTTTTGGTTTTATCTGAGCATATTCCATATACAAATACATTGAATGAGAAGAGTTTTGTTCATGGTATTTCTTCAAGTGAGACTATAGGTAAAGACATATTTAAAACATAAGTCTTCTTTTCTACTCTTATAAGTCATTTTCCAAAGAGCAAAATCCTCTCCATGCTTGCCACAGAGAACTGTCCTCTTCTGACACTGATAAATACAGGGAAAATCATTGCAGAGAAACTCAGATGATTTGCAGAATGCAAGTCCACAATCTCTTAACTGAAATTCTGAAGACAGAATTCAGAAAGTTCTGGAAACAATTTTTTTTAGAAACTCATTTGGCAGCAAAACCCAGTCTGACTTGAACCCAACTGATGACAAAAAATGAATGCAAGGGCTGTTGTAATTATTTATTACACTCTTCGGACTAAAATGCGATACTTTGTTTCCTAACAATCTTTTTCCAGTTTCACTCTGAAATCTGGTTAGTAATAGGGCATCTGGGGGCTCAGTCAGTTAAGCATCTGACTCTTGATTTCAGCTCAGGTCGTGATCTCAGAGTCATGAGATTGGCCAGTATTGGGTTCCACACTCAGCAGGCAGTCTGCTTGGGATTCTCTCCCTTCCTCTCCCTCTGCCCCTCCTCCCCACATCCACGAGCACTCTCTCTCTCAAATAAATAAATCTTTTCAAATAAATAAATAAATAAATCTGGTCAATAGAAAAAAAATAAAATAAAAATAAATTAAATGCTACTACATCATTTGTCTTCAAAATTCTGGCCCATACCTCACAATATTTTAAGGCTTTTTAATTTTCTGTTCTATTCCATATGTACCCCTAGTCAGAATTCTTTGTGTCTGTCTCCAGGGTAATCCAAGGAAAGACCCTTCTTTACCTAAGTTGTATTTAATATACTGCTGAAATAAATAACAAAATATAGAAATGAAATTGCTTCTAGTATTTTGGAGTGTTGAAATCATGGCAGCCACCTTCCACCTGAAAAGTTTTTGCAATCTCTACTCTTTTAGGATAAAAGGACATCTTTAGACGAGTGAGAATTTCTCACTCTCAGTTATTTATTTTCTGGTCTAAGCTAATTCTCTACCCAGGGCAACATTAGATCAGGAAATTTCCAAATACCTTTAAAAATTAAAAAACAAATATTTAAAATTAAAATAAAAATTAAACAAAGAAAACCATGAAGTTTTAAAGGGAAAACATTTTTTTTACAATTTCAGAATAATAGAGACCTTTATAACTATTATACCTTATAAAACTTAGAAGCAATTTTTTTTAAGATTTTATTTATTTATTCAACAGATATAGAGACAGCCAGCGAGAGAGGGAACACAAGCAGGGGGAGTGGGAGAGGAAGAAAGCAGGCTCATAGCCTGATGTGGGGCTCGATCCCACAACGCCAGGATCATGCCCTGAGCCGAAGGCAAGACGCTTAACTGCTGTGCCACCCAGGCGCCCCTAGAAGCAATTTTTAAACTGATACATTTGACTACGTTTATGTTAAATTTTCTGCAAAGCAAAAGCACCATAAACAAAGTCAAAAAACAAATAACTTCAGGAAATTTATGTATTAATTTAATGCATAAGGAATTCCTATGACCAACAAAAATATAAAAGGCAAAATAAATTAATAGTTCACAGAAAAGGAAATACAAATGGCTCTTAAATATAGAAAATACCTTCAATCACATTCATAGGAAAATTGCAAATTAAAATACACTGTTATTTTTAATTTATGCAATTGGCAGCGTTTTGAAAGTTTGGACACAACTTTGTTGGCAAAGCCGTGGAAAAAAAGATGAACTCTTGTATGTTGCTGGTGAGAATGCAAATTGGAACTCATATTGAGGCAATCTGGCAATATCTATTAAAATTACAAATGCACATATTTGATGTAGCAATTCCACTTTTAGGCATTTATCATGCAGATATATCAGCAGATTGTAAAAATGACACATGTACTTGGTTATTCATTGCAGCACTGTTTGCAGTGGAAAAGATCAGAAATTACCTAAATTTCCAGCAAAATAGAGTTAGCCATTATCATACATCCATTCAGTGGAATACTGCACAGTAACTTAAAAAAAAAAAAAAAAAAAGGAGGGGGAGGAGGAAGTTCTTTGTGTACTGATATGGAAAGATAGCCAAGATTTTTTTTTTTTAAATGAAAGGGAAGAAAAGCACTGGACACAATTATATCTTTTTAAATGTTTCAGCTACTATTTTCTGAAATATATCTCCCATAAAATCTAATTTTAATACCAGTCTCTTCTTGAGTTAATCTTAGAGAAAAAGGGATTTAAGGTAATAGGATAAATGTAAGAGAAATAATATATTTTCCAAATGAACTGCTCAAAGCAAGTCTCCTTCATATTGAAGTTTTTTTAATTCACTCCTTTACATTCTGGATCAAACTGGCTCCCTTTATTATTATAAGTTTCATTAAGTCCCCAGATCTATTGAAGAGGCTTTTCACACACTCAGTTTTAAGACAAGCATTTATATAGTGACATTATTTTGAGCACCAACAATACCGTGAATTTGTGAGTACTCCTGATCTGAATGGTGATTCATCTGCAGTGGTAATAAATTCTACCCATTTCAACCCACAGGATTAGAGGCATTTTGCACTAAGAGGTTCTCCTCCTATCTGGCCCCTCTCCTACCCTCTGCTGACTTATCGTCTTCCTTTACCTGTTTTTCAACTGTGGGTGTTCCCAAGAATATTTTCACTTTTTATCATGTCCAGGGGCTCTCATTTTCTTCAAGAGCTTCACCCTCTATTGTGATGAGACTGACTTCTATTGACTCCATCTGGTGTCCTATGGGCCCTCAAGCACATATCCAAAACTGAACTGTTTTCCCTCACCCACACATCTTTTCTTCTCCTGAATCAGTCTTTCTTCTTTACTCCGAGTATACAACCAGTTACTAAATGCTATTTTTCTACCTCTTAAACAGATCTGAGCCAGTAGTCCATCCCCACCACCACCTTGTTCAGACCCACTTCGCATCTCACATCAACAACTGCAACGGCTTACTAATTTGGCTTACTAATTTGTCTCTTTAACCTATCTAACCTGTCCTTAAATCCATCCTTGGCATAGCTCATATAATTTCATCTTTAAAGCAAAATCTTGGTCATAACACTCCCTTCCTCCATCCTTTAATGGCTCCTTGTCAGCTATAGGATAACATTGCCCAACGTACCAAACCTTACTCAGCATACCAAACCTCCAGGAACTGGCTCCGCTCTTTTAATCCATAGCCCTCACCCCTCTCCTAAACCTATCCTACATGTTTTAGCCGTACCCTTCCATCCATTCCTGAGACACACCATGCTGTTTACTTAATTCTCTTCACCCTGAAAAGCCCTCCTCTGCCCTTCCCTCATCTCCTGTCATTCAATGAGCTCCTAGCCATCTTTCAAAACCAACTCAAATGTAACCACCAGTTAAGCACTCCAGACATCCCCAGAACTGTCCGTTGTACTCTACCTCCATCAGAGGGCATGTAGTACTGTGTAGTGTCTACTCATTTAATGCAACTCTATCCCCACTAACCTGCTGGTATGATAACATCTGAAGAAGTAGGGTCCTTATCTCTTCATTCCCCACATTTAGCACAACACCTAGTATCTGGGTGCTCAATAAATTACGGTTGAATTGAATAACAATATCTAATTTATGTTTGGTTTTTAAAGCTCCAATAGCATAGCGAGCTAATGGAGAAATGTTTAAAAGATTAGAGGTGGAGTGTCTTAAAAAGCAAGTTAAGGGGGCGCCTGGGTGGCACAGCGGTTAAGCGTCTGCCTTCAGCTCAGGGCGTGATCCCGGCGTTATGGGATCGAGCCCCACATCAGGCTCCTCTGCTATGAGCCTGCTTCTTCCTCTCCCACTCCCCCTGCTTGTGTTCCCTCTCTCGCTGGCTGTCTCTATCTCTGTCGAATAAATAAAAATAAAAATAATAAAAAAAATAATAATTAAAAAAATAAAAATAAAAAGCAAGTTAAGAAAAAAGAAAAGAGTTTAGAGAACTACCATGTCAAATGTTCAAGAAAAAGGGCTGAAAATAATGAGTCTGACGTAAGGAGTGGGGGTGAGAAGAGTAGCGTGATGAATAGATGCCTCCCAGGAGTTCCAGCAGTGATAAACTTTTTTCTTTTGCCAAAACCAAGTAGATTATTAGGACTATTGCCTTGTCCTTTCACTTCCTCTGGAATCACTAGGAATTTATAGAGTCACTTTTTGACTGCATTAGCACCCTTTAATATATTAATCAGGCTTCTAGTGTACCCTATTTCAAATTCCACTCTTGCCACATCTTGCTGGTAACATCAGTTCAAGTGTTCAACTTCTCTGGTACTAGGAAAACAAATACTTTGGGGATCAATTCCCAAGTAATCCTGCTTTCCTGCCACACTTTAAAATAGCATGTCAAGAGAAAGTCAGAGTACCAATACGTATACTAAACAAACTAGACTTTTTTGTTCTTGTATTGTTTTAATCCTGCTTTGGTATCAGGGTAATACTAGCTTCGTGGAATGATTTTGATGTACTCCCTCTATTCCATTATTTGTAAGATTTTGATAAAGTTTGTCCTTTGGGGAATTGGGGGAAAAATTTGGTAGAATTCACCAGTGAAACCATGTGGTCTTGGGCTTTTTTGTGCTGGGAGATTTTTGATTCCTAATTCAGTTTTCATTCTTGTTATTGATCTAAGAAGATATCCTACTTTTTGGATTCAAGATTCATGGTAATTTATGTGTTTTTAGCAATTATCTTTTTTTTTCCCCTAAGGTATCTGATTTGTTAGTATGTAACTGTTTATAGTAACCTGTTATCACAGTATGTATTCGTGGTTATCTGCTGTGTTGTTTTCCCTTCCATGTCTCACTTTGGTTTTTCAGTCTTCTTTCTTAGGGTAGCCAGTTTTTTTAAAACTGGTCATTTCGTTCAATGTTATTGTTTATTCTGGTCTCTCTTCTGATTTTTGTTATTTCCTTCCTCTACTAAATTTCAGCTAAGTTTCTTCTTTTTCTAGTTCCTTGCGTTGTAATGTTAAAAAAAAGTTCAAATCAACACCTTACTATAAGCATTTATAGCATAAATTTCACTCTAACATCTGCTTTTGTTACATTCCATAGGTTTGGAATATTTTGTTTTCTTATTCTTTGGTTTTGAGACATATTTTGATTTATTTGGTCCATTGCTTGTGCAGTAGTGAATTGTTTAATATTTACATATTAAATATTTAATATTTATATTGTAGATTTTCCAGCTTTTATTGTTGATCTTTAGTTTTGCACCATTATGGTTGGAAAATATGCTTGGTATTATTTCAATCTTCTTAAATTTGCAATATTTGTTATTTCTCTTTTTATGTGATTTAACCAGAGGATCCTTCCGTGTGTATTTGAATATATATTCCATTTTTCTTGGATGGAACGTTTTATATCTTTTAGAACCATGTATTCTGAAGTATGCTTCAAATAAAAAATGTTGAAAAAAAATGCCTTTAACTGGGAGTACTTGTTCAAAATAAAGCATATCTTTAACTGAGGGTACTTATTCAAAATAAAGCATACCAGGAGGTGGTGGGGAATAGGTGAAGGGGATTAAGAGTATACTTATTAGCATAAGCGCTGAGTAATGATGCATAGAATTGTTGAGTGACTACATTGTACAACCAAAACTAATATGACGTTAACGTTATCGGAATTAAGTTTAAAAACTTAATTAAAAAAAAAAAACCCACTACAGGTATCTATCTTCTTATCCAGATCTTAGTCCTGAAAAAGTTGGTTCCTGACTCATTAAAACCATTGTCTTGTCACAACGACCTTGAATCAGCCTCTTTTAGAGGCTTCTAGAACATAGCCCGGAAAAGGAGGACTAGCTGGATTCTTGTCTTATTCGTAGTTTTTTTTTCCCTCTGGTACCTTCCTGTCCATCTGAAAAGATTTTCCTAAGTGGCTGCTCCCCTTTTTCCATCATTTCCTGTCTAGTCAGTAAACATAGTCCTAGTGTGATTATCTTTGTAACCCTGGAACCTGCTTCAGGTCAAACTGATTTCTGTTTATCAGCTGTCTCAAAAACTGACTTTTGTTTATCAACTGTCTCAAACGACGTCCTTTTTCTCTCCTTACTTCTCTTCTGCCTCTTCCTGACTCCCTCCTAATCTCTTTCTCCGCTCCCCCTGCTTTCCCTCTCCCTCTCCCATATACACACAAACACACAGAATTCATAGACACAATCTCCATTATTTGTCTCTCTCAACAGTTATAAATGTGTGCTTTGTGAACATTAGTACTTGAGATGGCGCCAGCCTCTCAAGACAGATGCACTTTCAGTTCCAAACATGCTTTTGGGAGACAGACTTTTGCCATCAAGAGAAAATGCCTGAGAAACAAGCACTCCAGAAACTAATTGGGGGAAAAAATGTTTTTTCAACCCAAAGTAAGAGAAAACTATTTCCTTCTTGGCATTCCCAGAATACCGGCCTGTTCTAAAATTGAGTGTGTGTGCAGAAGTGACAGAAGCAAAAGATTTAGATTCACAGTAGGGTGAAATATCTATGGCTTAATAAAAACCAGCAGAACAATTACAGAGAAAAAAGAAAGAGAGATACAGAGGGAGATGGATACAAAAAACAGTTTCAGAAATGTCTTGACTCTGCTCTCATAAATAAGCATATACCTGGTCAATACATACTAGCTAGTATTCAATATCTAACTTTTTATGATTTTTAAGTACTTTTTTCTTATCCTAAGAATACAATTCCTATCCAAGTTATCACAAGATATATTCCAAATATATATACTTTTTATTGTTACTTCTTATATTTCTTTCAATCTCCTGAAATCCAGAGTATTTTTGTTTGCATTCATTTCTGAATCCAATTCCTATCCCACCCATATTATCTCTACACACACACACAAGCAAACACAATTTTGCACCAACAGAACTCATCCAGTTCTAAACTGGTGAGAATGTAGTTGCACCATCTTTTTTTTTTTAAAGATTTTATTTATGAGAGAGAGAGAGCGCGCACGTGCACAGGGGTAGCAGCAGAGGGATAGGGACAAGCAGACCCTGGACTGAGTGTGGAGCCCATTGAAGGACCTGATCTCAGGACCCTGAGATCATGACCTGAGCCAAGACCAAGAGTGTCAGATGCTTAACCAACTGAGCCACCCAGGTGCCCCACACCTTCTCATCTTTTAAATCTCAGTTTAAATGCTAACTCCTCAAAAGACTTTTCTAGAATAGAATAGATCTAGTTACTCCTAGATTACAGTAACTTATTTTCTCCACACCGTTATTCAAATGTGTAATTTAGAAACTGTATTTAATTGTTTTTCTCTGATTCTTCCAATAAAATGTAAGTGTCATGAATCCCAGGACCATTTTTGTCTCTTGTTTTATATCTCCATCACATAGGATTATGCCACATTGTAGAGGTTTAACAAATATTAATTAACAAGCAAGTATGCATTTTTAATTTTCTATAAACACTCACGTACATATGAGATAAAGGGATTTAAGAAAATCTACTTACACAGAATTTACCACCCAAAATTCTTGATGTTAATACATAAACAAAGCCAAGTATAATAAGAAACCAAAATGAAACAAACAAAATTAGCAGGTAATAGAAACTACTGAAAACACTTTATCCTTGATACTGTGAATGGATAATGGATTAAAAAGTTTTCTAATGATGTTTAACAATATATAAAACATACACGTTATTTCAGTTTTTATGGACCAAGATATGGGAAAGGCTTAGCTGGGTCCTCTGATTCATGATTTCGGAAGGTTACAATCCAAATGTCAGCTGGGGCCGCAGTCTCATCTGAGTCCCAGCTGGGGAAGGATCTACTTCCAAGCCCACATGGTTGTTTACCAGCATGTGGTTTCTAGTGAGCTGCTGGACTAAGGACCTTAGTTTCTTGCTGTTGGTTGGAAGCCACACTCAGCTCTCTGCCATGTGGGCCTTTCCAACATAGCTATATCTTTCCTCAAAGCCAGCAGGAGAGAATCTCCTTGGAGGTTAGGATTTACGATATTATGTAACCTAATCACTTACATATAATCCCATATATCCCATCACGGTTGTCATATTCTGTTTGTTACAAGCAAGTCACAAGTTCTACCTACACTGAAGAAGAGGGGACCATGAGAGTCAGAGAACTAGTAGGCAGGGCTCAAGGAGGCACTCTACAGTCTGCTCACCACAAACAGAACAGTTATTATGACCCTGGTTCTCTAAGAATATTAATAAATGAAATATTTTCTGGTAGTAAAGAATTTGTCCAACATCACAGGATCCTCTGAAGTTTTATGAATAAGATATTAAAATAATTCACATGGGTAGTTTGGGTGGTAATATTCACCTAGAAGTGTTTTTAATGGTACTTAAAGGCAGGAGACTAATCAAAGAATTGTGTCTTCAGTTTTAGCAAAGACAGAAGGAAGTAATAAGTTAGATGATGTAAATAGCATGAAGTAGCTAAAGATTCTATATACAAGAAACTAAGCAAAAGCCAGAGGTATATGTGGGAAATTATATCACAACCCTTTCTTTTCTCCCCACAATTGTCATGGTTCACTGTGAGTATACTTCCTTGCTTCATTTGCTTTGTATTTAGTCATGTGACTTGCCTTAACCAATCAAATTCAAGCAGAGATGACACTATTCCAGCTCTGAGCAGAGACTGTAGGAGGTATTACAAGCTTTGGTTTGCCCCTTTTGCACTCCTGTCCTCCACCATGAGAACAAGTCATGCCAGAGAAGATTCCAGAATGAAAGACATGCCAACCCTAGCAAAGCCCAGCAGAGCCATGGCCAGCCAACCAGTAGACTTATAAGCAGTGAAACAATATTTATTATTATAAGCCATTAACTTTGGAGTTATTCATTATGCAACATCACTTCAGCAAAAGTCTGACTAATACAGTACAGAACTTTTCAAGTAACTGATCAATAAAACGAGAAGGGACTTAGCATTTCTGTACAATTAAACTATTTCAAATACAGTGTATTTATTTGTTTTTATGCCACACATTATGATCTCTGCCAACATCATCACTGATTTATTATTATTGTGGAAGAACAAGGCATAAGAGCAAAATAGGCCTGTTCAATGCCAGGGTTAAGCTTCCCACTCAGGCAAACATGGACAGTCTTTGTTTACAAGGGCAGGGACCTCTATCACTGATATTGATAGATTGAAAAGAGTAGATCTGAGCAACATCACTTCTCCTTACTTGATGGGGAGAGAGGCCAGAAGTGTTAGCTTAAGAAAGTTCCTGGAAGAAAATAGGAGAAGGAAGTCTTCCATATTCCAAAACCATTAATCTCTCATACTCTGATAGTTTTACAACATCCTAATTATGGCACTGATTAGAGCTACCTAGTATTCAAGCTATTTATGCCTTACCTGTCCCTACTGAATTGTCAAGATCAATGCTAATTTCTGGTAGCACCTGTTGAGATTCATCTTTGATGAGTTAGCTCCACAATACTATAAATATTACTGATAAAAATCATTGTTCATATATTAAGTAATACATAAAATTTTGTATATCTGACTTAATAAAACATATTATTCTCCTAGAAAATTTGAATGTAACATACTCAAAAGTGCATTTTAAATTACCTCTTAGATTTTTTGTCCCATAGCCTGCCACTTTTAAATATTAGCACAAGACTGCTTTCCAAGAGTCAAACTTTGAACAAAAATAACCATGCATTTATTCAGAGATAAAAAAAAAATCATGTAGTCCCTCACAATAAAAAGTACATTTCTGTTCTAAAAGGAAACTTCGGTAATTGAAAATTCCTAAACTTAATAGAGAATGTTTCTTTCTGATAATTGGTTCCAACTTCATAGAAGTAAAAGATGCTGAGGTTAGATTGAGCATATTCTGTAATTCAAGCATGTACTCAAGCAGGAAATGTCCTAGATCTGGGAAATACCCAGCAAAGTGTTGTCTGCCGGTGGGTAGGGCTCTATTCTCCAATCAGGCTAAATAGTGGCTTTTAGGAATCCACTTGACAATTTTGATTGAGATGAGATTGCAGTCTGCAAGGGGTCAAGGAAACTTATACTCCAGCTGCCTAGATCACAAAAATGTCAAAAAGTAGGAACAAAGAACAGGAAGTTTGTAGAGAATAAGAAAGCTTGGTAGCTCTATCTCCCCCAAACATGGTAAAAGGTAAAATGTGGCTGAGAACAAACCATTAGCTGTCAGGCCAGACTCTCAGAACGAACTGTAAAAAATTGCAGGTTAAGATTGCTCTATATAAATGCAAAGAATCTGAGGCACTCAGTGTGGGCTACTATTGTGCTTTATTCTATAATTTCAAGTAAGTTTACATTTACAGAAATATGTGGAGATTATACGTGTTCCTGAAAACCCAATGGGACAGAGAAGAAATCAAAATGGAAATACAACAAACCAAAACTTATGGGATGCACTGAAAACAGTTCTAACAGGGACATTTATGGCAATAAACACCTACATCATGAAAAAAGAAAGGTCTCAAATGAACAACATGATTTTACATTTCAAGGAACTAGAAAAAAGAATAACATCTGCAAAAGCAAGGAATCAACAAAGATTAGAACAAAAATAAATGAGATAGACTAGAAAAAGATAGAAAATATGAAACTAAGAGCTAATATTTTTGTAAATAAGCAAAACTGACAAACTTTTCTCTATACACGGAAAAAAAGAGAGAGAAGACCATCATTGGGAATGAAAGAAGTGACATTACAATGGATAACACAGAAATACTAGGGATCGTAAGAAATTACTACAAGCAATTACGTGCCAACAATTTAGATAACCTAGAGGAAATCAATAATTCCTAGAAACATACTCCCTACAAAAACTGAATCATAAAGAAATAGAAAAACTGAACAGACCAATTATGATTAAGGAGATTGAATCAATAATCAAAAACTTCCCAACAAACAAAAGGCTTTTTGTCCTCACCAGGACCAGAGGCTTTGCTGATGAACTCTACCAAACATTTAAAGAAGAATTAACACCAATCCTTCTCAAACTCTTCCAAAAAATTGAAGAGGAGAGAAAACTTCCTATGAGGCCAGCATTACCCTGATTCCAAAACCAGAGAAGGACACTAGAAGAAAAAAAAATTACAGACCAATAACCCTTATGCAAAACTCCCAAACAAAATATAAGCAACAGTAGATTAAAAAGATCATACATCATGATCAAATGGGATTTATTCCTAAGATGCAAGGATAGTTCAACATATGCAAATCATTCAATGTGATGCACCATATTAACAAAGGATTAAAATCATATGATCATCTCAATACATGCAGAAAAAGCATTTGAAAAAAATCAACATCCTTTTCTAAAAACTCTCAATGAATTGGATATAGAAGGAACATATTTCAAAATAATAAAATCCATATATGACAAGCCCACTGTTAACATCATAGGCAATAATGAAAAGCTAAAACCTTTTTCTCTAAGAACAGGAACAAAAACAAGAATGTGAACTCTTGCCGCTTCTATTCAACATAGTATTGGAAGTGCTAGTCATAGCAATTGGGGGGGGGCACCCAAATCAGAAAAGAAATTTTCTCTGTTTGCAGAGGACATCATCTTATACATGGAAAATCTACAGGTTCCACCAAAAAACCATTAGAATTAATAAATGAATTCTGTAAAGATGCAGGATGCTAATTCAGGTATGTCACTAAATATTAACAATAAACTATCAGAAAGAGAAATTAAGAAAACAATCCCATTTACATATCAAAAAGAATAAAATACTTAGGAACAAATTTAACCAAGGAAGGGAAAGTTCTATACACTGAAAACTATAAAATATTGATAAAAGAAATTGAAGACATAAATAAATGAAAAGATATTCTGTTTTCATGAATTGGAGGAATTAATGTTGTAAAACTGTCCATACTACACAAAACAATCTACAGATTCAATGTAATCCATATCAAAATTCCAATGGAATTTTTCACAGAATAGGAAAAAAATCCTAAATTTGGAACGACAAAGACCCCAAATGGCCAAAAAAATCTTGAGAAAGGAAGGAAAGCTGGAGGCATCACACTTTCTGATTTCAAACTATAGTACAAAATTCTAGTAATCAAAACAACATAGATTGACATAAAAACACGCATAGATCAATGGAAGAGAACAGAGAATCCATAAATAAAGTCATGCATATATGGTCAATTAATTTTTGACAAAGTGCCAAGAAAATACAATGAGAAAAGGAAAATCTCTTCAATAAATGATGCTGGAAAAACTATATATCCACCTGCAAAAGAATGAAACTGCACCAATGTCTTATACCATACACAAAAATCAATTCAAAGTGGATTAAAGACTTGAAAGTAAGACCCGAAACCATAAAACTCCTAGAAAAATGATAGAAGATGAGCTCCTTGACATTGGTCTCAGCAATGATTTTTTGGAAATGACAACAAAAGCAAAGGCAACAAAAACAAAAATAACAAATGGGACTACATCAAACTATAAATCTTCTGCATAGCAAAGGAAACCATCAACAAAATGAAAAGTCAACCTAATGAATAGGAGACAATATTTGCAAAATACATATCTAATATCCAAAATATACAAAAAACTGATACAACTCAATAGCGAAGAAAGAAAGGAAGAAACGAAGAAAGCATTTTAAAATGAGCAAAGGACCTGAATACACATTTTCCCAAAAAGGAATTAACGTGGTTAATGGGTAAATGGAAAACTACTTAAAATCATTAATCATCAGGAAAATGCAAATCAAAGTCACAATGAAATATCATTTCATACCTATTAGGATGGCTATTATCAAAAAGACAAGGGGTGTCTGGGGGGGCTCAGTTGGTTAAACATCTGCCTTTGGCTCAGGTCATTATCCCAGAATCCTGGGAGCAAACCCCATGTTGGGCTCTCTGCTCAGCAGAGAGCCTGCTTCTCCCTTTCCCTACCACTCCCTCTTCTTGCTTGTTCGTTCTCTCTCTCTTTCTCTCTGTCCAATAAATAAAATCTTTAAAAAAGAAAAAGACAAGAGATAACCAGTGCTGGTGAGGATGTGCCAAAAAGTGGGAATGTAAATTGGTACAACCATTATGAACATTATGAAAGTTCCTCAAGAAATTAAAAATAGTGCTACCATATGACCCAGCAATCCTACTTCTGGGTATATATCTAAAGAAATTGAAATCAGGAACCCATAGAGATACCTGCACTCCCATGTTCATATTCACCACACTATTCACAAGAGCAAAAGTATGGAAACAACCTAAGTGCCTGTTGACAGATGATGGATAAAGAAACTGCAGCTTATATACACAATAGAATAGTATTTGATCTTCAAACAGAAGGAAAGCCTGCCGTGTTTGACAGACAGATGAATCTAGAAGGTATTATGCAAAGTAAAATAAGCCAGACAGAGAAAGACAAATACTGTGTGGTATCTCTTGTATGCGGGAATCCTTTCAAAATGTATGTATACCAAATGGTATGTATACCAAATCATTCCACTCTATACTTTAAACAGATTACCATTTTGTCAATTTTATATCTCAATAAAAGTGGGAAAAGAACGTAGATCCCATGTTCAGTGTTCCTACCACAACAAAAAATTTTCAAAGAACTATGATCTACACAGGGTGAATTTTTTTTTAAGTTACAGTACTTATTTTTAAAAAGTTACAGTACTTCAGAGAAAGGAGAAGCACAACCAATTGGGGGAATTAAAAAAAGTTTCGTAAAGAAGGTGGACTTTCAGCTAGATGGAAAAGATGAAAAGATTTTGACAGAATCCAGGCTGTGGGTGGGGCATTCCTGGTTGGAGGAATCAGCATGAGCCAAGTTCAGGAATGGCAATGCCGGAGCAGAAGGGGGAGCAAGGACTCTCATGATTTTCTGGGAATATGAAAATAGGAAGACATGAGACTGTGAAGGTGACTTGAGGCCATTAAAGAGAGCTTTTCAATAAGATGCTAAAGAATTTGTGTTTAATTACAAAGACACTGGGGACTACTGAAAGTTTCTGAAATTAGCATGGGTGATAAGAGCTTGGCTTTAGGGAGGCAAGTCTGAAGGAGTGGTAAAGGATAAGTTCAAGGGGAAAAGAGCTGGAAGCTGGGAGCATGACCAGGAGGTAACATTTGCAGCAGGCTAGCGTGTAACTTACATCTCATGAGAATAAATCCTAAGGTGCTATCACCATCAATAACAGAATTATTAAACACTTATATTTTTAAATCGTTATAGTTATAATTAAGATTGAAATTCCTGGGGCACCTGGGTGGCTCAGTTGATTAAGCATGGTATTCTTGATTTTGGCTCAGGTCACGATCTCAGGGTTATGAGATCAAGCCCCGTCTCCGCTCCATGCTCAGCAAGGAGCTTGCTTAAGATTCTCTCCCTCTGCCCCTCCCTTCATGCTCATTCTAGCTCTCTCTCAAAAATAAATAAATCTTTTTTAAAAAATAAGGTTGAAATTCCTATCGCACTTTATAATCAGTCATCAAGTCCTTAATTGGTATTTACCGAGTGCCTAGTGCTATTGTTAGGTGGAGGCTAGATATGAGCAGTGGAAGGAACATCCTAGAGACAGAGTCCCAAATCCTTGAAGGGGAAGGATAGTGGCATGAGCTGGAAGCAAGGATAATGATAAATAATCTACACACTGGAAGCTCGGGGCACAACATCCTGACCTTGTGGCTTCAAGACATTAGGGCTGACAGATCAAGAGCCACAGATGTGCTCTCCTCTCCCACCTCTGACCCAGGGTGACCCCTAGACTCAGGATGATGCATTTTCATTGTGGGTACAGCCCCACCCCGTGAAGAAAGGCTGCCATGAAGTTCTGATACAAACCCTGTAGGGTCAAAAACTCCCCCTCCCAACAACCTGTGAGAGTATTCCCCCCCAGATTATTGGAAGCAACCTCCATTAGAGAGCACCCCACATGTCACAGCTCCTCCCAGCCCAGAGAGACACAACAACCAACCAAACCCCAAACAAGCTAGGACCTCTTCCACCTCTGGGAACCTATTATTAAGCCTGCTCTCCCACCTAGAGAGTGTACTTTCACTTTAATAAATTGTTTTGTCCTTCCTACTTTCCTTCTGGCTATTTTTATTCAAGCGTGGATCCCCATGTAAATCTTCTCCCGGAGAATCCAAGGACTGAGACTTCCATTCGCACACGCAGACTCTCCCTATATAACACTATGATAAATCCAAGGAGAGAGGGGATGTTCACATAAAAATAAAATAGAAAGTGGCATACAATAAAAAGATCTTAAGATATCATATACCTAATTATAGGGATCAGACAATATTAGATCAAGTTGTCTATCTAGAAGGTAATAGCTAGTTTTGTGGCTCTTGCTAGTCAGTAAGAGTAAAATGTACACGGTTGGTAAGGAATTATACTAAAGTTATGATAAATGTAAATACAGTACATTTACATCATGCAGATGTTCACACGTGATGACTGGTTGAACAGCTGAATTAATTAGATGCCCAAAATAAGAATCTTGAGCTAATATTTATGATCCATTCTCACTATGAGAAATCATTCATTCACTCAGTGAGTACTTATTAAGCATCTACTATGTGCTTGGGATATGTGAATCAATAAAACAAATATCCCTATTGTCTTAAGGCTCACAATCTAACAGGGGAAGAAAGATAAAGATTGTGAACAGAATAAATAAGAAGCACAGCACATTAGAGGGTGATAAATACCAGGAAAAAGGAAAGAAGAGCAAGGTATAGAGAGTCTGGAGTATTGCAGTTTTACATTGGTTCAGGGGGCTCTATAAGAGTAAAAAGGCCCCAAGAGTGATACAGAACAGAAAGTCACAATCTATAGAAAGAAAGACTCTACAGGCAACATGGCATCTCTCTCAATAATCACTCTCAATGTAAATGGCCTAAATGCTCCCAATAAAGTGCCACAGGGTTGCAGATTGGATAAAAAGACATGACCCATCCATTTGCTGTCTACAAGAGACTCATTTTGAACCTAAAGATACATCCAGACTGACAGTAAAGGGATGGAATACCATCTTTCACGCCAATGGACCTCAAAAGAAAGCTGGGGTAGCAATTCTCATATCAGACAGATTGGATTTTAAACTAAAGACTATAGTTAGAGACACAGAAGGGCACTATATTATTCTTAAAGGATGTATCCAACAAGTGGATATGACAATTATAAATATATATGCCCCCAACAGGGGAGCAGCAAGATACACAAGCCAACTCTTAACCAAAATAAAGAGACATATAGATAAGAACACAGTAATAGTAGGGGACCTCAACACCCCACTATCAGAAATAGACAGAACACCCTGGCAAAAACTAAGCAAAGAATCAAAGGCTTTGAATGCCATACTCGACGAGTTGGACCTCATAGATATATATAGAACACTACACCCCAGAACCAAAGAATACTCATTCTATTCAAATGCCCATGGAACATTCTCAAGAATAGATCATGCTCTGGGACACAAAACAGGTCTCAGCCAATACCAAAAGATTGAAATTATCCCCTGCATATTCTCAGACCACAACGCTCTGAAATTGGAACTCAACCACAAGGAAAAACCTGGAAGAAACTCAAACACTTGGAGGCTAAGAACCATCCTGCTCAAGAATGACTCGATAAACCAGGAAATCAAAAAACAAATTAAACAATTTATGGAGACCAACGAGAATGAATACACAACGGTCCAAAACCTATGGGATACTGCAAAGGCAGTCCTAAGGGGGAAATACATAGCCATCCAAGCCTCACTCAAAAGAATAGAAAAATCTAAAATGCAGTTTCTATATTCTCACCTCAAGAAACTGGAACAGCAACAGAGGGACAGGCCTAACCCACTGACAAGGAAGGAGTTGACCAAGATTAGAGCAGAAAT